>NW_026057584.1:81946056-82058663 GCF_023721935.1 Panthera uncia
TGTGTGTATATATATATATATATATATATATATATATATATATATATATATATATATATATATTTGTTCCTTTTGATTCACACCAAGTAAAACATAAGGGCCCAGAGTGTTTTATATACTCCTCTTAACTGGGTATGTAGGTATATGACTCACATATTGAAGTTTCATTCTGTCAGCAGGTACTGTTTAAGTTTGGTAAAGTAATGACAATATGAGCTCTTTGAGGCAAAAGTCTATGAAATTGTATAAGACTGAGATAATGAAAAGTTTGGTCATAAACTGCTCTTTACCTGTGCCTTATGTATACAAGATGTTGCAGAAGTTGGTAAAAATGAAGCCTAGGTTTCCTTTTATCTATGAACTTGTTTGCAGTAATTAACTTTGGTCTGGAAAACATTCTTGAAAAAAATCAAATTGACTATTTTGACCAGAATTTAATTTCAGTTTATTGCTAAGATCATTAAAACTATCATTGCAAACCCAATCACATCTAACATCACCTCTCCCCCCACCCTTCTTCTTGATGTCTCTTTCTTTATCTTCATATCTGGAGCACTAGTGAGCTCTGTATATGCCTTGTGCTACATTCTTCACTGGGTGGCATCTGATCAGCTTCCTTATATTATGTGTCACTTGCTATTCCTCTTATATCCATGAGGCTCCTGCAGATTGTTTTCAGATTATGACTCTTTTATGTATTTTAGAAACCATTATATACACCTGGATCTGTATCAGGATCAGAGTCTGTACTATTTTATTTCTGGACATCATTCCAATGATTTCCCTGCCTATCTAAGCAGGTGATAATAAATGTGCAGGTTTTTTTTTTTTTATAAGAATTTCCTCACCTCTTTCTGTCTAGTCCAATTCCAATCCAGATCCCTCCTCCTACCTTTTTAAATTTTCAGACCCCTTTAATGTCAATATAAGCCATGACATGAGAATCATGGGATGTCAATATAAGTAATTTGAGCAGTTTTTTAAAAATGTAAATCCCACGCAAAATTTATAACCTTGAGGCACGGCTGCTAATTCAAAGATTATGTTGTTAATAGGTGGTCAAATAGGTTTTGATTGTTTATAGGAACTTTTTATATTACCCAATATTTTGCCATGAGTCAAAATTTTAAAGATGTTTAACAAAATTTAAGCAATTATCATTGTTTAAGACTGGTTTATTATTTAAATTATTGCAAGGGGAGGTAGAACAAATGCTTTTTAAAATTTCTCTTAACTTGAGCCTCAACTCAATTAATTGAAGCATATTGAAAATATGGCCTCTCAGACATGAAATGGAAGTAAACTTTTCCCAGATAAATTCATAATCAGTAGTTCACTTTTTTTTAAAAGTATAATCAGGTCAATAAACTAAATGCATGTGTCTTCCTTTCCATTCCGATTTGATTAAAATGACTGGAAAAGATATATAAGGGTCTATAAAATAATTTATATATCTATGTATCTGCCTATGTATTTTAAAATTAATGAAAAATAGGAAAAGATATAATAGTTTGGTCAAAGACTTTCAGGAATTACTTAGAGGATAGAAAACAGATAGGATCAGATTGATAGAAGAGTTGTGAAAACACATCTCAAAACAGTCACCAGAGAAGACTGTAGAAATAAGTGTTTCCAGTGATGCTGAAAGGTCAGATAATAAACTAAAGAGTGGACTGGGTTCTTAGCAGGGTTGGTATTTAGACCTATACAGGTAAAGTTATACCAGTTTTTAAATATTGAAAATGCATTCTATAAACCGATAAATAGCTCCCGCCATGAGCCTGGATCACCTGGGGCCCTTGCTCAGAATCTCCCTTAATCTCCCATTGACTCAGCATCCAAGGGATTAATACTTAGCACACACGTGAACTTCAGACCCTTGCCCCTGTTCTGATTGTTAGGTGCCCAGCTGCCTGTGCTAAACATTTTATCTTCTTACTTTATTTTTCTTAAGTCAAGTATACTTGACGTACAATGTTATATTAGTTGTGCTTGCACAACATAGTGATTGGACAAGTCTATACATTACTCAATGCTTGTCATGGTAAGTGTAGTCACCATGTGTCATAAGAAAAGTTATTACAATATTATTGACTACATTCACTATGCTGTACTTCTTATCTCTGAGACTTATTTGATAACTGTAAGTTTAGATGTCTTAATCCTTTTCACCTATTTCACCCATCTGCTCCCACACCTATTCCCTCTGACAACCATCAGTTTGTTCTTTGTACTTATTAGTTTCTGGTTTTTATGTGTTCATTTGTTTGATTTTTTTTTTAGAGTCTACATATAAGTGAATCATGATATTGTCTTTGACTTATTTCACCTAGCATAGTACCCTCTATATCCATCCATGTTGCTACAAATGGCTGGATCTAATTCTTTTTTATAGCTGAGTAATATCCTAATAAATATAGATATATATGCCACTTCTTTCTTAACCATTTGTTAATGGACACACAGTTTGCTTCCATAACTTTGCTATCGTAAAAAATGATGTGAGAAACATAGGGGTGCATATATTTTTTTTCAAATTAGAGTTCTTTTTTTCTTTGGGTAAATACCGCATGGTGGAATTACTGGATCACACGGTGTTTCTATTTTAATTTTGAGGAATCTCTGTACTATTTTCCACAATGGTTACACCAGTTTACATACCCACAAATAGTTACAAAGGTTCCATTTTCTCCATATTTTCATCAATACTTCTTATTTCTTGTGTTTTTGGTACTAGCCATTCTGACTGGTGTAAGGTGATAGCTCATTATGGTATTGATTTGCATTTCCTTGAGGAATAATTATGTCGAGCATGTTCTCAAGTGTCTGTTGGCCATTTGGATGTCTTCTTTGATACCTTTACATGTCTATTCAGGTCCTCTGCCCATTTTTAAGCAGATTATTTGTTTTTCTGTTTGTTTGTTTGTTTGTTTTGTTTTTTTCTTTTGGTGTTGAGTTGTGGAGGTTTTTATATATTTTAGATGGTAACCCCTTATTAGATACATAGTTTGTGAGTGTCTCCTCCCATTCAGTAGATTGCCTTTTTGTTTTGATGATGGTTTCCTTCACTGTGCAAAAAATTTTTATTTTGGTGTAGTCTTAAGAGTTTATTTTTGCTTTTGTTTCCCTTTGCAGTGGGTACATGTTCAGAAATAAGTTATTAAGACAGATGTCCAAGAGATTACTGTTTGTGTTCTTCTAAGAGTGTATGGTTTCAGGTCTCACATTTAGATCTTTATTTTGTGTTTAATTTTGTATATGGCATAAGAAAGTGGTCTCATTTAATTATTTTGCATATAGTTGTCCAGTTTTCCCAATACAATTGAAGAAACAGTCTTCCCCTTTGTATATTCCTGCCTTCTTTGTTGAAGATTAGTTGACAAAAAGCATTGTTTATTTCTGGGCTTTCTTTTCTTTTCTATTGGTCTATGTGTCTATTTTTGTGCCAGTACCATACTGTTTTGATTACTACAGTGTTGTAGCATAGCTTGAAATCTGGGATTGTACTACCTCTTGCTTTCTCGTTCTTTGTCAAGATTGCTTTGGCTATTTGAGGTCTTCTGTGGTTCCCTACCAATTTGGATTTGGAAAATCCAATTTTTGGATTTTCTTTAAGTTTTGTGAAAAATACCGTTGTTGTTTTGGTAGGAATTGCATTGAATATGTAGGTTGCTTAAGGTATTACAAATAATTGAATGATATTAATACTTCAAATCCATGAATATGGTATACCTTTCCATTTGTATCTCCTTCACTTTCTTTCATCAATACATTATAGTTTTCAGAGTAAAGGTCTTTCACCTCTTTGGTTAAATTTAGTTAAAGATATTTTATTGTTTTCAGTGCAATTATAAGTGAGATTGTGTTCTTAATTTCTCTTTCTAGTCCTTTGTTATTAGTGTATAGAAATGAAACTGGTTTCTATGTATAAATTTTGCATCCTGCAACTTTACAGAATTCATGTATTAGACCCAATAGTTTTTTAGTGGAGTCCTTAGAATTTTCTATGTATAGGATTATGTCATCTGCTAATAGAGACAGTTTAACTTCTTGCTTACCAATTTGAATATCATTTATTTCTTTTTCTTATCTGATCGCTATGGCTAGGATTTGTAATTCTATGTTAAATAAGATGAGAATGGATATCCTTGTCTTGTTCCTGATCTTAGAGGAAAAGCTTTTAGTTTTTCACTATTGAGTATAATAGTTGTGGGATTTTCATATATGGTTTCCATTATGTTGAAGTATATTGCCTCTAAACTCACTTCATTGAGAGGTTTTATCATGAATCTATGTTGTGTTTTATGAAATACTTTTTTCTTCATCTATTGAGATGATATGGTTTTTATTCTTCCTTTTCTTAATGGGATGTATTACTTCATTTGATTTGCAAATTTTGAAACATACTGCATCCATGGAATAAACCCACTTGATCATGGTGAATGATCCTTTTAATGTATTACTGAATTTGATTCAGTAATATTTTGTTGGTGATTTTTGCATTTATGTTCATTATAGACATTGACCTATAATTCATTTTCTTTTCTTTTCTCTCTCCTTCCTGCCTCTTTCTTTCTTTCTTTCTTTCTTTCTTTCTTTCTTTCTTTCTCTTTCTTTCTTTCTTTCTTTCTCCCTCTCTCTCCTCCCTCCCTCCTTTTCTTTCTTTCTTTCTGTCTTTTTCTTTTTTCTTTTCTTTTTTCTTTTCATTGATTTCCCTTCCTTCCTTCCTTCCTTCCTTCCTTCTTTCCTTCTTTTAGTGCCTTAGTGTGTTTTTGGTATCAAGATAAAACTGCTCTTGTAGAATTCACTGGAAGTTTTCATTCCTTTTCTTTTGGGGGGAATAGTTTTAAAATAAATGTTAACTCTTATTAAATGCTTGTTAGATTTCATCTGTGAGGAAAACTGATCCTGAATTTTTGTTTGGAGTTTTTTGATTACTAATTCAATTTTTTTTTACTAGTAATCAGTCTGTTCAAAGTTTCAAAGTTTTCCTGAATCTGTTTTTGAAGGTTTAATGTTTTTGTCCATTTCTTCTATGTTGTCCAATATATTGGCATATAATATTTCATAGTATGCTTTTATAATCCATTGAATTCTATGGTATTGATTTCACTTCTCCTCTTTCCTTTCTGCTTTTCTTTTTTCGAGTTCTCTCTTTCTTGAGTCTGGCTAAACATGTATTAATTGTCTTTACCTTTTCAAAGAAACATCTCTTCATTTTATTGAACTTTTTTTTTTACACTTGATTTTATTTGTGCTCTAATCTTTATTATTTTCTTCCTTGTATTAACACTGGGTTTGCTTTGTTCTTCCTTTTCTATTTCCTTTAGGTGTGAGGTTAGATTGTTTCATATTTTTGTTGTTTGAGGTAGGCCTGTATCACATAAACTTCTTGCTTAGAACTGCTTTTGCTGTGTCCCAAGTATTTTTGTACTGTTAGGTCTCCATTTTCATTTGTCTCCATACATATATTTTTTAATTTCCTCTTTGTTTTCTTCATCAGTGAATTGGTTGTTTAGTGGCATGTTGTTGAGCCTCCACAGGCTTTTTTTTCCAAGTTCTTTTTTTCTTGAATTTGACTTCTAGCTTCAGATCATTGTGGTTGGGAAAAGATGCTTGATATGATTTCAGTCTTTTCAAGTTTTTGAGACTTGTTTTGTGACCTAACATGTAATTTATCCTGGAGAATGTTCCTTGAACACTTGAAAAGAATGTATATTCTGTTGTGGGATGGAATGCTGTGCGCACACACACACACACACACACACACACACACAACCCATTTATGTGTGTGTATTATATGTATTAATATGCTTAATACAGCACATTAAGTCTATTTGCTGTAATGTGTCATTCAAATCCACTGCTTCCTTATGATTTTCTGTGGATGAACTATTGATGTAAGTGGGATGTTAATGTCCCCTACTATTGTTATATTATGATAAGTTTCTCTCTTTGTTAACTTTTGCTTTATGTACTTAGGTGGTCCTATGTTAGGCACATAGATATTTAAAATTGTTATGCCCTCTTGTTGAATTGATCCCTTTATCATTATGTAATGACTTTCTATGTCTCTTGCTATAGAGTCTTTATTTTAAAGTGTACTTTGATATGAATATTGCTATCTCAGCTTTCTTCTCACTTCTGTGGCATGGAGTTTTTTTTTTTTTTTTTTCAACACTTCACTTTCTGTCTGTGTCTTTAGGTCTCTCTGTAGTGAGTTTGTTATATAAGCAATACTCTGGTCTTGTTTTTTAAAGTAATTATTGATAGGTATGGACTTATTGCCATTTTTAAACTGTTTAATGGATGGTTTTCTGTTCCTTTCCTCTTCTCTTGCTTTCTTCTTTGTGGTTTGATTACTTTCTTTAGTGTTATGCTGAGATTCATTCCACTTTTGTGTATGTGTATCTAGTTTAGGTTTTTGATTTGTGGTTACCATGGAGTTCATATACAATACCCTGTGTGTATAGGAGTCTATATTATGTTGACTTAAGACTCTAAAACACTCTAAAAGCACTAGATTTTTACTCCCCTTTTCTTGTTCTGTGTTTATGATGTCATATTTTACATCTTTATATCTGTGTATCTCTTGACTAATTTTTGTAGATGCAATTGATTTTACTATACTGTGTTTTTACCTCCATACTGGCTTTATAAGTGATTAGTCTACTTCCATTACTGTATGTTTGCTTTCACTATTAAAATTATTTCCTTTCATAATATCTTACTTCTAGTTATTACCTTTTCTTTCCAATTAAAGAATTCCCTTTAGCCAATCTTGTAAGGCTGGTTAACTCGTGATAAACTCGTTTAAATTTTGTTTTTCTGGGAAACTTTTTCTCTCTCCTTCAATCTTAAATGCTAACTCTGCCAGGTACAGTATTCTTAGTTGTAGTTAGTTTTTTTTTTTTTTTTTTCTTCAGCACCTTGGCTATATCATGGGACTCTTTTCTGTCCTGCAAAGTTTCTGCTGAAAAATTAGCTGATATCCTTAAGAAAATTCTCTTGTATAGGACTGATTGCTTTTCTCCTGCTGCTTTTAAGTCTCTCCTTATATTTAACTTATTTCTTTTTAATTCAAGTATATTTAACTACAGTGTTATATTTGTTTGAGATATACAATATAGTGTTTAAACAATTCTATATCAGTGCTCATCAAGATAAATGTACTCTCAATCCCCATCACCTGTTTTTACCCATCTTCCCTCTGGTAACCATCTGTTTTTGTCTATAGTTAAGAACCTGTTTTTGGTTTGCCTCCCCTGCACCCCCGCCCCCAGCTCATTTTATTTCTCAAATTCCAAATATGAGTGAAACCATATGGTATTTTTCTTTCTCTGACTGGTTTATTTCACTTAGCATTATACTCTGGAGTCCCACCCATGTTGGTGCAAATGGCAAGATTCTTTTCTTTATGGCTGAATAATATTCTTGTGTGTGTGTGTGTGTGTGTGTGTGTGTGTGTGTGTGTGTGTGTATGTTTGTAATTTCTTATATATAATTATACAATTTCTTCTCTATCCATTCATCTATTGATGGACATGTGGGCTGCAACCATAATGTAGCTATTGTAAATAATGCTGCAATAAATATAGGGGTGCATATATCCTTTTGAATTAGTGTTTTTGTGTTTTAGGTAAATACCTAGTAGTGAGATTACTGGATCATAGGGTAATTCCATTTTTATTTTTTTGAGGAATTTTCACACTGTTTTCCACAATGGCTGCACCAGTTTGCATTCCAACCTACGGTGCACAAGGGTTCCCTTTATTCCATATTATCACCAACACTTGTTTTGTGTACTTTTGATTTTATCCATTCTGACAGAGGTGAAGTGATACTGCCTTGTAGTTTGGATTTGTATTTCCCTGATGATGAGTTATGTCAAGTATGTTTTCATTTGTCTGTTGGCCATCTGTATGTCTTCTTTGGAGAAATGTCTGTTCATGTCTTCTGCCCATTTTTTAATTGGGCTATTTGAGGGAGGTTGGCATTGAGTTGTAAAAGTTCTTTATATATTTTGGATACCAACACTATATAAGATATGTTATTTGCAAATATCTTCTCCTGTTCAGTAGGTTGTCATTTAGTTTTGTTCATAGTTTCCTTTACTACAAACTTTTCATTTGATGTAGTCCCAATAGATGATTTTTGCTTTTGTTTCCCTTGAATTAGAAGACCTATCTAAAAAAATGTTGCTACAGCCTAGGTCAGAGAAATTACTGCCTGTTCTCTCTTCTAGGATTTTATGGTTTCAGATCTCACATTTAGGTACTTAATCCATTTTTTTATGTTTATTATTTTGAGAGAGAGAGAGACAGAGCACAAGCAGGGGAGGTGCAGAGAGAAAAGGAGACATAGAATCTGAAGCAGACTCCAGGCTCCTAGCTGTCAGCACAAAGCCCTACATGGGGCTCAAATTCACAGACTGTGAGATCATGACCTGAGCCTAAGTCAGATGCTTAACTGACTGAGCCACCCAGACACCCTGGTCCTTAATCCATTTTGGGTTTATTTTTGCATATGGTGTGAGAAAGTGGTCCAGTTTCTTTTTTTCTTTTTCTTTTTTTTTTTTTTTTTTTTGTGTGTGTGTAACTGCCAGTTTTCTCAGAAACATTTGTTGAAGAGGTTGTCTTTTCCCTACTGTATATTCTTACATCCTTTGTTCAGGGTTAGTAGCTCATATAATCATGGGATATTTCTAGTCTCTCTATTTTCTTACTTTGATCTATGTGTTTGTTTTTGTCCCACTACCATACTGTTTTGATGACTACAGATTCATAGTATAACTTGAAATCTGAAATTGTGATACCTCCACTTTTGTTCTTTTTCAAGATTGCTTTTTCAAGGTCTTTTGTGGTTCCATACAAATTTTAGGATTGCTTGTTCCATTTATGTGGAAAATGTTGGTATTTTGATAGGGTTTGCATTAAATGTGCAGATTGCTTTGCACAGTATGGACATTGTAACAGCATTTGTTCTTCCATTCCATAAGCATGGAATATCTATTTATGTTGTCTTCAATTTCTTTTATCAGTGCTTTCAGAGTATGGGATTTTAACCTGCTTGGTTAAGTTTATTCCTACATATATTATTATTTTTGGCGTGATTATAGATTGTTTTCTTAATTTCTCTTTCTGCTTCTTTATTATTAGTTTATAGGAATGCAATGATTTTCTGTATACCAATGTTGTATAGTATCATGTCCTCTGCAGATAGTGAAAGTTTTAATTCTTCCTTACCAATGTGGATGCCTTTTACTCCTTTCTCTTGCCCGATTGCTGTGGCTAGGAATTCCCATACTAATTTCAGTAAAAGTGGTAAGTGAACATCTTTGTCTTGTTCTTGACCTTAGGGTAAAGGCTCTCAGTTATTCATCATTGAGTGTGATGTTAGCTGTCAGTTTGTCATATACGCCCTTTATTATGTTGACTTATTTCCCTCTAGACCTACTTTGTTGAGATCTTTAATCATGAATGGATGTAGTTTGTCAAATGCTTTTTCTGTATCTATTGAAATGATCAATGTTTTTTATCCTTTCTCTTATTGGTGGGATATAGCACATTGATTTGCAGATATTGAGCCATGCTTGCATCCTGGGAGTAAAGCACAGTTATTCTTGGTGAATAATTTTTTTTAATGTGTTGTTGGATTCAATTTGATAATATTTAGTTGAGAATTTTTGCATCTATATGCATCAGAGACATTGGCCTTTAGGTTTCTTTTTTGTAGTGTCTTTATCTGGTCTTGGTATCAGGGTAATACTGTCTTGGTGGAAAGAATTTGGAAGCTTTCCATTCTCTATTTTTGAGGGATAGTTTGAGAATGAATATTAACTCTTCTTGAAATGTAGGTAGAATTCATCTGTGAAGTCATCTGGTTCTGGATTTTTCCTTCTTGGGAAATAAAGAACGTTTTTTAACATTTATTTTTGAGAGAGTGAAACAGAGCACAAGCGGGGGAGGGGCAGAGAGGGAGACACAGAATTGGAAGTAAGCTCCAGGCTCTGAGCTGTCAGCACAGAGCCCAGTGCAGGGCTCGAACTGTGAGATCATGAACCTGAGCTGAAGTCCAACTCTTAACTCACTGAGCCACCCAGGTGCCCGGGAATCTTTTGATTACTGATTCAGTTTTATTGCTGGTAATTGGTCTGTTCAAATTTTGTTTTTGCTTCCTGCTTTGGTTTTAGTAGGTTATATGTGTCTAGGAATTTGTTATTGCTTCTAGGTTGTTCAATTTGTTGGCATGTAATTTTTCATAATATTCTCTTAAAATCCTTTGTATTTCTGTAGTGCCATTTGTTATTTTTCCTGTTTCATTTCTGATTTTGAGTCCACTCTTTTTTTTTAAACTTCTTTAAGGTTAATGATTTTGTTAACCATTTCATAGGACTGGATCAAGACTTCATTGATGTGTTCTATTGTTTTTTTGTTTGTTTCTATTTCATTTATTTCTGCTTCTATCTTTATTTCCTTCCTTTTACTGAACTTGAGTTTTGTTCTTTTTCTAGTTCCTTGAGGTGCAAGGTTAGGTTTTTTATTTGAGATTTTTCTTGTTGAGATAGGCCTGTATTGCTATAAACTTTCCTCTTAGAACAGCTTTTCCTGCATCCCCAAACATTTTCAACAATGGTGTTTTCAATTTCATTTGTCTCCAGGTATTTTTTAATTTCCTCCTTGATTTCTTGTTTGACCTATTCATTGTTTAGTAGCATGTTATTTAATCTCCATGTATTTATATTTGTTCAGCATTTTTTTCTTGTGGTTGATTTCTACACTTACAACATTGTAATCAGAAAAGATGTATAGTAGGACTTCAATATTTTGAATTTATTTGGACTTGTTTTGTGGCCTAATCTTTGATGTATTCTAGAGAATATTCCATGTGCACCTGCAAAGAATGTGTTTTCTGCTGTTTTAGGGTGGAGTGTTCTGAATATATCTGTTAAATCTATCTTGTCCAATATGTCTTTCAAAGACACTATTTCTTTATGGATTTTCTGTTGGGATGATCTATTTATGTAAGTGGGATGTTAAAGTCCCCTGCTATTATTGTATTACTCTTGATTACTTCCTTTACGTTTGTCATTACTTCCTTTATGTATTTGGGTGCTAACACATTGGACACAATATATTTATAATTGTTGAACTGTTCCCTTTATGATTACATAGTGTTGTCCTTTGTCTTTTGTTACAGTTTTTGTTTTAAAGTCTATTTTTTCTGATTTATGTATTGCCACTGCAGATTTCTTTTCCCATCCATTGCATAATAAGTGCTTCTCCATTTCTTCACTTCCAACTTGCATGAGATGTAGCTCTCAGGTGAGTCTCTTATAGGCAGCATATGGGTCTTATTTTTATTTATCCATTCCATCCCCTTATATCTTTTGGTTCATTTACATTCAAAGTAATTATTTATAAGTATGTACTTATTGCCATTTTGTTACTTGTTTTATGGTTGCTTTCTCTGTTCTTCTCTGTAGTTCTTCTCTGTTCCTTTCTTGCTCTCTTCTCTCATGGTTTGTTGGCTTTCTTTAGTGATATACTTGGGTTCCTTTCTCTTTATTCTTTGCATATCTTTTAATGGGTTTTTATTTTTCATTACAATTCTGTTTGTATATAATGTCTTCTGCATATAGCAGTCTATATGAACTTTGTGGTTGCCTAAGTTTTACACATTCTTTACTCCTCCTCCCCAGCCCACCATGTTTTATGTATATGGTGTCATACTTTATATCCTTTTATTTTATAAATCCCTTGATTGATTTATACAGATATACTTATTATTACTCATTTTGTGCTTCCTACTTTTCTGACCCTTACTTACGGTCTTTCCTTTCCACTCAAAAAGTCCCCTTAACCTTTCTTGTAGGGCTAATTTAGTAGTCATGAACTCCTTAGTTTTTGTTTGTATGAGAGATTCTTTCTCTCTTTCTATTCTGAATGATAGCCTTGCTGGATCGAATATTCATGGCTGCAGAATTTTTTCTTTCAGAACTTTGAATATATAAAGCCACTCCCTTCTGGCCTGGAAAGTTTCTGCTGAAAAATCAGCTGATAGCTTTCTGGGGTTTTCCATTGTATCTAATTGCTTTCTTTTCTCCTGCTACTTTTAACATTCTCTATTACTACTTTTGCCATTTTAATTGCTATGTGTATTGGTGTGGACCTACTTGAGTTGATTTTATTAGGGGCTTTCTGAGCCTCCTGGATCTGGATTTATGGTTCCTTTCCCAGATTTGGGAAGTTTTTAGCTGTTGTTTCTGTAAGTAAATTTTCTTCCCTCTTTTCACTTTCTTCTCCTTCTGGGATTTCTATAATGTGAAAGGTATTACATTTGTTGGTGTTGTTGAGTTCTGTAAATCTATTTTCATTTGGTGTTACTTTTTTTCTCTCACCTGCTCAGCTTGATTGCTCTCCATTACTCTCTCCTCCAGGTCATTAATAGATTCTGCTACTTCATCTAGCCTACTCTATTCCATCTAGTATATTTTTAATTTCACTTATTGAATTCTTCATCTCTGATTTTTTTCTTATATTTTTGATCTGTTAAGGGTCTCACTGATGTCCTCCACTTTTTTCTCACATCCAGTAAGTACCTTTATGACTATTACTTTAAATTCTGTGTTAGGCATATTACTTTTGTCCATTTCATTTAGGTCTCTTGCTATAGTTTTGCCCTATTCTTTCATCTGGGATCTTTTTCTCTGTTTCCTCATTTTATCTAACTCTTTCTTTTTTTATGTGTTAGGAAAGTCAGCTATGTCTATTGCTTTTTAAAGTAGTGCCCTTACAAAGAAGAGGTCCTGCAGTGCAGTGTCTCCTGTTCACCAAAACCTGGAGCTTCAGGGGTATCTTTTGTGTGTGTTGCATGTGCCCTGCTCTTGTGGTTGAATCACTTTTTCCTTCAGTCCAATCATCTGCAGAAGCTTTTTCTGCCTATTGTAGGAAGGGTGTGGTTCCTGTGTTATTAGTGAGATAGTCTGGGCCCACATGGGGCTTGAGTTTAGTCAAAGAGGCATTTGCCAGAGATGCAGCGGCACCAATCTGCAAGACTCTTTCCCCATGGTGCCCTGAGAAGCTTTCATCGGTAGGTGGGGCCTGCAGTTGGACCAGTTGTCTGCCCCCAGCCCACTGCTGGGGTGCAGTATGAGTGTTGTGTGTGGTTATCTTTCCCTATCTCCAGGGCAAGAATCACTTTGGAGTGGTGCTATCCCCTATTACAGCTGTCTACACATTGCCAGGCTGTGGCCTTATTTTGGCTTGGTTCCAGTCAAGAGTGTATTGGAAAGGCATATTCACATGGTGTGGGGGTGGGAGGCATGATGTTAGCAAGTTTTGCACACTCCTACTGTGGGAGGTGATCTATAGCAGTGGGTATTGGGGCAGACCTGGCTGGAGGGAGCCAATATGCCAAAGTACTGAGTGGCAGGAGGTGAGGTGTTACCAAGTTAGGTAGCAGTATTGGAGCTACCCTAGTTCCTGCAGGTGGCTATGTGTTTTTACTGGAGTAGTGGAGGAGAGAATTGGTACCTTCCAGCTCCTTTGTCTCCCCAGAATCTCCCAAGAATCTCTGTCCCTCCAGCAGGCACTCTGAGATTAGTAAACAAATTTCCTACCTATATACCTCCAGGAGTTTTCAAACTGCTGCATCTATGCTGTATCTCTGTGGGGCTGCTTGTTGTGCTGTCTCTTTAAAGGCAGAGACTCAGTTTCCTCTTACTCTCTTGGCTCTCCCATGAGCCCACTGGTTTGTTTATTTTTAATTACTTTTAATATTTATTTTTGAGAGAGAGACAGAGTGCAAGCTGGGGAGGGGCAGAAAGAGAGAGGGAGACACAGAATCTGAAGCAGGCTCCAGGCTCCGAACTGTTGGCACAGAGCCTGATGCAGGGCTCGAACTCATGAATGATGAGATCATGACCTGAGCCAAAGTTGGATGCTTAGCCAACTGAGCCACCCAGGCACCCCAAGCCCACTGGTTTTTAAAGTTCCAAGTTTTAAGTTCCACTGGTTATAAGAACTCACAAAATTCACCCCTCTGGTTTTAAAGCCAAATATTATGGACTTAGGTCTTCTCTTTGTAGGCTTCCTGATGTGATAGTCTGTTTCTCTCCCCTCTCCACCCCTAAGATCCCTCTATCCCACAGACAGTCCCACATGTCCATTTAGTGTCTCTGCCCTTCCTACCTTCTTTGATGTAGTCTCTTCTCTCCATTTAGTTGTGAAGATTTTTCTGCCTTCAGGTCATTTTCTTGGTTATTTACACTGATGGGAGTGTTATGTAGTTGAATTGATGGGATGAGGTGAGCTTATGGTTCTTACTCTGCTATCTTCCTTGGAAGTCCATTTATTTATTTATGTATTTATTTATTTATTTATTTATTTATTTCATTTTAGTCACTATATGTCTTAATGTGGACCTTTGTGGGCTTCTCTAATCTGCTGCATTCTGTACTTCCTGGGAAGTCTATTTCCTTCTCCAGATAAGGGAGGCTTTCAGCTATCATCTCTGTAAATAAATTTTCTGCCCTGTTCTCTCTTTCTTCTGGCAAATGCAAATGTTATTATGCTTGATGATGTTGCAGAAATTCCTTAACCATTTGTCATGTTTTGCTATTTCTTCTTTTTTGCTGTTCAGTGTGGGTTTCTTTCCATTACCCTGTTTCCAGATCTGTGATCTGTTATTTTGCATCCTCTAATCTGTTGTTGGTTCCTTCTAATGTATTGCTCATTTTGGTTATAGTATTTTTCAATTCTGACTGGTAACTTTACATATTTTCTATCTCTTTTTTGAAATTCTCACTGAGTTCATCCACTCTTATCTTAATTTTGATATCTTTTTTTTTAAGTTCACTTATTTTTGAGAGAAAGTGTGCAAGCAGGGGGAGGGGCAGAGAGAGAGAGCATCAGTATGTCACTCTGTCAGCATGGAGCCTGACATGGGCTCAAACTCACAAACTATGAGATCATGACCCGAGCCAAAATGAAGAGTCAGATGCTTAACTGACTGAGCCACACAGGCACCCCATAGTGAGTATCTTTATGACCATTCCTTTCAACTCTTTATCAGGCATATTATTTATCTCTGTTTCATCTAGCTCTTTTTAAAATTATATCTTGTTCTTTCATTTGGAGATTTCCTCCATCTTCTTATTTTGTCTAACTCTATGTGTTTGTTCTTTGTATTAGGTAATTCAGCTACATTTCCTGGTCTTGAAAGTAGTCTCTTCTGTAGATGGGGTCCTGTAGCATAATCCCCATTGTCATCAAAACCAGGCACTCCAAGGGTATCCCTTGTGTGGGCTGCATATACCCTTCTGTTGTGTTTGAACCTTGATTGCTGTGTGCAGACTGGTAGGTGGCTGAAGTGACCTAATTAACCTTCTGAGCCTGCTGGGAAGTGCTTGTTCCCCCACTCTGTTGAGAAGCTTGATTTTAGCTCCCTTGGGTTGGCTCTCCGGTGGGACAACTCTCATCCTAGCTATCTACAATTAGCTGCTAAGACAGCTGCAGGTGCACTAAAGGGCAAGAATTTGTTCCCTGCACAGCATAGCTGCTAGAACTGTGATGTGTAGGGTTATCTTCCCCCCACTCCAGGACAGGAGTCACTTTTTAGAGATGCCTGCCAAGGTGGGCAAATTGGGTGGGACAGGACCACAGGGGAATGCTGGGGCATGGCATGCTGTCTTAACATGGTAGATGGAGACTTTTAGAATTGCCCTCCCCAAGCATCATGCTTTCTAAGCTAGGGAAGGACACACACACACACACACACACACACACACACACACACACAAATAACACCTACTAGCACTTTTTTTTCCCCCGGAGAAATCTACAGATCCCTACCTCTCTGACACTGGTCCTAAAATTAGTCAAAAAATTTCCTTCACATATAGTCCAGGTACTTTTTAAAATACTGCTCCCATGCTGTGTTTTCAATTGAGCTAGTGTGCTGACTCTTCAAGGGCAGAGAATGGGTTTCCTATAACCCTCCCAATTCACTCACACTTAGGCTCCACTGATTTTCAAAGCCAGATATTATGGCGACCTGTCTTCTCACTGTGAGCTCCCATTGCTGGGAGTTCCTGTCTAAGGGTTCTGATGCTTTCACTCCTCAATGCTTGTGATGTCTCTCTTATTTGTGGTGAAGTTGTGTTGGGAATTTCATTCCCAACCAGGCCTCTGTTCTTCCTACCCTTTCCATGTATCCTTCTTATGACTGGCTTATGGAGATCCATTCAGCCAGTCTTCAGGTTGTTTTCAGAGTGAGTTGCAATGCATCTAGTTTTTGTCCCAGTGTGTCTGTTGGAGAGACAAGCTCAGGATCTTCCTACTCAGCCATCTTACATGTACTCCTTGTGTTAAATATTTTCAGTATCAATGTGGTACTACATCCAGGGACATTAAAGATGACATTTGGAATAGCTGGTCTACATTTCTGACCCCATCTCTTCTCTGGCCCATGTTTTCAGACTAGATCCTGGAAACTTCTCTTTTCAGAGGGTAAAAAAAGCCCATGGTGGGCTACCAGCTTGGCTATTGAGCCTGAGAAAGAAGCAGTGAAGAGCTTGACTTAGCTCTGGAGGCTCCTCAGAAAATATGGAGGAAAATAGAAAAAAAATGAAAATTTTCAGGAGGATAAAACAATACTTATAAGACTTAAAGGCATATTCTTATCTATTTATTCCAAAAACTTTATGAGGAAAATTATGATTATTATCCCCTTTTATGAATGAGGAAACTAAGACTCAGAGAGGTACAGTGAGTCACCTAAGATCACAGAGATAGACAGTGTTAAAGCTAGGGTTTGCACTTTGGCTCTCTAGCCTCACTCTTATCTGCCATATAATCTTACTTCTCTAGTACATTGAATTGCTCCACTCCAAGATGAAAGACATCCACATTTCAGCAATTAGCACTCCTTGCTCACTTGCTTCCTAAAATCCAGTGATATATTTTCAATAAATTCCCTGTTGGTGAAGATTAACTTTTCTGTTAACTTTTACCTTTAACTGCATCTACTATACAATAAGAGAAATTGAAATAAATGAACTAAGGTTTCAAAGCAATGATCTACAGTAATAAATGAAACTGAATAAAATGATCAAGCAGAAGAAATCATTAGGCAGGAATTAATTAAATAAAAATTAATAAATTGACAACTAACATGCAGGTATTAATGAAACAAAATCATATCATAATAGACATAATAAAAGCAGAAGGTGGCTCTCTGAATACACCATATAAAACAAACAAAAGTTCCAACTAAACATGAGCAACTATCCATATACTGGGTACAAGTGAAAAAACATTGTTATGGAGGTGATTTTGAAAATGTAAAAAAAATAAAATAAAAAAGTGCATTGCCTGGCTATATGGAATGTATTTTACAACCTATGTATATTATTTATTTTATGGAATATATAAATTGCTAAGACTGACTTACGATGTAGACAAATGAACATACAAACATAGAAAAAATGGAAAAGATAGTCAGTGATCTATATTCAAAACAGTATTAGACACACATAGTTGTAAAAGTGATTTTGACAAAACCACCAGAGAAAAAGAATCCTTAAGTAATATTGTTTCAGAGTATTGACAAAACAGCATCTCAAAGCATTCTGTAATTCTAATGTATTTCTGTTAAAGAATAATAAACATAAAAATCATAGGTTTACTTTACATATGAATAAATTAAAAAAACTGAATAAAATATAACCCAAATTCAGTACCATCTTAAAGAAATAATAGATCATGCTACAGTATGCTTTATCCCAGGAATACAAGAATGGTTTAACATTAGAAAATCACATAATGTAATTTATTGAATTAAATAATCAAATGCCATTCTCACAGCAGCCAAATTACATGGTAAAGTTTAATACTCTTTTCTAACCAAAACTCTGAACAAAATAGAAATTTAATAATAGGTGTATTAACCAATGCTCTATCTAGGAAACAAAAGCTACTCTAAGTATTTAAATAAGAACTTAATATATATTTTGTATAATAAGTGAAATTGCTTATTTTAAAGACTTATTTTAGGAACTCATTAGTTATTAGGGCAAGAGAAACATAAGCTATGGAAAGTTCACCATCAGATCTCAGGTTTGTTAGTAGTTTTTAGGAGATTAGGAAGTTGCTGCTAACATCCTGGTTGGGAACTTCAGGAAATCACTGCTGCTGGTAACAACTGGCTGTTGCATTGAGTTGGTTTGACTCCAGAGAGAATTTTAGGGGTTGCTGTAAGATCTCATGTCTGCCAAAGCTCAATAATCTGTCCACTATTGTTGGAGGAGAAATCACTGCTTTGGCTTTTCTCTGACCTTCCAAAGTATTTCTCAGTGGTTGAATCTAAACCGGAAACTTGTAAGCAAAGAATTTTAGAAAGTGCTATTCTCATGCTTCTAGCCATATTATATGGGGAGAACATCAAAGGGAGTTGGAGTTCTATTGGTAGAAATAGAAAATCTGTCACAATGAGGATCTGCAAACTCTAGAGCAATATTGATAACTAATGAAATATTAAAAATTTACCCAGTGAAGTTAGTAACAAAAGAAAGACACCCATTAATACTGCTACTGTTAAAATTAAATTCCTAACAAATGAAATGAGGCAAGATTAAAAGTATTAGAGATTTTAATACTAGAAAGGGAGAGATAAACAGTCACACTGTGCACAGTGGAAGAGTCCATCTGGAAAATCCAGTAATTTGTGGTCAACTTATTTCAAGAGTTTCTACTAATCAATAAAAATATCAGAACCCAAAGAAGAAAATGAACATAATATATAAATTAATAACATAAAGAACAAATAAAAAGAATAAATAAACATCATTAGTTATTAGGGAGTTAAAAATTGAAACAAAAATATGATACCAGTCTCTGCTTTTAAGATTCACAACTGTTAAATATATTGATGATATCCAGGATTTATTATGTGTGAGGAACCACACATTCTTATACATTGTGATGGCATTATAAGTAGCATGGTCTTTTTTTTTTTTTGAGATAGAAATTTGACTGTCTATGAAAACCTATGTATGTAGTCAGCAGTTTTGGTCCATATCTAACTTGTAGGACGTTCATACTCATACAAAAATAAACATGTAAAAGGATGGTAATTAAAGCCAAGTTTTAAAACCCACTAAATGGAAATTCCACAAGTTTCTATCAATCAGGTGGTACTTAAATGAATAGTGATTTATGTATATTGTAAAATATTATTCAATCATTAGAAAGAATGAGCTATGACTTCATAAACTAACTTGGAAAGATACCAATATATAATTGCTAAATGAAAGTGGTAAGATGCAGAGCAGACCATATAATATGGTTTCCTTTATATTAAAAAGTATGCATTTGCATATTTGTCCATACATTAGGGGAATGGCTTGAAAATATGTGTTGAATGAAGCATTTAAACTATTAAAATTGATTGCCTTTGGGAAACAGATGAGAAGGAGGGTGAATATGGGGGGAGGAGAGAGAAATAAAATGAGATTTACTCTTTATGTTTTTATTTGCTTGAAATTTTTACAAATGAGAATGTATTACTCAGGTAATTGTTAAATATAGGAAAAATTAGTCAAATTCTCCAGTTCTTGCCATTCTATTCCATCCTGCTTGTGACTTTTTAAATGACATGACCTACCCCACACCACCAAAACATGGAGCATAAAAGCCTGGGGCAGATGGCTTTTTCTCTGCCTGTTACAAACTACTCTTGCCTAGGGGCACTGGGTGGCTCAGTTAGGTAAGTGTCCAGCTTTGGCTCAGGTCATAATCTCATGGTTCGTGGGTTTGAACCCTGCATTGGGCTCTGTGCTGACAGCTCAGAGCCTGGAGCCTGCTTCAGATTCTGTGTCTCTCTCTGTCTCTGCTCTTTCCCTGCTCATGCTCTGTCTCTCTCTGTCTTTCAAAAATAAAGGTTAAAAAAATTAAAAACTAAACTATTTTTGCCTACCTGGATCCAACTTGGGTTTCATTGTCAGTTCCAGAAGTTTTGGTTCTTGCTCTTTATGAAGACTTTTTGTACTGGAATTTGGGACTCAGTTTCCTGCTCACTTCTAGGATTGAGATTGAGAGGGAGCAGTTCTTTCATTGTAATATCTATGGTTATATTTTTTTATATAATGTAATGGAATAACAAACTGACTTGTCACTTTCTTGGAATCTCCTTACAAAGAGAGAAACAGAGTCTCAGAGATCTTTACTGGCAAGTTCATATCACCTTGTATGGTTTCTGTATTCTTGGAGACTCTGTTTTCTCATCTGTGAAATGAATTATTTATAATTAATGATGCACATTCTCTTTCTCATTTTATCACTTCATGGTATGTCATTGAAGAAAAAAATCTGCTTTAAATGGTAGACTTACTCAGGGTGCCTGGGTGGTTCAGTCTATTGGGCGGCTGACTTTGGCTCAGGTCATGATCTCACAGTTTATGAGCTTGAGCCCTGCGTTGGGCTCTGTGCTGACAGCTTGGAGCCTGGAGCCTGCTTCAGATTCTGTGTCTCCCTCTCTCTCTCTGCCCCTCCCCTGCTCATGCTCTGTGTCTCAAAAATAAATAAACATTAAAAAATGTTTTAAATGGTAGACATACTCTAGATATAGGTAGGTATGCTTTGGTTAATTTTTGCTATGTGTTATTAATCACATACCAGTCATAGTCACAGTTTGTGCTGGATTACGGCAACACAAGGCCCCAACAAAGCCAGCCTCTGAGGTCTTCAGACAGAACTTAGTATTTTCTCAGTAAAGAATGAAAACACACACACACACACACACACACACACACACACACAACACCGTTTAATAAACCAAACCAAAATGTAAAAGTATTAAAATAAATATTAGAAATTAGAATACATTTCTTATGGTTTTTAGAGAGCAAATCAGTAATAATATTTTCAAATGATAACCTATGCATTAGTAGAATGAACACTTTAAGTATTAAGGGTTGTATTTATGTTTATGACAAACTGAATGCATGAGAAAGAAGAAAGGGATATACCAAAAAAAGAAAAGATACAAGCTAGTTAGTGAATACCATAGCCTAGAGGCCTCTAAATATGTGTTTTTTCCCCCACTAACATTATTGGTATCTCCCTTGAAGTACAGGAATTATACTAGATCACAAGATTTTCCAGGGCAGAGACCTAAATTTACCTAAATTTCATGTTCCATCTCCTTTCACTGCACTTGACAACGACAAACCAACTTTGGTTAAATTGGAAATCATTTAGCAGGTCAGGTCAACATAAGTATGCTTTGATTTCATCAATTAGGGGAAGAAGCCATAGAGACAGTATATTTTTTTTCTGTCAGGCTGATAAGCGTTTATATTATCTAGCCTTCTAATTTATTCATAACTTTAATCAAATTCCAGGTGTGTGGGGGGGGGGGGGGGGGGGTGCGTGCGTGCCAATTATGGAGGACTTAATACTTTTAAATTTATTTAGAAAAATAGGAAGAAAAAATACCTAGAGATTTTTAAAAATAAGGAGGAAGTACTTATACTGCCAGATTCTGAAGCCAATTATAAAGCTAAAATAATTGTAGTGCATTTGCACTAGCACCAAAATAGATGGAAAAATTTTAAAGAACATAATTGAAAGCCAAGAAAGAGACCTAATGCATAATAAGCATGTTCCATCAAATCAATGGCAAAAGATGAAATAGTTGGTTGATGGGTGCTGAAATATTTAGTGAGATATTTTAAAAGTTACCCAAAATAAGCTTCCAGAGAACTATGTTGTTAAGTATAAAACATTAATTTAAAGCAACTAGGTAAAACCTATATGATGCTGGGCTATCAAAGGGTTTTTTAAAACATGATATCAAAAAGAGAAACCATAACTGGAAGAGAAAAATTTGACTCCTAAAAGACTTAAAAGACTTCTCTAGAGCAAAAATCAATATAAACATTGAAAAGGCAGGTAGCAAACAGAAAAATGTATTTTTATCACAAGATAAATTATTATTCTTAATAAAAATAAGTGTTATTTCTCATCAGTTATAAAAAACAGATATACAACTACTCAGTAGGTATTGGGCAAAAGACATGAGCAGTAAAATCATAAATGAAATAAAAATGGCACAGAAACATTAAAGATGGTTTTTTTTTTATTATTGATAAAGATGAAAAAACTTACATGGAAAATGCTTTAATTTTCACATCATTTAAGAAGTATCAACATATTTATAGAAATGATTTAATATAAAAGATAAAAAGCTGAAAAATTGTGGCAGTTTGCAAAAGTAACAACAACAAAACAAATAGGAATATGAGACAAAATAAGAGATATGATTACTATGTACTTGTGTAATTTCCTAAGTATGTCACCAATATGACTATGGACTTCCCATTGTTCAGAGAAACAATTAAACATAACATGTTTAAAAGTCATATTATCCATAATATAAGGACAAAGCCATGGACAGCTATCCTATTACTGGAATTATGTATTATATGTATTGGTCCTTAAAAGTAAATTCACTAAGTGAAACAAGTAAATCCTAGAAACTTTCTGAGTGCATCTATTACATTTTCTAGTAAGATATTCATAAACTAAGGTATTGATTTCTTGTTTTTTTTATGATGAGGTATATCTCCAACTTATATTTGCCTGAATTTCTGAAAACAATACTATGTATATGCTTCATGCTCAAATTATTTTTGATGGTGATTAGCTTAATGCTCAAAACTTGTTACTGTCCTTCTATTTGCAAAATTAGTTTCTATATGTTGATTGCACTAGCTGTGACATCATTAACACTGTACTAATGAATCTTTTAATTGATGTTTTAATGTTCATGATACTTCTACATTTGGACAAAGATCACAAATTGCTTTTTGAAAAAAGTGCAAGAAAGGTAAATGTGTAGTTCTCACAACTGTGAAATGATGGTTAACCTTAGCAATTTGATACAGAGTTCCACCATTCTAATCACAGGTGATGCTAGTCTTCCCATCCGTCTCCTCATGAGGATCTGTAGAAGTGTAGCACCTTTAGTTGTGTTCAAATCTTTCCAGCAGCCTCCTCATCTTAGAGAATGGATCATTTTTGACGTTTAGCTCATAGAATAGAGAATAGGGCTGTCAGGGACTCTGGTGACTCTTTAATTTAGGGTATCTCTTCCACGTCCATGTGTTAGGAGCACTGGCAATTATTTGGTTCATGAAATCACTGTTAGAAAGCATTTAGAGCCTTGAATGACCAAGCTGGTTGCCTACATTTGTTTAGCTTATGAGATTTAGTCACTTTTATATCACTTTTGTACCTTTATTACTTTACTTTATAGTTCTTAGTCCAGAAAGCAGCCATGGTGTTCATAAGAACCCTCAGTTTGATCCAAAACTTGAGTGGGTTTCTAGAGCATAAATAGAAGAGTGACCAGCATCAGCAACATTCAAAATTATACTAAAATCTAAGCAAGACAGAGTCTAGTTTCTCTAAACTTCAACCTTTAAAGTGCTTACTTTTTTGATATCTAGCCATTCTCTCAAATACCCAAACCCTCTTTTGGAAATGAATTACTCCATTGCTTTCCTACAGATGACCTCAAGAAGAGTTCTGAATATTTCCTGTTAATTCCATAAAGAACAGGACATCTGTGGCAATATGCTGGTAAACTGATTACCTGAATGAAAGAAAAAAAAATCCTGATTTGTAGTGTGTACTGATTTCTGTCGTCTAAATATTTCCCCCATGGCCAACTTCAGTTACCAAGTTTATCAACCAGTTCACAAATTCCTGGGTATTTAACATTTGACTGTGAATAAGAACTCATTGGCTTGCACACACCACTGTGTGTGTGCACATGCATGTAAATGGCAGTCCCTTTGGAGGTAGTATTGAATATGTTTAGGATTCTGAGAGCTAAAAAGAAAAGATAAAGGCAGATTTAGAATCATCTAGGGATTTGTTGCAAATTTACTTGCAGATTGTTAAAATTCATCCCTACTAATCACCTATGTCTTTTAAGAAATATTTGAAAGCTTTCCCATGAGGCCTTAGCTTTTAAAATATCATTTGCATTCTTTTGGCCTCTGTAAAACCTATCCATTTAAATATATCACTGGCTGCTGCTCCTTCTTGTATTGGCAGGCAGTTTCTTTTAGTCTAAGAGCATCTGTAGATAGCATTGTCTTGTGCAGGATCAGGTTGAATGGTGGGTGACTTGAGGTGAGTATTTTTCATAGCTCCAGCTATAAAAAGAGCTGGGAGAAGAGAGTTTAGAACTATTATTTTCCTTGCTGCTTGAGGGTTGTTCTGTACTTGGGTAACAGAGGGTAGAAGTCATCAACTATTACTAAATACCCATGAACTTAGGGATGCTGCTGAGGTGCAGGGGTTATAAAGATAGGTACAAAGATGTTGGTTTTGCACGTTAAAAAAATTATGTTAGTACTTCTTCAAGACAGAAGCATGTGTCTCTGGGTGTTAACTGGTGGTTGAGGTTTACAACATTAGGACTTAATGTTGGGATTTGGTAGAAATAAGATTAGAGCAAATGTTGACTGGTGTTCATTCTTCACCTCCATGGGCCAAATAGAGGAATTTTAAAATTATATATCAGAATGGTGTGAGGAGCTAGAAACAGAATAGACATTTGTCAACACTTATTTATTGGAACCTGCCACTTTTCAGTAATAGCCAATAATAATGGCTAACCATGGGTAGTTATTATGTTAGGCTTTTTTCTATACACTCTGTTACTTCATGTAACTCCCATAACAATTCCATGAAAGATGTATATTAGTACTGATTTATAATTAGGAAAATTAGGGCTTACACAAGTTGAGGATTGGATTCACTTTAAAATTATTTTCATGTCTTCAAACATATCTGTTAATTTATAAATTTTTGTGTGATTAATTTGCATCTCATGGGAATAAAGTGATAAATTAACAGTATGTAACAGATATGTGTATTAAGTTTGGAATGACATAGTTTAAACTGCTTGCCAAATTTGGGATGTGAAGTGTTCTCTCAGTGGCAGTTTAGTTAGGGCATTGCTTAATCACCAAGCCAATAGCATGTGACATTATTCTCATCATAATACAGTGATTTCTTGGCCAGCAGCCATATCCTTTCCGGTTACTATGTGTGCCCTCAAGTATTCTGGGATTATGTCTTATGGACTCTTATGTCCCTAGTTCAAGTGAAATCATGACTGAAAAATGCAATGTGAACTAGGAGTTCCATAGATAAAGAAATTACAAAGTCTGACATCAATGGAGCAAGAGTCCAGCTTTTCTTAGGTGCATTTAAAACATGAATTGATAAACATTATTGGCTTCGTGCTTCACCTTGGTACGCGGCACTTTGTGTGCAAGAATTCCTAACAGTTTCATGCCTTATGTCTATTACAGATCTATTAGACATTTTCAGGAACTGTGTTTTTGTTCATTAATAAACATTTTTAATGTTAATATACTTATATATGCTATTTACAGTTCATTTTGATGTGATATGGAAAAAAATGGGGCACAACTGGCCTTTTTTTTTTTTAACCTACCGGAGTATATTTCCTTTTTTTTCTTATGCAAAATTTCAGTTTGATTTAAGTGTTTTTGAATCACTTGCCACTTTCCAGGAACTTACCCAACATGTAAATTGAAAGATGTTAATATATATGTCATTGAGTTGTTTTTTAAAACCCACACGCCCGAAAAAGAAAAATCAAACATAATAAATAGGAGAGATTACTACTGAGATTCTGGAGAATCCAGTAAAAATATAATTAGTTAATATTTTCTTTTGGAAAGAGGTATTCCGGGTTTGTTTGTTTGTTTTAAAGAAAAGTGACCTTTTCTCAGATTATTCATTCTCATAAGAATTTATTACAGTTTTGACCTTATCGAAAGAACATTAAACAACATAATATTTTCATCTTCAGCTTTATAACAAGGTGGCCAACAAACTTTATATACAGGTGTTCTCCATATGACTTGTTTTTGTTGTTGTTGTTTGTACTTTATCTCAATAGAACATACCATTTGTAGTAAAAAAAAAATAAAAAATACTGGAAGACATAGTTTCTAGATTGTAAGGCCCAGGAAGGCACAGCTTGTGTCTGGCTTGTTTCCTCAGTACCTAGGATAGTGCTTGTACTTGACACATGGTAGGAATTTTATACATAATTTCTGTCTGGCTTTGATACCTGAGTTAAGAATCCATATGTAAAGTGGTCCACATAAGTAATTTTAGCTCCAGTCCAGTAGAAATATCATTACGAAAAGAATCAAATTTCCTGAGTTCAAATTCTGACTCTTTGTATACTTTTTAGTTGTATAACTTTGACCAATTTTTATTAACTTTCTCAACTTTAGTTTCATCGTTTGAAAAACAGGGATAAAAATGCAAGCACATCAGATTCATTGGGAAGATGAGAAAAGGTAGTATTTGAAGAACATTTTAAGCTGTTTTGTATTCTCTCATTTAAGATGCTAGTAATAAAAAGAAGAGTACATGTCCAGTTGCTCTCCTTATGCTTCATCTGGATAACAAAAATTGTTAGGTGTTCATCCTTACCCTGTCTCACTTTTCTAGGAGAACAACTAGACTACATTTCCCACTTTCCTTCCTTTGCAGTGAGGTGGAGTCGTATTACTGAGTTTCAGCCAATGGGATGTGGGTGAAGTTAATGCCAATTCCAAGCATGTCCCATAAAAACATCTGACACAATTTCCACATTTTCTTTTATTTGAATACGGAAGAAGACTCTGAAGATCTAGAAGGTGAAGGCAAAAACAGAAAGAGCTTGGGTCCCTAAGTCATCACTTGATGGAAAGCCATCTAGAGGAGGATACTTGAAAAGGAATAGCCACATTGGATAGTTGCATGAACTATACTTCTATCGTGTTGGGCAAGATAGAATTTAAGGATTACTTTTACATAGGTGATCCTATCTAACTTAAAAAATATAGCAGAAGGTCACTGTAGGTCTTGATCAGGTAGTATCATGTAGTAAGTCATATCTGGATGAACAGTTATTCAGTAGTACACAGCAGGCGTTGGAAGGGGGTCAGAGCAGATACTATTAAAGGAGAATCTCGTGAGGATTAAATGTCAGATGCCTCAATTTGTACAGGTAGAAAGGTACAGAAAGAGGTATACTCTGTAGATGGTATGAGATAAGAGTCGAACTGTATACTAGCCTGACTAGGCGGGTGCCTGGGAGAATTAACAACAGAAACTACAATTCGAAAAAACAGACAAACAACCAACAACAACTTGGTTTTATAGGGTGGTTGCTTTTGCCCGGCTAGTGGAGCTGGCTTGGGCTACGAGCTGAGAAACAGTGCCCCCAGGAGAGACCAATAGCCCTTCCTCACATTTTAATATTTTATCTGGTTTTTATCTATAACCATAAGGAATCAATGGACAAGATAAGGAATCAATAGACCTACCCTCATCCTGGGCTTCCCAACATGTGAGGTGGGCACCAGCATGCTTTCACATGCTCTGGCTATTTTTGTATATGGACATATTTTTCTTCTTATTTTCTTGACATTGTAATTTATTTCATTGGTTTTGATAGAAATTTAAGCAAACTCCTACTTACACAAACTCAAGCTTTAGTTGATAATAGAAGAGAGTTCTGGGCAAAATATTTATACATCAGCATAGGAAGATGCACTAAATCAATGTTTGTCTTTTTTATTGATGCTACTGTGCACTATGTCTGAAGATAAATGTCTAAGGTAATTTTCTTGATCATTAGAAAATCATTCAATTCATATTGGGAGATACAGGCATGCAAACATATAATTTAAATGCAGCATAAAAATGATAAAGAATTTGAAAGTTCCAAAAGTTCTGTGAGATGGTGACCATTGAATTCTGGTTGGGAAGTTGAGGAAAACTTCATAGAGGAAAATACATGAAAATAACACAATGATGGTGATGACAATGGTTATGCAGGTTTCTTTTTTTTCTTTCTTTTTTTTTTTTAATTTTTTTTCAACGTTTATTTTATTTTTGGGACAGAGAGAGACAGAGCATGAACGGGGGAGGGGCAGAGAGAGGGAGACACAGAATTGGAAACAGGCTCCAGGCTCTGAGCCATCAGCCCAGAGCCTGACGCGGGGCTCGAACTCACGGACCGCGAGATCGTGACCTGGCTGAAGTCGGACGCTTAACCGACTGCGCCACCCAGGCGCCCCGGTTATGCAGGTTTCTAAATGTGAGCTGATAACACACCTATGAAATAGATGCTGCTATTATCTGAAACTGACTCAGAGATGAGGAAGAGTTGGGTAACAACCACAAAACTAATAGAAACTGAAATTGCGGTTTAGGCTCACATGTGTCCCATTCCATGTATTAGTCTAATTCCAAAAGTAAGCCACATGTTTGAAAAATGGGTAACAATATCAGTACATAGGAGCAAATGAATATTCTGAATTGTGAGCCCAGAGATTTAAAGGAGACAGAGCTCATACTGTGAAAGTTAGGCAAAGCTGGGGGGCAGCGAAAAAATGTGACGCTCTTCTTTTATTCAGTCAGAACCTTATGTAGTGTGAGCTTTTCACAATTCATATGGCCAACATAAAGTTCTTACTGAATGTTCTCACCCGGCTTACAAGGGAAAATGAGGCTTTTATATAAATATATATTGTCTGCCATGTTTGGCCAAATATCTCCACTAGCTTGTGTGAAAACAAAACCCATCTCTATTAAGAACAAGTTATAGTCTCTGTGCCATGATTTCTGTAATCTTATTTCCTATTCACTAATGCAAGGCTTTTCTCATGAAAGATCAGCTCATTACTGAGTCATCTCCAGTCTAAGGTGCTATATGTGCACACTCAGTGGAACGGATCAATTTATTTCAGGAGCAAGGATGTGGAAACCAAAGGTCACAGGCAGTTGGCTTCATTTATTTTCTGGACTTAAAATCTATTAATTACATATCCTATATTCAAGCAACTGCAGGGAAAAATGCTTTATACCTTTAAGATTTTTAAAATGTGTTTTAGTAGATTACCTCAATGTCTGTTGAGGGAACAACATGTGTTTTAGAGTTGTAATTATGTATAATTGTGTCAATTTCCATGTTTTATGCAGTATTGAGCCCTAAATATCTAATACAAGTGTAATGTGAAAATTTAATTAATCATTTTATACTGGCACAAGACAGCACTTAGACTGCTTTTTTGCAATGACAATATAGACCTTTATTAGGGACTTTAACAGGGGTCTCAAGCTACAGCCTGCAGGCCTAATCGGGTCCACTGTCTGATTTTTATAAAGTTTCCAAAGTGTCATTGGAACTCAGCCATGCTCATTCCATCACGTGTTTTCTATGGCCACTTTCACTCTATAATGGCAGATTTGAGTAGACCATATGGTCCACAAAGCCTAAAATATTTACTATCTGGTCCTTTACAGCAAGTTTGCCAAGCTCTGGCGTGGTTCAGGAAATGTTATATTTTAATCTTCTTTGCCTATTCCCAAACCCAGGAAGAACTTGAAGTTTTTATAAGTAGAGTTGATAAAACTCTAACAGTTGGTGCAAAATAGTGAGAAGAGCCTGGTGTCTGAAGACAAAAAGTCTTGGCTTAAGTCTTGATTTAACTGTTTATTACCTGCACTACCCTAGGCAAGTTACTCATCTTTTTTAAACCTCAGCTCTCTTATTGCTGATACATATATAATCTCTGTCTCATATGTATGTATTGAAAATAACATATTTAAAGGCAATACTGCTGCAACTGTGAAAATAGCTTATTTTAGAGTAACCTTGGTTCACATTAGTAGTTTTTCTTTTTCTTTCTTTTTTGATGTTTTTGTTTTATTTAAATTCAACTTAGTTAGCATAGATTGTAGTATTGGTTTCAGGATAGAATTTAGTGATTCATCACTTACATATAACACCCAGTGCTCATCCCAGCAAGTACCCTTCTTAATGCACATCACCCATTTAGCCCATCCCCTCACCTGCCTCCCTCCAGCCACTTTCAGTTTGTTCTCTTATGGTTTGCTTCCCTCTCTGTTTTAATTTTATTTTTCCTTCCCTTCCCCTATGTTCATCTGTTTTGCACATTAGTAGTTTCAGTCATGGTTTGGTGACATCCTAAGAACTCTCCAGTCATCTCAAGACTAGATGTGTAGTTTTCTCTATGGAATAATTGCAATTAAATTTGATAGTATTCTGTGTTACTATGGAAGGGGTATAAGGAAGTATTTCCAAGTCAAATTAAGAACTCATGGAAAACACTTAAAATATTTGGAAATCATTAGGTTAAATCCTGGTCATGTAAATGTAAGTTGGACCTTGATCTTAAGAAGTTAAAAATCGGCAGGCAGAACATAAATTTTATATTTGGACATAGATAAATGAGTAACACATGAGGAATTGAATCATTGTTACAAGGAAGATACTAACAAAATTCTCAGAGTGGGATGAACTCAGAATATATAACACAAATCAGATATACTTTGGAGAATCAAAGATTTTATAGATAGGGAGAAATTTGGGATGGACTAAGAAGAGAAGGGAAAGTAGGACATTCCATGGAAGTGGGCTATTAGGAACAAATGCAGAGAAGTAGAAAAGCATGGCAGTATTCTGAAAACAGTATGTTGTGACTGGAACAGATGTATACAAATAATACAGTGAAAGATAATCCTGGAATAGAACATTGGACCAATGTACTTGGGAACCACAAAGCTAAAAAAGACTGTAATAGCCCAGGTGAGTAATAAGGGCTTAAAGTTTGTGAAGATGTTGGAAATGAAAAAAGAAGGGACAAATTTAATAATTAGTGTAACATTTTTGGATGTTTACAGACACTCATGTATATCTTCTTGTCTTCACAACCTATCTTTGGTAGGTATTATCTCCAAGGAACAGATGAGGAGAGGGAAGCTTAGAGAGGTTGAAGACAAGTAGTGAGGGGGAAGTACTGAGATTCAAATGCATACATGTGAGTTCTGAGTCCGTAGTTCCCACATTACATCACATTGCTGCTTGGATGAAGAAAGCGGGGGAGGGGGGCGGGATTTAGAGGTAATTCTGTGGTTTCTGACCTGAGTGCGAACTTAGACTTATAAAGAAGAACTGTCTTAGGAGGAGAAGAGGATAACTTTGATATAGATCCTGGGACACATGAAAGGGTGATGAGTGAACCAACAGGTGTATTTAGAAGAGAGATGGAGATATAGTTCAGGGGCTCAGATGACCTAAGGTGAAGCCTTTCTACTGATTTGCAAGTCTAGTAACCTTGTCTTCGTGCTTCTCCCATGGCCTTCTGGACTGTTTTAACTAACTTGATCCTCCTATTACTTACTGGAAAGTCACAGAATTTTAAGAAGAAGGAAGAGAAATAGGAAGACAGAGTGGCAATATGCACGTTCTAGATGCATGTGCTTCTCTCTTCATCTACCCTTTGGAGTTGGGAGTGCGTGTCCTGGAGTTTATGTCAACCTGTCTTTACTTTTCTTGAGCAGCTTTGGATATGGGATTGACGGGCAAGAACTAAGTACAGAGTTCTCTTTTCTTGATTCTGTCAGAGATGTGTTATCTTTCTGGTTTTAGACATGCTAGAAGGACCTAGGGATACCTGTGGAAATACTTGGGAGGAGAATTTAAATTGTGAAAATATATGGCAAATACAGAAAAACTTCCTTTAAAAATAAAAATGCCCATAAAGTGGAAAGTTTCCTGACTCACTATACAGCTTAAGTGTGGACAACTAATAGCCTGGGAGTCTCAATATTTCACTAAGCAAATCTTATTGGACAAAGTGCTTATTCTATGGGATGGAACATGATCAGACTAAGAACTGATAAATCTGGGTGTCAGACTTGGCTGTAAAGTAAACTAGATGAGTGATTATTCTTAAGTTCATTATCTGTAAAATAAGGATGATGTGGCCAAATTCCCTGAGTTGCTATAAAAGGAAATGTTACAATAAAAATTGAAGTACACTCTGAAGAAGGTCTACAAAGAGAGAGCTCTTCTTTCCTTTGTTTCTGCATTCCTTTACTATACTACTCCCTTTGGTTTCTTTCTCCCTTCTTCTGTCTCTCATACCTATGCCATCTCTTCCAATCCTGAGCCAAGGGTGAACTTAGCAAAATGTATCTTTTCATGATCACTGCATCTCAACTGCCTGAAAGGGTCAAAAATGATATGACAACAACTTACTTTTGAACCTGTGTATTTCTTTAAATAAAAGGCAAAACCCTAATATAATCCTACAGCATTGACATAGGGGAAAATTACTGTAATTATGCAAATTAAAATAAGTCAACAAGTTTCAGAACACAATGCACGATAAGTAATGTTTTTAAAAATAACAGTCACTGAGCCTGGTCATTTGCACTTAATAATAGGCTCAGGAGGGAGCCTAGTGTCTGAGGAGAAACAGCTGTGGTAATAGATGTATTATGGCTTTGATAGGTTCTCTCTAGTAGTTTTATTTCTGTATTTGCTTTATATTATAGAATGCTCCTAGAGTGCCCTGCTATTGAAATTCCCATCATACCCAGGGCTTTAATTATGTGATTGGATTTGACAGAACTTGAATTGAGGAGGCCCACCACTATGTCAGTTTATGCCAGGATGATATTATCAGGGCACTGGCAAGTACATGCTTAGACCTTAATTTATGTCTTCAGCGATTTCACTGTGAAACATAAGGAACACATGCCTCATGTGACTTTAAAAGACACTGAATTTGGCTTATCATGGTTATATGGTCTTCATAAAGTCCAAAAGACAGGATGGTACAAAGGGTGTTTCAGCATCATGAGTAATAGAAAGCATATGAGTTTTGAAACTGTAATTCCCAGGTTTAAATCTCAGATCTGCCACTCACTACTGGATCATCTTGGGTAAATGACTTAATTTTTCAGAGCCTCACATATCTCTTTTTAAAAATGTTACTCCAGTTACCCTAGGACTAATTTGAAAGTTTAATGTTATAATGTAAATAAACTCTGAGCCTAGCAGGTATGTGGTAGGCCATGAATAAATATTATTTCCTTTCCCCACCCCTCATTTGAAATTAGTTACTGCTTATAGAAACATTTTTCCATTTCTTTCCATCTGCGGATCTTTGAGATATAGGTGCTATCTCTTGGTTTTAGGACAGATTTGGCCATGAGGGCCAAAGGTTGGCAGGGGTTGTGACCACTTTAGCTCACTTTGGGAAAAAAAAATAAAACAATACCAATTGCAGCAGTTTGGCCTTGTGGCTTTCCTCTCACAGCTCAGTCCATCTCACATGGACCTTATCAAATAACGTGTCAACGCTTTATCCCAGCGGAGCTGGAAGCAGCTGCACCATGCTCGTAGAATGTCAAATACTGATCACATACACTGATTTGTGGTTTTCCTCTCTGTATGAAGCATCTGGATGCAGACCAGCTCCTACTTCCTGGGTAACAGGAAGCACACCCATTTCATAATGAGTAACAGAAACTTCTTTAGTCCAAACCAAACCCAAGTCCAGAGTTTGGACATACAGAATTGTTTGATTTAGCATATGTTGCTCATAGCACAAGCATATAAGGATCAAAAGTTTAATTTCTATATATTTATTACTTTTTTTTTTTTGCTGTGCACATGCAAGACTTTGTCATGGGTTTCATGATCGGTAAAGCAACAAATATATAACAAATGTTAACATAGTGGATCAATTAAAATGTTCCTCTAGTAAAGAGAGAAATAAGAAGGTAGAGACTAGTTCAGACCTAGTGGGGCTATACACCCTTTACAAAGCAGGCAGACAAATGTTGTTCCATATCAGCACCTGGGAAGAGTGGCCAGCTTTGGTAGACATGATACTTCTAATATTTGTTCATCTGGATAGAGGTGCAATAATCCTGCAGATTAGAGTCAGTCTTGGGAAAGACATGTAGTAAAAAAGCTTAATCCTGTCACCATATTTTCCTTACATTGTGCTTTCTTTCCCTTTTCTTGGGTACTTGTAGCTTGAATCTAGTCTTGGGATTCTCTCTTTATCAAAACTCAAGACTCCTATTCCTTCTCTCTCTCCCCTTGCAAAAGTCTGATATTCATCATCATCAATGTTAATGACTGCTAATCTTCTAGAGGCAACTGAATGTTAACGGAGACAATGCCCTGAATATCTTTCTTATGGTGGGATCTTAAGACACAGGTATGTGTGACTAAAACACTTTGTGGCAGGCATCTCTTTTCTACACTATTCAAATCACATCAGCTGAGATAAGATGCTGCAATAACATGGGAGTAGGAGTTACAAACCTCCTTTACAAACTTGCATTTAAGTTGCATTCTTTTAAACTATGATGAATGTTCAGATTAAAAGCTCATCAAAAAAGATCCCCAAATGCATGATGCATTAGTTTATAGCAGAACAATACTCCTACTGGAAATGACAGAAAAGTTGGACAAAATATAAAATGATTTGTTTGAAGAATTTGGAGAGCTCCTGAGACAATGGAGGAGCCAGGGTACTAGAATAGAAGGTAATTACTGAGAGATGAGCTGATATTTTGTGAGCTGCCTTCCTCCTAGGAATATTTACCAATTCTTGGCCTATGGAGGCAGGTTAAGAATCCTGCAGAGGGCTGCAGCAATGAGTCAGAGAACCCAGCAGAACTTCTGATAATGTCACCGTGTGGAAGTGATAAAAATTGAAGTACAGGGTAATGAGGTGGCCAGGACTTGAGGGACTGGGATGGTGGAGAGAGGGGAGGTACAGATAAATAAAGCCAATATTTTCAGATTCTCCTTTGAATTTTTTGTGAAATTCTTGAGCTGGGAGAGCCAAGTATTTGAAAGACAAACTAGAAAGTCTCTGGAAAGCAGTGTGGGGTTTTGGCAACCTCTTGGCGCTAAAGAGGCCAAAAATTGGAGTCATGACCTGTCAAGCAAGAAGAGTTCACCAGTCTCTCAGTAGGGACCTCTGGAAGGTATACAGTGGGATTGGTGAACCAGAGTTACATAAATCAAGGTACAGAATCTGTAATCCAGCATCAACTTAGCTCCCTGCTTGGATTCTAGTCATCTACACCCAATTCCTAATTGGCATCACCAAATGCATACAATTTTTCTGTGCGAAGAAATGTCACCAGTTGCTTTTTATTTTATTTATTTATTTTTACATTTATTCATTTTTGAAAGGCAGAGAGAGAGACAGAGTGTGAATGGGGGAGGGGAAGAGAGAGAGGGAGACACAGAAACAGAAGCAGGCTCCAGGCTCTGAGCTATCAGCACAGAGCCCAATGCAGGGCTTGAACTCACGGACTGCGAGATCATGACCTGAGCTGAAGTCTGCCACTTCGACTGAGCCACCCATGTGCCCCTTAAATTTTTTTTAGTTGCTTTTTATTTTTAATAAAACAAGAGTTTGAGTTAAATGGTAAGAGAGATTATTTTAGGCATACAGATGAACCTCTAGATTTACATCATATTAAAGCTTAACCTATATCCTTCATGAGCTTTTTTTTTTCCTCCCAATTCAGCCAATCATTCAGAAAGTATTGAGTGTCACCACTCTGTTCCAGGTATTATTCATGTACAGGGGGTGGTATAGCAGACCTCTGAGAAGACAAACCAATTCCCTGTCCTTGAAGAGTTCACAGTCTGTTGGGGAAGTAGAGTATACATTACACATTGAGTATAACCAAGAATACTATGCACATTTCTAACACTTTCCTAACATCCTAGAGAGTACAGCATTAATGCAAGTTCTGAAGATAGGGAGTTGTAGGGGACATAGCTTCATGGGCTTTTTAATGTTGGATGATGATAATGTACTAGTTTGAAGGCAGTAGGATAAACCTGTTCATCTTTGAGTCTCCCTACTGGAGTTTTAGATTTGAATGTAAATTATTTCTTTGTCTACATCTAAGTTAAAATGTTCTTTCTTCCTCAACCCCATTTTCAGTGCAATGTGAAACATTGTATTAAATATGGAGTCTTGGGGCGCCTGGATGGCGCAGTCGGTTGAGCGTCCGACTTCAGCCAGGTCACGATCTCGCGGTCCGTGAGTTCGAGCCCCGCGTCAGGCTCTGGGCTGATGGCTCGGAGCCTGGAGCCTGTTTCCGATTCTGTGTCTCCCTCTCTCTCTGCCCCTCCCCCGTTCATGCTCTGTCTCTCTCTGTCCCAAAAATAAATAAAAAACGTTGAAAAAAAAATTAAAAAAATAAATAAATAAATATGGAGTCTAGAGACCACAAAGATTAACACCATCCTGTTTGTGGTGTTTCTCCTTCCATGCTATGGATTCTAACAATACATCCTTTTTCACCATGTGTAGGGATAACTGAATAAATTGGTGAGGTCTCACAAGGAGAGGGCTTTATAATGTTTTGAAAATGACAGGAAGTTGTAAAGAGTAGGAGCTTCTGTCTTTTATAGCTGATTTGTTTAAGGACCGTAGCACACTCTGGCCTGTTCTGCATACAGTTTATGGCATCAGAATGAACAGACAATTGTCAAGTATGGGTTTTAAAGTAGATTAGGTTAAAAGGAGCCAGGGATTTGCAACAAAGGAAACGGGTTGTAAAAGGTGTCTGTTTGATTAACTACGTCAAACTGAAAACCTACTACTTGAAAGATATGGTCTAAATAGAGTAGTGGTACCTATGGGCATCAGATAGGCATGAGATCTGGGTGGAATTGTGTAGCTTATGTAGACAGCCAGACTGCCAAGATCTTGAATTTTAAACACCTATGTGATTATCATTTTTTAAATAAAATTAAAACTTAAATTTAATTCAAGTATTTAATGTACAATGTGTAAACAGCTTTAGGCAAGACCCTAACTGTGAAATTTTCTTGGGAAGTTTGGAACCTAATGCATTAACCTGCACTAAAATAATCTGATTCCCATGTTTCTTGGGAAGCAGTTCAGTTTGTGGCAGAATGTTTATATCTGTAAGTCATTTAAAAGTATAGATATGTTGCTTATAAATGACAACATTTAAGGATCAGACAAGTGTTTTTACATTAGCATGGGTGTCAGGATGTTGTAATAAGAGCTAGGAATTGTGTGGCATATAATAACACTAAATCCAGGCCTTGAGATAGACTGTTTGTTCTCAACTCTTTTAATTTAGTCCCTTCACATTATGTAAATGATATAAGCAAGTGTTAATGATATTTTTAATAGAATTCATTCAGACGCATTATAAGCCAAATGGGATACTTTAGGAATGAGTCACAGCAATTTAATAGGCTCAGGTACTGGTCATTTATTTTCCAGGACTGTGCTGTCCATTCCAATAGCAATGGCATCAGAATCACAATCTAAAAGCCCTTTTTAAAAATTATCTTCTCCCTTCTAGTGTGTGTGTGTGTGTGTGTGTGTGTGTGTGTGTGTGTGTGTGTGTGAAGATTAATACTTGTGACCTTTTTCCTGAAGATTATCAGTCCTGTCAGTTTCAATCCCAGAGGTTTGTAAGAAGAGCCTTGGCTACATCTTTATCCTGTGTTTAGGATGGTGTCTGGCATGTAGCTGGTATTCAGGTATTTTCTGTCTTTTGTTGACTGAAAGAAAAAAATGAAAGACTAACTGAACGCCGAGGATTTAGTCAAAGTAGCTAGAGCAAAACAGGCCTAAAAACAGTCTTCTGATAGCAGGTCAGAAGGACAAAGATGAAAACTCCCAACACCTGTAAAATGGATTAGAGAACTTTTAAGTTGGAAAGTAGATTTTTTTTTTTTTACATTCTCCCTGCCAAGGGACAATAAATGGTTTATATAAAGGATGGGACTGAACCTAGAATTTGGGAGAATTTAGACACCTCACTCAGGTTTAGTACAAGAAGAGTAAGGGAGAAAGAACTACCATCACACAAGATTGTGATTTGGTTTACAAGGACTTCCTAAATGAAAAGTCAACACTATACAGTGTTTTTCTGTTATTTTTTAAAGTTTTGAATCACTAGCAATATATAAAAGTTTTAAGTACAGTATAACAGTATAAAGAGCTGTAATTTTCCTGTACCATTCAAGAGAGTTGCTGATCTCATGTCCCATCAGTTCTGAATCCTTATGTGTATATTTCCCACCGTGAGGACATTTTTCTACAATAACCCCAATAAAATGATCAAAATCAGAAAATTAACATTGATATATAACTACCATATAATCTTTAGAACCCATTCAAGTTTTAGGGGTGCCTGGGTGTGTAGCTCAGTTGGTTAAAGCCTCTAACACTTGATTTCAGATCAGGTTATGATCTTGAGGTTTGTAGGATCGAGCCAGATTTCAGTCTCCAAGCTGAAGGCACAGAGCCTGCTTGGTGTTCTTTCTCTCTGCCCCAGTTCCAATTACACATGCTCACTCTCTCTCTATCTCAAAATAAGTGAACTTAAAATTAAAAAAAATTTTTTTTCCCAGTAATATATTTTCTTTAGCAAAAATATCTAATCCAGAATCACATCTTGCATTTAGGTGTCATGAATGTTTGGTCCCCTTTAATCTGAAGCAGTTACTTTGTCCTTCCTTGACTTTTATGACCTTGATAATTTTGAGGATTACAGGGTACTTATTTTGTGGAATGTCCCTCAGTTTGAGTTTGTCTGATTTTTCCTCATAAATGGATTCAAGTTATGTATGTTGTATTAAATCAGCCTTTCTTCAAATGATGTATTTTAACAAAGTTGAAATCCTATTTGTTGCTTTGATATTCTATGCTTTGGGTCTTGCTTGGTTTGCATTCTTCCAGAAATAGACCTTAAGGCAAATATATAATTACTAATACTTTGAGAGGTCATCTCAAGAAATACTGGCAGTGAAGTACATAGTAAAGGGAAGGAAGTTAATGAAAGGTGTGTTTCAAGAAAGTTACCACTGTAGGTACCAAGCACTTAATCCTGGTTGGGAATGTCTGGGAAATAGTATAGAACATATCTCAGCATCACCCTAACCTAGTGGTGAAGAAGCTGGCCTATTTATCCACCTCACCCATCAGTGGTTGAAAACTGCTTGGGGGACATTACCTCTCTGGTATTTTCAGTTTGCCCACCATGTAGACCAACCTCATTTCTGTGTCCAGAAAAATAGTCCTTAGGCAGAGTTGAGAGTATTACCCAGTAATCAGCTCTTAGCACGTGCAGGTGAGTGAAGAGGACGCGGACAGAACACTAACAACATCTTTGCCCCACTTCTCAGTCCTACTAACTTCAGATTTTGATCATTAATTCCCTTTTTTTCAGTACTTTATGTGTCTTGCTCTTTTTCAATAACCACCACTTCTTCTCTACTGATTGATTCCTATCAGCACAAAAACTTCTGAATATTTCCCACCTAAAAAAGAAAAAAGTTCCTACATTTCCTTCCAGTTCTGCCTTATTTCCTTCCACTGTTTCACATAGAAACTTTTTGGAAGAGTTATATGTAGTTGCATATGATTTCACTCTCCATTTTTTCCTAACAAAATCCAATAGGGTTTCTGTTGTCCTCACCATCCTGAAACTGCTCTTAAGAAACTCATCAATCATCTCTATGATGCCAACACCAAATGATCACTTCTCAACCCTCATCTCAATCAATTTGCAGCATAATTCAACAAATACATGCCTCTTTCTTAAAGAATGTTTCCTTCTCTTGATTTCAGTAATACCATATCTTCCTACCTCATTGGCTACTCCTTCTCAGTCTCTAATAGGTCATTTTCTGGTGTCACCTTTGATTGTGTCAGAGTTTGATTCATCTGTATACTCTTTAACTTAAGTCATTCAATTCCCTTTACTACTTCACTGATCTCCAGACCAATATAGACATTGCCTACTTGGTATTTCTATTTGCATATTTAGTAGGCATCTCAATATGTATAAAACAAAACTCTTGTGTTTTCACCAAAACCTCTTTATTCAGTAGTGCTTTCCATCTCAAAAACTGTCCACCATTTCCCTAGTTGCCAAAAAATCTCTGAAGCATTCTTGATTTCTTCCGCTAGGCTCTCACATCACTTTATCAGTTAAGTTCCCTTGTCTTCATCTCAAAAATAAATCATGAATACACAGGTATCCCCATATCCATCTCTGCCACCTTAGTATAATACAAGGTATTATCATATTTCCCAGTCTATTTCATTGGCTTCCTAATTGACCTATAAATTCCTCCACTCCTGTACCTTTATAATCCATTCTATACACAGTAAAATGAATGATCTTTTAAAATAACATATTAAATCATGTCGCTTCCTTCTCAAAATCTTCTATTGGTTTCCCACACTTAAAAACAACAACAGCCATGTAATTTTGCCCCTTCCTACCACCCTGACTCATTTCCTACTACTTTCTTCTGCTTTCTGTGCACTAACCATACTTGCCTTCCTTTCTTAGTATTTCTTTAACAGGGAAATACCACACACTGGTTTTTTTTTTTTTTTTTTTTTTAAATCTGTGGGTGCGTCTTAGTTTGTTGTGATGTTTGGTGGCATTACTAACAGTGTGTGTGAGTCAGAGATTTAAGATGTCCTGCAATGTGCAGGACAGTCCTTGAAATGAAGCACAGTTCTGAATCCCACATGATTTTCAAATATTTTTTCCAGGCATTCATGTAGGTGAAAAAGATCAACTTAAAATTATTCTAGACCTAAAACCTAATTCCATTTTATGTATAAACACAGGGTTTTGTGTGTGTGTGCGTGTGTGTGTGTGTGTGTGTGTGTGTGTGTGTGACTTTAATATATGCTGAATTTTCTAGGAATGCAGCTACATTGTAAAGTGAAAAAAATTGTAAAATTTGTTTTGTTAGAGCTCTATCAGGAGTTGCTCACCATTTCAGAAAATCACATCACCAATGGCAACGCCATTTGTGGTATTTGAGTTGCCAATGCAACACACCTGTACCTGACTCCATTTGTAGTTGTCACATTGATACAGATTCTAAGTATAGACACAAACATCTGACTACTTCATATGGCTTCTTTTTATTATACCTGAGCATTTTCATTTATAAATACATATCATTTTATTACAAATTACCTTTCTATTCTTTTTACTTCATAGTACAGTTAAGGCAGGTTACTAATACTTTTGAGGAGTATTTGTGTGAATAGTTTATATCATATATGAATTTAATTTCAGGGCAGTAATGGGGATTCTACAAACTATTTGGCAGAAAAAGGTAGCTCTGGACTTCAGAGGATTTGAAACACTGTTTTAATACTTTAAGTTGATACTATGCCAGGTGGCCAGAGTGCTAGTCCTATTTGCCACAGTCTTGAACATTAGAGAAATTCCTTTCATAGGGCTATAACAGGAGGGTAGGGCAATATGCCAGCTCCTGAGCAAATTCTAATATCTGTCTAAAATTAATCTGGTAGAGCTGTATATAAGGCAAAGACTATTAGCTGTTTACCAAACCCCTTTATTTTTCTTCATTAGATATATCACATTCCCAAACATTCTTTGTGACGAGGTGTGGAGGTAATTGAAAATTTTTATTTTAAGCATGTACTTTGTTCAGAGTTCTTTTTGTCTGTGTATAACCCTTACTTCTGGGCATCAGACCTTCTAAGGTATGATGTGCATTAACATTTTCTTCCTTCCTTCCCAATTATTTCCTGTGAAATGCTCTCATGGAAGAGATTTAGAAAGTTTGTAGTATAAGGGTGTTGTATAGAAGCAGTATTCTCATCACCCAAGAAAGTGGTATAAAGAGAGGTAGTAGCTCCATTTGTTTTATTGTTTTGTTTTTAACATTTATACTCTAAGTTAAAATAATGGTATGAAATTGAGGTATGATGTACGTTTCCCCTTTTACAGGTAGTCTTTTTAATAAGATAAACTTTGAATAGAGTTATTCAAATTCAGATTTATTTCCTTATAGTTGATTTGTATTTGTCTAAGATGTCGGCATTGAGTTGCTAGTAGATATTATCTTGAGACTTGAAGATTTTAGCCCTTTGGGAGGGAGTCTCTTCATACATATATTAGAGATTTTGAGAGTGGCTGCATTAGAAGCTAAAGGTTTAGAACACTTTAAATCAAGATCAACAATCTTTATTTAACACACCAGATAATAGCCTATGTAGCTGCCATGGGCTGATGGTGATCCATGGAGAAATGCAAATGGACAGAAGGTATAAGTCCTTTGTTGTAGCTAAAGAATATAATTTATGATACATAGACAAAAAAAGATGGAGAAGCATATTGCCCTTTGATCAGACAAGCTTCTGTGGACTTCAGGTTCCATAATCATGACCCAATGCCAGTGACACCACCTGAGTAGGGTAAGGAGACGATCAGGTATGGAGGGGAAGCTCACTTCACCATTCTCGTTAGGATTTTTCTTTCCTCCTTGTCCATTCCCCAGTGCTGAGGACACTTGGGGTACCTGCCTACCAACCAGATGCAAGTAACTTTTCAGCCTATTTAAAAAAATCATATTGTAAGAGTAAAAAAAGCCAATTTCCAGGGTTAATTTGCCTAGAAAAACTATACCTCTAATAGCCCTATATTTATAATTGCCCAGTTTATTCTTCCAAAGTTAAATACTACATTGTTTTTCAATGTTAGTTCTCAATTTTGAAGCTAAATTGCCATGATTATGTGTTGAGTCTTGGAGTTAAGACTAAATTTTCTGTTCTAAACACTAATGTACACTATAACTGTTTCCTTAGAAGAGTTAGGACAATGCTCTGCCAGCTTTATTAATGGAGGGACTGTTGTTTAGACCTTCATGTCCCTTACTTTCAGAGAAGTATTACCTATCAGAAAATATCATCGACACTCTAGGTACCACAACATACTATGTTGTAAGATCTGATTTAATTTTATGCAGAACCTACTTACAGCAAAGCATTCATTACAAACAGCTCAGTCAACCAATGACACCTGTGGGTTGCTTATTATGAAGGAAAAATGGGATGTTTAAAAACATGCTTCAGAGTAGGCTAGTCAGATTAGGAACATATTACTCATGGGTTGCTTAGGTCAAAGAAAATGTAGAACTAGATTACTAACAAACAGAATAATGGGAGCTACACACTACATAAGATCCTGTTTTGAAAGCAGATTATATGTTAGGGCAAAATTCTATGTGTTTATTAAGGAGTAGATCAAATATCTTCTGTGAAATCTTGATCAATATACTTTCGCGGAACTGGTCAATCCTTCCTCCAAAAGTAATTTGTTTATATTTTATATCACTGATAATGAATTATTATTATCATTGTTTATAGTAGTAGTAGTCTAATAGTTATTTATCAGAGACTATGCCTTATTATCTTATGTATCTTCATGTCTTAGTTCAATGGCAGGCACATAGTAATTGTTCATCAAATATTTGTTGAAATGAATTTCTGCATGTAGGCATACACTAATGAGTTCATGAATAAGACAATTCCAGTAAAGACAGAAATATGGTTTCAAGGGAACCTGGGTGGCTCAGTTGGTTAAGCTTCTGACTCTTCACTTTGGCTCAGGTTCATGAGTTTGAGCCCCACTTTAGACTCTGCTCTGACAGCACTGAATGTGGTTTCTTCCACATCATAGGTAGATCAATAAATCCTATAGAAATGGTAGGATTGTGACCTTTTTACAGCAATGCATTTTGATTTTATTGGTGGAAAGCATGTAGTCTAATGATATTTCACTAGTATCAAACTTTGTGAAGAAAAGGACATGTACTAAAGATTGGATTCTAAAATACAAAAAAGTGCTAAGGGAAAAATTATGGAATAACTTACAAAATGTTAAATGATCATGAGAACAAACATTTGGATCTCATTTTAGACTTGGTTGGTTTTAAAAGCATAGTAAACTGAAGAAAGATAGTTGTTTTAGTGTGTGTTTGTTTGTTTTTTTCCCTTTCCTTGGGGGACTGCTGCTTTTTCTTGGCAGAGGTCAGTCACTGTGTGGGGAAACTAGACTCCAAGAATCAAGAGTGCAGGGCCAGAGCGTGTATTTGCTTGTCTTTGTATTCCCAATGCCTAACACAGATGTAAGAACATATTAGGTTCTTAATAATATTTGTTGAATAAGTAAATCAATAAATGAAATCTGACTGTGGTTTTCTTATTAGTGGATTTACAGGCAAAGACCCAGTTTCTACTGAAAGTTAGCTATAATAATTTTCATAGTTTCACTCACAACCTTGGCTGTCCGATCTTATTTTTTCCTCAAAGACTTATTATTTGGAAATGTGAATTCTCCTGGCACAGGTTTCTACTACAGATTTCTCTTGCCTTCAGCTGCCTGGTGTTGAAGTTTCAAAGTCATTTCAAGTGCTTCTCAAGCAGTTTGTCCACAGAACTACTGTAGCATTTTCACACACAATTTCATTTACGAAAAGTTCTTATCAAAACATATGTGGTTTGCTTTTGCACACTTTCCCCCAATCAGGAGAATCTTACTTTGATTAGATGCACACCTGTTGGGGATAGTTTGAAAAAGAAGGAGTAAGGAGTTGGGAATTTAAAAAAGAGACAAAAGAGGTAGAACAGGTGGCAGAGCAGGAGAGAGATTTTTAAAATGCAGCCTTGGTAGAAATTAAGGTGGCTGAGGTAAAGTTAGAACCACATCCCATTGGCTGGAAGGTGGAGAGGCGCATGTGTTCTAGCAGACCCAAAGTTCTGTTAGTGGGTAGGATGTGAAGACCTGAGAGGTGCCTATTTGGTTTGCCTAGTTTCTTGAATAAAAGTTGTCTAGGGCTCCTTCAGTTAAGTTACATATTTGAGGTGGCCATGTGACCTAGGAGGCAAGGATCAACAAATTGTTCATCCATCCAGAAAAGCATGTAACATTACATAGAATATATATACAGGTATGTTGTTGAAAATGCTGGAAAGAGATTTTAGTATGTTGTCTTCATTGTTTGGCTTTCAAGAACGAAAAAATCTGTTTAAAACAACTTCCATAGAGCTTCGTTCAACCTTGGTGGCCCAAACTTACTTTTCCTTTAAAGGCTTATTTTTTTTGGAAATGTGAATTCTGCTGGCACAGGGAGTTTTGGAGCCTAGTCCTTTTATTGGAAAGGAAAAATATATGTTTGTATAGCAATGTAAAAATTGCATGAGCCACAGAGATGCAAAAATATTACTTTATCTTTCCATTACTAAACTTAATTTTAATCTTGAGCCCCCTTTTCAGTCCGAAGCAAAAAACTTCATTTAGTTCTTATAGTTTTAGTGGTTTCTCAGTGATTTCAAGTTTTTTTTAAAATTTTTTATGCTTTATTAATTTTTTTTCTTTTTTTTTTTAAATTTTTTTTAACGTTTATTTATTTTTGAGACAGAGACAGAGCATGAACAGGGGAGGGGCAGAGAGAGAGGGAGACACAGAATCCGAAACAGGCTCCAAGCTGTCAGCACAGAGCCCAACGCGGGGCTCGAACCCACCAACTGTGAGATCATGACCTGAGCTGAAGTCGGACGCTTAGCCGACCGAGCCACCCAGGCGCCCCATATGCTTTATTAATTTTTAAGAGAGAGAGAGAGAGAGAGAGAGAGAGAGAGCGAGCATGCATGAGTGGGGGAGGAGCAGGAGAGGGAGACACAGAATCCGAAGCAGACTCCAAGCTCTGAGCCGTCAGCACACAGCCTGACGTGGGGCTCCAACTCACGAACTGTGAGATCATGACCTGAGCCGAAGTTGGATGCTCAACCAACTCAGCCACCCAGGTACCCCTCAGTGATTTCAAGTTTAAATCCAGTCAAATTTAAGATTTGCCCCCTCTGTTTCTCCCTGGGGTTGATGTTAATTATAAATGTGTGCCAGGATGCAGCATTTTTAGAGAGAGGGCATTAATCTCTTCATACTGATTTGCCCTGAGCTGACTCCAATTCAGATGAACAATAATCTTGTCACAGGCATTGGTTGTCTACACATCTGGAATTTGGGGACCCTCCAAACTTGTTTTTGGAGGGAGTACCAGCCCTTTTCAGACTGACATTGTAGGATCCACATTGTAGCAACTCACTCTCCTAATGACCACCAGAATCTTCCCTGTTGGTTTTATATTACATTTAGGAAACTCTTTGCACATGAGAAAATATTTGGTAGTCCCTGAGTCCTACAGTACCCTTGAGGACTTCTATGGGATTGCAGAAAATCCATTGTGAATTCCTCCTCACTCCCTTCTTTCCTTCCAACATTTAATTCAGTGCCAGGTATTTGCTAGGCACTGGTAGTAAAAGGTTCCTTCTCTGAAGAAGAAACTTACTTCTAATAGTATGTGAGAATTTCCCTTTCTTTAGGATGGGAGAATCAAAATAATTTGCCTCTCCCCCAACACACACACACACACACACACACACACACACACACACACACAAAACGCTTGGACACTGAAAATTAAAACTACTTTGCCCCACAGCATACCATCTATAGTAACATAACTTCACTGTTTTATAAAACTCTTGCCAAGCTAATGGCTTTAACTCCTCAGTGGAAAGCTTCATCAGTTTGCACCCTCAAATTCTTTGAATTCCTTGCCTCAGAAATTCTTGCCTTGCTGTTTTATAATCCTTAACCAATCCTAACCAATCCCCCCACCTCCAACCCCACCTCCTAAATTAAAAAACTACCTTAAACCAAACTTTTAATTCTCGATAAATTCTGATCTTGCCTTTCTCAGACACTGCCAAAGCACTGTCAGGGTGGTATCTTACATGGTAAGCAACAAACTTAGCTTTGCCTCAACAAATCAACAGGCTATGTTGGTGGTATTCAGGGAGCCAGCACTTGACAATGGTATCATCATAACTCAGTAGCAAGCCCTGCTTCTAAAAGAAGGTATATTTAGTATATATAATTAGCTCTAATTGCTGTGAAAGATTATTTTAAATGTATGTTTATGCATGATCAGAAGTCAGGCCTTTCATTGCTGCTTCATGATATGGTTTGAATACCCAAACAAAATACCATTGACTATTTCTCGATGGATATTAAAAATGTGATCTTCATTTTTTAAAATGTGATCTTTGTTAATCACTATATTAAGATTTAATGCAAGTTCTACTCATGCCTCAGGTATTGAGTTTAGGCCCTCCTAATAATGCCAGATGCTGAGTGTTTCTCACCTGTCCTGAACCTATGCTACATTCAATATCTTGCTTCTGTGATTAGGTTCCTAGAACATCTGACACGGGAGACATTTTTTTTATGCGTCTTTAATTTTTGATTAAGTTTTATCCCTTTTATCTGTTGACCTGCTGAGGTCTTATGGTATGAATGTATCTTCCCAAAATGTATATGTTTAAACCCCAGCTTCTGAGGTGATGGTATTGGGAAGTTGGACCTTTGGAAGGTGATTAGTGCCTTTATTAAAGAAGCTTAGATTGCTTGTTTGCCCCTTCTGTCATGAGAAGATAGTGAGAAGTCTGACCTGGAAGAGGGCCCTCACCTGATTATCCTAGCAGTCTGATCTCAGACTTCTAACCTCCAGACCTGTGAGAAATGTATTCTGTGGTTTATAGGTCACCTAGTCTTGGTATTTTTTATTGCAGCCTGAATGGACCAAGAGGTGAACTGGGCTAAACAATAAATGCAGTCCCTAAAATTCCTTTGTTAAGTGTATGTAAGATCTCCTTTGGCTGGGGTTTTTAGTTGTAGGCAACAGAATCTGACCTAGCAAGTTTATTTGGAAAGGGACTTATGACAGTTCGCAGAATTATTGGGAGAGCTGAAAGTACAGACTCTAGGCTGAGCTTCTGGGAACAGTGCCCAGAACCACACTGAAAACTGGCTCACTAAAGAAGCTGCTGTTGCCATTGGCCTTGGAACCCAATGCCTCTGCCATGATAAGGAAGATGTTGCATTGAGCAAGTGCTCCCACTGCTGCTAGTCTCAGAAGAATCAAACACCCCTGCCACTATACTGTTTGAGATTAGTTTTCAAAGTGTGGTTCCTGGCAGCAGCATGGGCATCACCTGGTAAACTGTTAGAAAAGCAGATTCTCAAATTCTACCCCAGACCTATTGACTCAAATACTGTGGGTGTAAGACCTGACAATTTATGTTTCTGATGCAAGCTAAAGTTTGAAATATGCTGTATAATATTGTTTACTTCATTACTCTAAATCTTATGCACACACAGGTATATCTGCTTGGCAGAACATAGGTCATATGAAAAACTCTAGCTACTGAGGAGAGTAAAGGAGTCTACAGTATTTCTCAGAACTTGTATATATGAAATCACCTGTAGATCTTGTTAAAAATGAAGATTTGGACTTAGTAGGTCTGATGGTCATTGTCAACAAGATCACAGGTTATGCCATTACTGCTCCACGGACCACAGTTTGAGGAGAAAAAGTTTATAATACAGAAACACATGCTGGAAAGGAGGTTAAGGGAATTGTGAGTAATTCTTTTTTTTTTTTAATTTTTTTAATGTTTATTTATTTTTGAGAGAGAGAGAGAGAGAGAGAGAGAGAGAGAGAGAGAGAGATGGAGCGTGAGCAGGTGAGGGGCAGAGACAGAGGGAGACTCAGAATCTGAAGCAGGCTCCAGGCTCCGAGCTGTCAGCACAGAGCCTGACATGGGGCTTGAACTCACGAACCGCGAGATCATGACCTGAGCTGAAGTCAGACGCTTAACTGACTGAGCCACCCAGGTGCCCCTGTGAGTAATTCAATATGCAGTGTCTTTTACTCAACTCACCCTCTCTTTTAATAAAAAATCATAACCTCCAAAATTTGCAAAAGAAAAAATCCTCCTCATGACGAGGAGTCTGCAGAATCTTCATACATTTTCGTTTACTGCCTTTACTTGAATGAGGGGTCCACCATCTCCTTTCTTAGAAAACTTTGGAGTGTCTGGGTATTATAGCTTAGGAATGAAGTTGGTTTTTTAAAATTTTTATTAAAAAAATTTTTTTTACCTTTATTTATTTTTGAGAGACAGAGAATGAGCAGGGGAGGAACAGGGGGAGAGAGAGGGAGACACAGAATCCGAAGCAGGCTCCAGGCTCTGAGCTGTCAGCACAGAGCCGATGCTGGGCTCAAACTCACAAACCATGAGATCATGACCTGAGCCGAAGTCAGTTGCTTAACTGACTGAGCCCCCCACACGCCCTTGAATTTGAAATTTTCTTAAAGCCTAAGTTAAGCCAGATTCAGCAAGCAGCTCCTTAACTTTTTCTCTGAATCTCTTTTGTCTTATAAGACTACCTCTCAATCAGAAAATAAACTCTATAAACTCAACTGCATGCCCTCACCAAGACTCTTCTTGCTATTCTCACTGTTGCGTGCCCCCTACCAACAGACGCTACAGTTGAGCCCTGATATGATGACAATTTCTGGAGGATTCATCTGGCTGTCTTGTAGCCACTTGAATACATATGATCCTTTCCTTCATTGCTAAAACAGTGCTTTGTTTTCATAGGAATATTATCAAAGTTCAGGAACAGTTTTGCCTTTCCTGTCTGGAGAGCTTTGACTAGTAGTATTACCATTTGTTGATTTACATTTATGTCTTACCATGATATCCTACCCAACATACCTCCAACCAGAGAACATATTTCACAGCAAAGAAAGCATGACTGGTCTTATGATGTGCCCATCATCCAAAATGATGGTATTCTCTGGTGGAAACTATGTCTGCTACCTGGCTCTTCGTGTTTCTGAATTGGAACACAGAGAAAAAGGAGTCCTTATTCTGGCCTGGTTGAGGTAGATATACCAGTTATTAGGGATATATGGAGTTACTGCGGCACAATTAAGGTAAAGAAAACTATATTTGGAATCCAGATGACTTATTAGGGTATCTCTTACTATCTTTTCTTGCTCAGTAGTCCTAGTCAATGGAAAGCCATGAAAACCCAATAAAGAGATCACTAAGGATTCATATTCTGCCAGTAATAATGATTTGAGTCATCTCACTACCTGAAGAACCCCATCTAACCGAGGTTTTGACAGGGATGAGTGCACAGTGGTAGCTATGGTTACTAACACAGGTCTTGTGACCAGCTTTAGAAGCAGAGACTGTAGCGACTCATTTTATGTTAATTAATTTGCCCCCCCCCCCCACCTCCGGCTTCTTTTCTCCTTCCTTCCTACCTTTTATGAAGAAAAGAACTGGCTATGGCTTATGATTTAGGTTTCAGGTAAGAACATGGCCATGATAAGTAGCTAATGGGACTTTGTTGGGGAGACAAACCTCTTCTTTGGACAAAGGATCAAAGTAATATTTGGCTTATGTTACTGAATAGGTTTATGGTATCAATTAAGTGATTGGTGTTTAGACTACCTATACTATTTTTCACCACAAATATAATGTTTCTAATAACATAGTATATGTTTTATCTTGGGTGCCACAATTAAAATTATGAGAATTTTTTAAATTAAGGATAAAATTATTTCTACATAAGTTCACACATTTACATGTACCTTCTTTAAACTGAATAAATAATGAGTAAATGAAAATGGATAAACAGATATTGGCACTTTGATGAAAACATATAGGAAAATAAGTTGCAGTATTGTGGCCTGGGCAATGTGGAGGAATGAAAACATCAAACTTGTCAGTGACAGTCTTTTAGGGTGAACTCCACAGAGGGCATTTCATTTCACTCACTTATCCACTCACCTTTATTTATTGTTATATTTAGCAAATGTTCTTTATGAGCCCCTGTGTTCCAGGCATTGTTTCTGGTACTGGGCATACATCAGTCAACAGAACAGATAGAGTTCTCCTTTCACTTAGTGTCCAGTCAGGAGAGACTCTTTTAGTCTTAAAACAATACTTCCTATGCTACCCCTATTTTGTCTGAACTTCAGGTTGATTGATCATGTCCTATGCTGAGACTTACAGAAGCAGAGGATAACAATTCTTTTGTTGTCACAAGAAAGGAAAGGGAAATAGGAGTTTTAGTTAAAGGACAAAGCTTGATTCTAAGAAGAAACTGTGTACACTCAATTTGCAAAGCATTGGTGAGCAAATGGAAAAACTGGGAAGATAGGATGTTTTGGTTTATTAGTAAATGGAAGAACTAATATTTTGTTCTAGTTGATATGGGCTAACTGAAAAGGAATTATATATCAGACATAAAGAAATCATAAAAGAAAGATGTATTCAAAAATGAATGAGATTTTTATCCTGGAGTTACATATTAACTGAATGAATTTTGAACAGGAGATTTTAAAGAAAAGATTTGACATTGATTTAAATTTAGAATGCAATGATACGGAGGAGTCAAGTACACTGAAATGTCATTTATTCTTTACTATTATTGATATTCATCCCTTTGGGTAGAAAAGCCTAATTTCCCTCCCTTTGAGTGTTTATTGGATTTAATGAGTCACATCCAATAAATAAAGTGGAAGCGATGGTGTACAACTTCTGAAACTTGGTCATAAAAGGTATTGAGGCTTTCTCCTTGCATTTTTCTTGATCTTCTGCTCTGCAGCGGTGGGGGCTGGGGGGGTGCTAGCTGCTGTGTAGTGAGAATACTTAAACAGCTCTATAAGAGGTTAATGTATCAAGTTATAGAGGCCCCCTATTAACAATCTACATTAAACTGAGGCCTCCAGCCAATAATCATGCAATTAAGTCATTTTGGAAATGGATTCTTTAGCCCCAGTCAAACCTTCAGATGATTGCAGCCCCAGCTGATACCCTGATGCAATCTTATGATTGAGATTGAGCCTGAACCAATTAGCTAAGATGCTCCTGGATTTCTGGCTCACAGAAACTGTGATGATGCATATGTGTTTCTTAAGCTACTAAATTTGGGGACAATTTGTAACACAGCAGCAGGTAATCAAACAGAGAAATACAAATATGTGGGCTTATAGTTGAACTGTATGAGTGTCTATATATATGTCAGATATATGTACAAGTTTCAAAATATAATCTGCAAGACTTGGGGTGTCAATCTTGGGATAAAAGCAAATCACTGGGGCTGACCATTGCAGTGTATATGTCAAGGTAGAAGGACAAAGATGTGAGGTAGTTCAGTTACCATGAGAGAGGAGTTAGTGTAAAAAAATCGAAAGGGGAAGGAAAATGAATGAAAGAAGTATAGGAAGAGAGAGGAAAAGAGAAGAAAGGAGAAGTGGGAAGGAGAGGAGGAGAAGAAAAAGAACAAATAAAGAAGGGAGGGAGGGAAGAAGAAGAAGGAAAGGAAGGAAGGAAGGTAGGAAGGAAGGAAGGAAGTAGTTAGCTGTGCCACTGTATCTAAACCATGAGTGTGGAGGAACAGGCAGAGAGTTTGTGTTCACAGGTCCCAGAGTGCCTGTGAGATGCAACTCAATGAGAAGTAACATCAGACTCCCGCTTTATTACCCTCATGGCAGCTGCCATAATCCCCTCACCTCATTGTTGGGACTTTATTTTTCTTTTTTTTACAGAGTGTTTGATGCTTTCTATAATGTGATTTAGGATTTTGAGACTTTTTTTTATGATTCTAACAAAGAAGTCACGAGAAAGACAGCACTGTGGCTTCTTTTGAAGTGTTTCCAAAGCTCTACAGTTCTGCAAGTCACCCAAAGGGTTTAAAAAAAAAATACAGATTTCTCATCCCAAGACTCACCAAATCTGAATCATTTCTTCATAAGATTTCCAAAATATATCTATCTTGTTCTCTGCTGTCCATTTGAATTTCCCTGAAAAATATCTTGTTCCAAAATCTCAACCAGTTATCTCAGTCAAAACCAAGTGCCCCAATCACAATTACTAACCAAAAGATGCACTCTGAGGTCAATATTTCTCAAGCTATCTGTGGGGAAGGACCAATGTTTTTTTTAACTTCCAAACTGTCATAATTTTTTTTAAATATAAAATGCTATACTTGAATTAATAGAAAAATAAAATGAAAAGACACACAAAATAAACGCTTTAAATTTTGGGGGTGCCTGGGGGCTTAGTCAGTTGAGTGGCTAACTGTTGATTTCAGATCAGGTCATGATCCCAGGGTTGTGGGATCGAGCCCCATGACAGGCTATGCACTGAGCAGGGAACCTGCTTAAGATTCTCTTTCTTTCTCTCTCTCTCTCCCTCTGCCTCTCTCCCCCACTCACACATGCTCTCTCTAAACAAAATAAATACAATTTCAAAGCCTCTAAATTTTTAATTACTAAGCTCAACAGGCACAAGATATTCTTTCAAATTGCTACACATTCATTCATTTAGAGTACACATGGAATATTCTCCAAAATAGATCACATATTGGGTCACAAATCAGGCCTGAACAAGTACAAAAAGATTGTAATCATACCATACATATTTTCAGACCACCACACAATGAAACTTGAAGTCAACCACAAGAAAAATTTTGGAAAAACCACAAATACATGGAGGTTTTTATTGGATTTACTTTATTGTATTTTTAATGTTTTTAATCTTTATTTTTGAGAGATAGAGTATGAGCAGGGAGGAGCAAAGAGAGAGGGAAACACAGAATATAAAGCAGGCTTCATGCTCTGAGCTGTCAGCACAGAGTCTGATGCAGGGCTTGAACCCATAAACCGTGAGATCATGACCTGAGCCAAGAACATCCTACTAAAGAATGAATAGGTTAACCAGGAAATTAAAGAATAAATAAAGTACATGGAATCAAATGAAAATGAAAACACAACAGTTCAAAACCTCTGGGATGTAGCAAAGGTGGTCATATGAGGGTAGTATATAGCAATACAGGCCTACCTCAAGAAGCAAGAAAAGTCTTAAATACATGGCCTAACATTACACCTAAAGGAGCAGCAAATAAAGCCTAAATCCAGCAGAAGGGAAATAATAAAGATTAGAGCAGAAATAAATGATGTAGAAGGAAAAACAATGCAGAACAGATCAGTGAAGCTAAGAGCTGGTTCGTTGAAGGAAATAATAAAATTGATAAACCCCTAGCTAGACTTATCAAAAAGAAAAGAGAAAGGACACAGATAAATAAAATCACCAATGAAAGAGGAGCAGTCACAACCAATACCACAGAAATACAAATAATTGTGAGAGAATATTATGAAAAATTACACACCAACAAACTGGGCAAACTGGAAGCAATGGGCAAATTCTTGGAAACATACAAACTACCAAAACAAACAGGAAGAAATAGAAAATTTGAACATACCCATAACCAACAAAGATATTGAATCAGTAATCAAAAATTTCCCAACAAACAATAGTTCAGGGCCAGATGGCTTCCCAGAGGAATTCTATCAGACATTTAAAGAAGTTTTAATACCTATTCGTCTCAAACTGTTCCTAAAAATAGAAATGAAAGTTGAAAAACTTCCAAATTCATTCTATGAGGCCAGCATTACCTTGATTCCAAAATCATACAAAGACACCTCTAAAAAGGAGAACTACAGGTCAATAACCCTGATGAACACGAATGAAAAAATTCTCAACAAGATACTAGCAAATCGAATCCGACAGTACATTAAAAGAATTATTCACCACAATCAAGTGGGACTTATTCCTGGGCTTCAGTGTGGTTCAATATTCACAAATCAATCAACATGATACAACACAATGAAAGAAAGGATAAGAACCATATGATCCTCTCAATAGATGCAGAAAAAGCATTTGACAAAATACAGCGTCCATTCTTGATAAATCAACAAAGTAGGCATAGAGGGAGCATACCTCAGCATCATAAAGGCCATGTATGAAAGACCCACAGCTAATATCATCCTCAATGGGGAAAAACTGAGAGCCTTTCCCCTAAGATCAGGAAGAAAACAGGGATGTCCACTCTCACCACTGTTGTTCAACATAGTACTGGAAGTCCTAGCCTCAGCAATCAGATAGCAAAAAGAAAGGGCATTCAAATCTGCAAGGAAGAAGTCAAGCTTTGATTATTCACAAATTGCATGATACTCTATATAGAAAACCCAAAAGACTCCACCAAAAAATTACTAGAACTGATGTACGAATTCAGCAAAGTCGCAAGATATAAAACCAACATACAGAAATCAGTTGCATTTCTATACACCAATAATGAAGCAGTAGAAAAAAATCAAAGATTTGATTCCATTTACAATGGCACCAAAAACTATTAGCCACCTAGGAGTAAACCTGACTAAAAAGGTAAAGGATCTGTTCTCTGAAAACTATAAAACACTTATTAAAGAAATTGAAGAGGACACAAAGAAATGGAAAAACATTCTATGCTCATGGATTAGAAGAACAAATATTGTTAAAATGTTTATACCACCCAAAGCAATCTACACATTTAATGCAGTCCCTATCAAAATACTACCAGTATTTTTCGCAGAACTAGGATAAACAATCCAAAAATTTGTATGGAACCACAAAAGGCCCTGAATAGTTAAAGAAATCCTGGGGGTGGGGGTGGGGTGGGAAGCAAAGCTGGAGGCATCACAATCCAGACTTCAAGCTCTATTACAAAGCTGTAGTGATCAACAAAGAATGACGCTGGCACAAAACAGACACATAGATCAATGGAATGGAATTGAAAACCCAGAAATGGACCCACAACTAAATGGTCACCTAATCTTCAACAAAGCAGAAAGAATATCCAATGGAAAAAAAGACTGTTCAATAAATGATGTTGAGAAAACTGGACCACTGTCTTATATCATACACAAAAATAAATTCAAAATGAGTGGAAGACCTAAATAAAGACCTTTAAAAGAAACCATTAAAATCCTAGAAGGAGAACACAGCCAACAACCTCTTTGACCTCTGATGGAACAGCTTCTTACTAGACATGTCACCAGGGGCAAAGGAAACAAAAGCCAAAATGAACTATTGGGGTTTCATCACATAAAAAAAAAGCTTCTGCACGGTGAAGGAAACAATCAACAAAACTAAAAGGCATCCTACAGAATGGGAGTAGATATTTGCAAATGAAGTATCTGATAAAGGGTTAGTATCCCAAATCTATAAAGAACTTAAACTCGACACCCAAAAAGTAAATAATGAGGTTAAGAAATGGGCAGAAGACATGAACAGACATTTTTCCAAAGAAGACATCCAGATGTCCAACAGACACATGAAAAGATGCTCACCATCACTCATCATCAGGGAAATACAAATCAAAACCACAATGGAATACCACCTCACATCTATCAGAATGGCTAAAATTAACACAGGAAAAAGCAGATTTTTGGCAAGGATGTGGAGAAAAGGGAACCCTCTTGCACTGTTGGTGGGAATGCAAACTGGTGCAGCCACTCTGGAAAGGAGTATGGATATTCCTCAAAAAGTTAAAAATAGAACTACCCTACAACCCAGCAATTGCGCTACTACGTATTTACCCAAGGGATACAAAAATACAGATTTGATTGTTTGTAGCCGCATTATCATGTTTATAGCAACATTATCAATAATAGCCAAACTATGGAAAAAGCCCAAATGTCCCTTGACTGATGAATGGATAAAGATATGTGTGTGTGTATAAAGAAGCTATGGTGTGTGTATATATATGTGTGTGTGTGTATGTATATGTACACATACATACATGTATACACACATATACACACATATATGTACATATACATATGTATGCCACACTTACATGCATATGTGTATATACACATACACACAATGGTATATTACTCATTCATCAAAAAAGAGTGAAATCTTGCCCTTTGCAACAACATGGATGGAGCTACAGTGTATTATACTAAGTGAAAAAAAGTCAGAGAAAGACAAATTCCATATGATTTCACCCATGTGGAATTTAAGAAACAAAACATGAACATATGGGAAGGAAAAAAAAAGAGAGGGAAGCAAACCATAAGAGACTCTTAACTATAGAGAACAAACAGTGTTGATGAAGGGGGGGGTGGGGTGGGTAAGGGACGAGCTAAATGGGTGATGAGTATCATGGAGGGCATTTGTCGTGAGGAGCACTGGCTGTTGTATGTAAGTGATGAATCACTAAATTTTATACCTGAAACCAATTTTACCATATGTTAAAAACTGGAATTTAAATAACAACTTGAAAAAATATTCTTTCAAATTGCTATAAAGGTTTCTAACTGCCTTACTCTGAATTTCTGTGTTAATCCCTTTGGGGATTGGGACAAACAGCACATTGGGGTTGTAGTGGAGGGCCTTGTTCGGGATTCCTATTTCTAGCCGAACAATTTTATTTCTCTTCCATCCAACAATAGTTACTATCTTAGTTCAAATTTTACAACAAAGTTTAAATGATCCAAATATCCTGCATCCAGTTCTCAGGGACATGCATGGGAGGACCAAATGACTGTCCCATGCTTGTTAGCTGTCTGCCACCAAGTCCCCTCCCTCTGGCTGACACTGGTTTCCTGTCTCCAAGCCAATATGTAATCCATTCCAAGAGTTCTTCCCCTAAGCTATGTTTTTGATCTTGTAAATCAATCCATGTGTCATGCAGTTGCATCACATGCTTCTCTGATATCCAGCTGTCCACTGTTTCACCCTGATCTATTCATTAGACAGTATGCTCAAAGGATTGAAGTCAATTAATATGGAAGGGCACATTGTTTCTGTAGTGTTCCTCACTTGTGGGTTGGTGCTGGGAGTTCTGCAAATTATCAATTAACACGCTTTCTCTTATTGCCTCGAGACATGATTTTCAATATGTTTTCATAAACTTTGAAGTTCACAGGACTAGGTCCAAATTGTTTTCTTTTCTAAATATTGGGACTGTAGGGTGGGTTTGTGTTTTATTATCATGAACTGTTTTATAAACATGGACTATGTATTTCCTTCTTTTTTGTATTAGAATTAGTGAAGGCTTATTAAAAAAAACCTCAGTTTTTGGAACACACTCAATGCACAATCATTTAGAAATAAGATGAAGAAAGGAAAGGCATGCTGGTATAAGTCACCATTTAATGCATTCCCTGGGTTTCAGTGATTATCTCCCCCTGGTCACTTTCACATTCCTTTTTCTCAAATCACCTGACCACTTACTAATGATTCAATCCCAATGACTGGCCAGATAGTCCTGAACATCTGGTTGGCATCTTAAATTCAACACATACCAAATAAATTTATTATTTTCTTCTCAAACTAGACATTTTATTTGCCAGTTTTTGAGGGCAAAATCTTGCTATTATCATTGAATTACTCTCTCCCTATGTAGCTAGCTATATAGAATTTATTTCTGCAAGGTGTCAGCCTTCCTTTAATTCCTCTGCTGCAAACCAGACTATCATGATTTTTATTTAGAGAGTTGGATTAAATGATTTTTCTCTCCTTCAGCCACTCCTAGCATGTAACTTAACATGACTACCAGATCAATTGTTTTATTTTAAATCACATTAATTTATTTTAAAGCACAGTTTGACCTTACTTAGTCTACATTACCAGTGGAATACAATTCACATTCCTGAGCATGTGTTTAAGACTTCTCTATCCCTATAAGTACCTTAAACTCCTGCAAACAGAACCAGGGGCTCTCAAAATACATATTTCACAGTGTTCCATCTGTGTATATTCATGTTCATTTTTCTAGAATGCCCCAATTTGCAAGTGTCATAGTTTTACCTATTGCTAACCCTTTAAATTTTCCACCCCTCTCAAGAAATCTTCCCTGATTCATCCATTCAAAAATAATCCCTCTGCCTCCCACAGTACTTTTTATTTATTTATTTTTAGATAAATATGCATTCCTTATATATTATAAGGTATATAGTAAACAGTTAAGTTAAATATTTAAATTGTACTTTATTATGAAAGTATAGTTTTAGAAACCATCACAATACTGTTTTGTTGTTGTTGTTGTTGTTGTTGTTGTTGTTATTTTGATGTATAGGATTTTGGAGTTGACAGACCTGGAATCTAATCCTGCCTCCAACAATTTTGCTTTACAGGTTTTTATCCTCAGTTTCCTCACTTGTAAAAGGGCACAATAATAGCCATTCCAAAGGGCCCTCTTTTCTTGTGTGAGACTCAAGTGAGAATCTTTATCAAGCGCTTAGCGTTTTTCATATGTAGTAAGTGCTCAATGCTACTATACTACAAATGAGATCAAAGGAGGTTAATAATTAAATAATTTGTACCCCAAACACATTTATCTTGTTTTGTACACTTTAATTACCTGGGATTCCTAAAAAACAAAGCAGTATAAGAAACTACAGGGAGTGCCTGGGTGGCTCACTGGTTAAGCATCTGACTGAATTTTACCTCAGGTCATGATTTTGTGGTAGTGAGTTCTGAGGTGTCAAGCCTTGCATCGGACTTGTGCCAGGCATGGACCCTGCTTGGGATTCTCTCTCTCCTTCTCCTCTGCCCCTCCTGTACTTGCACTCTCTGTCTCCCTGTCTGTCTGTCTGTCTCTCTCAAAAAGAAGAAACGAGAAGAAAAACACTACAGAATAGCAGAAAGTATTTCATTGGGATTATGATTTAAGAAAGGTCAAGCAAACACAAATATGACTCTTCCTTGAGCACAAACTGCTTGTTGTCTTCTGTGCCATTCTATGGGTTTCCTCACAAAATTCATTCAACTCCCAAAGATGACTAAGATATGTTCTCTGTGCTGTAAAGATTTATAATCTAGTTGGAAGAGATAGTTTTATACACACATAACTATCATACAAAGTAGATTGCAATTTCAAAGAGGAATGGCCTTGAAGGATATAAGTGATTTCAATGAGTTAAAAAAAAAATTGGAAAAGGTCATTCCTAATGAAAACAATTAAGAACATGGCAAGGCAGAGTGATGGGAAATCCCCCTATGTTTGGGGACTATTGCTTGAATATTTTAATCTTTTTCTACTTGTCAGAAGAATGTAAAACTTCTAAGGTGAAGAAAGTGAGGGAATGATCTACCTAAGAAGAGTACCACTCTTGGGAATTGTCTACGTAGTCAGAGTATAATTTCCACAATTATAGAACCAAGGGAAGATGTATTTTCCAATCGTTTGTTCTGTAAGTTTTGCTGTGTGGAGTAGTTACGGTGATGCTAAACATGGATAGTACAAATAGAGAAAATGCAGTAATATATGGTCATCATCAATAATGTATGATCATTACCATTCATAAAAAGAAAATGAATCAGTCATAGCAAAGTATCAATATCTTTTCCAATAATTATCAAAACACATTATAAACACATCTATAATAAAATTTTAGGTAAGGTAAGGTTAGGTGTCTTTCTTTCAGATATATTTATTACAAGGTTTGTGCATTTACTGTAACCAATAATAGATATAATAAAATGATCATGACATTAATTTATATAGCTATGCTCCCTTTCCTCTTAAAGTGCTTTTAATATTTCATTCTCCTTCATTGACCCAATTTCTTAGAGAAAAATGTCTAAGGAGGCCCTTTTTATAAAGCTTATAGAGAAAGTAGGCACTTTTCTCTTTAAAATCATAAAAAAAAATAGGACAAAGTACTTTGCCAGCATGGGATATTAACATAAAACACGTGGAAAGTGCTGCTGTCGCAAAATAGCTTAGACTTTTTTCCTTAGATCCAATTTATCACGGCGTTCTGAATTTGAGTATAACTTTTTTGGTAAAAATGACTCTTCACTCATGTATGTGAACAAATGGGACTTTAGGCACAGCATCATAAGAGGATTTCCTATGCTATGTTAAGACCCCAATATAGGGACATTCCATTGTGAATATAAATAACTCCAGTCCCTCTAAACTTGCCTCTCCATATGGTTTTGCTTAACAATGCAGCAGATGCCCTGGATAGAAACCACCTATTTAGCTATAGGCAGGCCGGCAAGCTTCTGTCACTGTGTTCTCACTGGTAGGTCACTGGACGTGAATGCCAACCAGGGCAATTCCCTTGGCAGTCAAATTAGCAGGTGACTTGAAGGCATAGGGATATTTTAAGGCTGCTCTACCTTAGAAGCCTGCCTGTTTGTTGTTTAGTGCATGAGGCCATGTCAATTTTTTTCGAAGGTCTGATGCTTCAGAGAAATCTATTGGGATTAAAGCCAAAGAAGAAAGGCTAGAAGAAGATACATAGTCAACACTGACATTGATAATTTTTTCCACTAAAATTTTTAAGAATCAAATCAGCATTAAGAATCTCTGAACCTATGTTTTCAAAGAAAGTCTCCCCAATTAATTCCACTCATCATGTGTTCACAGAGGCTATGGAAATTGTTTCCTAAATGTAAAAAATTTATTAGAAAAATTCTTAGGAGACTGAGAGATTTCTGTATTTAAAAAAATCAAAACTGAGGCATCTTGGTGGCTCAGTCGGTCAAGTGTTTGACTCTTGATTTCAGCTCAGGTCACAATCTCGCGGTTTGTAAGTTCGAGCCCCATAGCAGGCTCTGCACTATCAGCACGGAACCTGCTTGGGATTCTCTCTCTGCCTTTCTCTGCTCCTCCCCTGCCCATTCTCTCTCTCTCAAAATAAATAAATAAAACTTAAAAAAAATTAAACTAAAATTTTGGGGAGATCCTTGATGCCAGAAGCTGTTACTGAGGTGTAAGTGACATTTACCTACTATAACTTGGGCTATGAAAAAAGGATGCTGTCTAAGCCCATTTTTTTTACTCAAGGTTCTTATGTAGCCATGTAGTACCATTGATTATTTTTGATGGTTGATTCCTGCTTAACACACTGCAAAACCCTCTCTCCTTGCATTCTAGTAAAGACTTGAGAGGATGGTTTTCAGTAACTGTATTTCTTTATTTTACTAAAAATAGAATCTGCTAGTGTTCCAAAACCTGTTGGATTATTTTTGTAACTATGTCTTCAAGTTATTTGCCAACTTAAAAAAATTGTTTTTGATGTTTACTTATTTTTGAGAGAATGAGTGGAAATGGGGGAAGGACAGAGAGGAGACAGAGGATCTGAAGCAAGCTCTGTGCTGAGGGCCTGATGTGGGGCTCAAATGCACAGACTGTGAGATCATGACCTGAGCTGAAGTCAGATGCTTAACCAACTGAGCCACACAGGCACTCCTATTGACCAACTCTTGACAAAAATTTTCAGATTCTTTATCTATAGCATATTGGGTATTGCCCATGTGTTCAGGACTGCACTAGGTACTTTGTGTATATCATCTTTAACTTCTGCAATAAACTGTAGGGTACAGAAGAAGAAACTAAAGTCCAGAGATATGACCTAATTTGGGTCAAGTCCTAGAAAACAGCTAAATTGGGTTAAGAATAGAGTTTTAGGGGCGCCTGGGTGGCTCAGTCGGTTGAGCGGCCGACTTCGGCTCAGGTCGTGATCTTGTGGTCCGTGAGTTCGAGCCCCGCGTCGGGCTCTGTGCTGACAGCTCAGAGCCTGATGCCTGTTTCAGATTCTGTGTCTCCCTCTCTCTGACCCTCCCCTGTTCATGCTCTGCCTCTCTCTGTCTCAAAAATAATAAATAAACGTTAAAAAAATATTTAAAAAAAAAGAATAGAGTTTTATTTTTCTCTACATTTTACATTCTTTTCACGATACCTTGCTTCTATCTGTAGATTACACGTGAGACTATTTTACTGTCCAGTTTTCTCTATTGGATTTTATATATTTTTTGAAACTGTAGAGCACTTTCTTTTTACTCTGACCTTAATAAGACACATCGTCTCATCCTTGTATCAATGTCTACTTGTCAAGTCATCTGTACCAACCTTCCTCTTTCCGTAGCCTGTGTTCATAGAATTGAGCTTTCTGCCTGGTTTCCCTCCATTCCCAGAAATTGGGATAATGGTAAGAATATTCAAAGTTGACTTTGATCACTTGGATGAGGCCTCCTGCCCTTCTGTGAGGGCTCACCACAGCAGGCCATACAAAGAAGTAAGGGATCAAAGAATTATTAAGTACAGCTATGACATAATTAGAGATGACTGAGCTGTATTTTCAAGAGAATTATTTTTGCAGGTTAAAGGCCTAATGTTTGTTGTCCCTGCACTCAAACCAGAATCTCAGGACTTGTGTATTTATTAGGTGAACAAGGTTCAAATCTTTTGCCTTCAATTAGCTAAACAGAATATTGATGATCTAGGAATTTTCCAGAGTTTACCTTGAACTGACATTTTTATAGCTTTTTACAGAAAGAAATATTGGAAAGAAGTCAAAATGACCTTCTATTCATCTATCTCAATATATTCTAGTTTATCCTCCATTGAGCTTCTACTAGAAAGTTTTTAGAAAGTTTTTAGTTTTTACCAGGCAAAGGACTAGATGTTTTATGACTTATTTATTCAAAAATTAAGCATTATATTCACATTGTAGATACCATTGTCACATTTTACAAATGGTGAACAGGCTCTGCAAAGTTAGAGATATTTTTACCATGTCATTCAGCTAGCAATTAATGGACCCAGACTTTGAACATGTATATTCTTAATCCCCAAGTCTTTGTTTGGACTACTATGTTAGGTTGATATGAAACAATGAATTAGGATTGTTATGTTCTTTGTTTTGAGGCTCAGTATAGGACATGGTAACAGAATATTTATTTCTCAATTCATTGTAAAATCATCATTGAAAGTTTTTCTATTTGCTGATTGTATCTTATATGGAAACTAATAAATTACTTCCAAATTTGGTTTGAGGAAAAAGCTTTATTTCTGAAAGAACTAGTGTTTTACTATAATAAATAGAAGCATGTAGGTTTTTTGCTTTTGTTTTTGTTTTTGTTTTCTTGTTTGCTTGCTTTCTTCCAGGAAACTCTAGAGTAAATTTTAAAGCTCAATCATGGAAATTACTATACTAGGTTAGGAGGTTGACGTATTTTCTTCTTCACTTAAAAAAATTTCAGATTGACAGCCTCCTTTTATTCTAAGTCTGAAATTCAGTTTTGAAGAAGAGATTTAAATTATAAATAATTGATATAGTTTGAGAAGCCAAACACTTATTTTCAAAATGAGAGTTCTCAAATCTCTCATCTACCTATGTTATTCTTACCCCATATTGTTTTTCTTTTCAAATTTTGAAAGCTTAACTTCTTGTCATAGCAAGTCTTTAGCATTACTCTTTCAAAGCTCAAATTGAATATTTATTTAAGAAAAAAAGCTTGCAACATTCTTTTAAAGGACAGAACTTACAAATTAGATTTTGGTTTAAAAATGATGAAATGCCAAGTCTTAGTTCACAGTTTATTTTAAATTTTATGAGAGTTTGCACTTGTCTTCTTCTCTCCTCCTGTCCTTCCTGAAACATTCCAGTCATTATCACATCATATTTATAGCAGTCTTTCCTCTGAAAATGTGTTCATGGAACACTGACCATGTTTCATATATAAAAATGAATCCAAAGTAAATTGATTGAAAATATACATATTGTGTTTGAGTTAAGATGATGTCAAAGCAACTGGGCAACTGGTTACCTTGGGCACCTCAGGTGTTCAGTGCACATCATTTGGATAAGGCTGTGCTAAACTGAGTCTAGGTAGTTACTTGGCATTGTGGCAAACAAGTTGACTAAATTTTGCATTTTCTAAGTAGTTCTATTGGTGTCTCCTAGGGTAATTAGTTTCAGGTGTTTTCAATAGCACTCTGTTGTTGGTCTGGCTTAACACAATTTGCTTTTCTTACTACACAGGGTAGAGGGCATCCCATGCCCTGAATCCCAAATATGTGAACTAAACATTGCTAACTTCTACAGCTCTTCTCTTTTAATTAACCTGCATGCACTTTTAAAAATTTTTTTAAAATGTTTATTTATTTTTGAGGGAAAGAGACAGAGAGTGAGCAGGGGAGGGGCAGAGAGGGATGGAGACACAGGATCTGAAGCAGGATCCAGGCTCCAAGCTGTCAGCACAGAGCCCAACGTGGGGCTCGAACTCACAAGCTGTGACGTCATGACCTGAGTCGAAGTCAGACGTTCAACCGAGCGAGCCACCCAGGCACCCCAACATGCATGCATTTTAAAATATGCATATCTATCCTCTAATATTTACAAATACTCTATTTGTATATTTAATTTGCAATACATATGTGAAATACCATTTATTCATATTGACTTCCTTGTTGAATTTCAGAAAACTTTTTCTGCATTAGCAGAGGTCTTAGAATACATGCAGGAGAAAACGTTATTAGGCCTGTAACAAGATAACCTAATTTGTCAAATCTGAAACTATTGGAGCTGACAGATCGAATGTTACCTTTCAGGGAAAGTGTTGAAAATAGCCCTGGAACAAAACCTTTGGAGAGAAGTTGTTAGTAATTTGCCAAATTACTTGAATTGTGATGAAACAGAAAGGAATGATATCAGTTTTCCATGTTTATGATTGAATAGCTGATCCATTTTATAAAGAAGGGAAAAGAATAACTTGTACATTCTAATCATAACTAAGTTCCAGTTTGGTGGTGCTCGTTCTGGATTTCACTTTTCCACAATATATCACTAGTAGCTGAATCGAGACGATTTCCTAACATAATGCCTATGGCTAAGCATATGTATCTTTAGTATTTTGATGCTGGAAGTGGCCATATAAAATAATTACACTCAGAACTGTGAAGTTTACTGGCTATGCTGCCACTGTTATATTTATTAGCAGGTTATATTTATTAGCATAGATTATAAAGTGAAGTGGGAATTTGGCAATTTTATGGTCTATTGATCAAGGTAGACAGCATAGAAAGATAATTTAGGCCTTAAAGTTAACGAACTAGTTGGACTGTAACAACTGATCAATTATTCAGATAATCACGAGTCCACACTTCACTTCCTGTCATCTACATAATCCCTGCACGTATATGACGGAGACACATAAAAGAGTGGCCAATCACCAGGGTGTTATTTTTATATGGCACGAATTAATTTGATCCAACTTTTTCCCCTTCTTTTTTAATATCTGAATTACAGGACATGATGAAACATTTTCCACTGTGCTGCCATGTTGCCTGTAAAAGCATCTTTAATTATGACCCCGTGGACTATAAGAATAGGGATGACCCTTTGACCAGATGCAGGGTGGCCAACTCAGTCAAGTTCTCCATTGAGGGGAGGGACTGAACTCTCTTTTGTTTCACGTTCTTGAAGGCTTTTCCTGGCCAGTGTTGATTTGGCAGGAGTGTGCACTTGGGCTGCTGGGTTGCTGCCAGTCACTTGGTCCTGAAACTGGAGTGAGTAAGATCCTGCCAAAGATTAGACTGAGAAATCTGGATGCAGGCTGGCAATCCAAGCAATGGCTCCAGCCAAATTGGCACAGTTGGGAAAACCTTGGAGAATCACAATTATTTTAAACAAAATACAAAGTTTGTGAGCTTTCTAAACATTATGTAAATCAGCCTTGATTTCTGATTCACAGAAGCACAGAGGTCCATCACTTGTGGTACATCTGTAAATGTATTAGTGCCCTAATTCATGTCAAATTGGACCTTGGTTTGCAAAGACTACATTAAATGGTGCTGCTCTGGCCATGCTTCAGTCCCTACAACAGCAGGTATCTTAACACACCCCACACACACAACCCCAGGTGTCTTAACACACCTTTCTCAGAATTCTGGTTCTCATCCCTACCGTGGCTCTGGAGCTGCCAGTCTGTGAGTGTGTTTGTGCATTGAGGAGGCTGATGTAGAATATTAACAGTACTGTTTATGGAGAACCTACTCTTCATGCCTCACAGATGTTATCTCATTTAAGTTAATCCTCATAATAGTTCTGTGAAGCAGGTGTTATTTTTATTCCCATTTTTATCTCAGAGAGCTGAGGTTTTAACCAGGTTTCCCAAGTATGAAGCTTACAGCTAAAAAAAAAAAAAAAATCAGCTTGATTGTTGAAGCAGAATTCACATATAAACCTGTAAGAATTTAAAATGTATAATGCGGTGATTCGACACACATATACATTATGAGAGGATTCCCCAATCTAGTTAATTAACACACCCATTACCTCCATTTTTTAAAAAAAAATTTTTTTTAGTATGTGTGAGAACATTTGAGTTCCACTCTCCCAGGAAATTTCAATTATACAATATAGGGCTATTAACTATAGTCGCCATGTTTTACATTAGATCCTCAGATATTATTTATCTTACAGCTGAAATTTTGTACCCTTTTACAACCTCTTCCCACAATCCTTAGCCACTACTTTTCTACTCTCTGTTTCTCAGAGTTTGCATTTATTTTTTGGATTCTACAAATAAGTGATACCATGCAGTATTCTCTCTCTGTCTGGATGTTTCACTTAGTATAATGCTCTCAAGGCCCAATCATGTTGTGGCAAATGGCAGGAATTCTTTTTTTCTCATGGCTAAATAATATTCCATTTTATATATGCCACATTTTCCTTATTTATTCATTCATTGATGGACACTTAGGTTGTTTCTACACCTTACCTATTGCCAATAAAGCTGCAAAAAAAAGATCTATCTTCGATATCCTGTTTTCATTTCCTTTGGATACATACCAAGAAGTGGGATCATATGGTAGTCATATTTTTAATTTTTTGAGGGGCCTCTATGGTTTCTTCCATAGTGGTTGCACCAAATTGTATTCTCATCAATAGTGCACAAGTGTTCCTTTTTCCCGACATCCTCACCAACACTTACTTCTTGTCTTTTTGTTGATACACATTCTAACAGGTGTGAAGTGATATTATAGTTTTGATTTACATCCCCTTGGTGTTGAGTGATGTGCATTATAGTGCTTTTCCAAGTTTGATTTACTTAGAAATCCCCAAGGGAGCTTTTGAAAATGCTGACTCCTGGATTCTGTGCAAAGAAATCCTGGTTTCAGAGGTCTGGGGCAAGTGGTATGGATGATTCTAATTCAGATGGTTGGAGAGCCAGGCTTAGAAATACTGCTCTACATTGTCTGTTGATTGCACTCAACTGTGTAAACACATGTGTTGAGGAGGGCATCTTTTTTTCCCTCCCAAACTGCTTATAATGAGATCCAGAAGCATCAGCTGCAGTCTATTCTGTGGTGTTTTACTGACTTTCCTTAACACACCCCCAAACCCCCCCCCACCCCAGCCGCCACCCTTTTTTTTTTTTTCTGCAGGCTTAATGCTTACCCTGGAGTCCTTAGCTTGCCATATTTTGAGTATCACTGAGACATGTTCATGATCTTGAAAATCCCCAGTGATCTGAAACATACTTGAAGTACTTAGGTAAAAACTTTATACCCTAGATTGCTTAGAAGTTTTGTGGCAAACAGATAAAATCTATTCTAAAGATTTATTTCAATATTCTGGGTTAATCATGCTTTTCCTGCCTATAAAGAGAAGACATCTTACTACATCATAGACAGTCTACAAAAGTAACTTGAAATCTTTTAAAAAAAGGTTAAATAATTCATTGCATAGTTTAATCTACTGGTCTGAAAAATAGAGGTGAAATATTTTGACAAATAATTTGGGGAGCCTTAATATATTGTTAAACTCATTTGTGTCTTTTAAAAATAATATTATTTTACTGAATATTTCTTATTTCTCAGAAGAGAAAAACCTAAGAAGAGTCCAGTGCTCTGGTTCCAAAGCCTGGGCAGAATTTGACCTAAAAATTAGAGAGATTTAAAAATACCTATAGAAAATAAGCAAATAAAAAAATTATGAGTTTCAACAATGGTGTTCTTAAGACAAGAAAATTTCCATGTTTATTTTGTGTTTTACTTGATCTAAATACACATTTATGTAATGCTATACTTTAAAAACAGAATCCAGTTTTTACAACTCTGTTATTAAGAAAACCCTGAATGTCCTGTATATGAATTCATGACTTTAATATAGTTGTATCTTATAAGTAAAACTTCTTATAAAAGTTGGATATGCTCAAATTAATCAATGTAACTTATGGTTTTTCCATTTATATTTACTCTGAAGTTATGGTGATTTCAAAAAATATTAAATTGTATTTGATTTAGCATCTAGACTGAGAGGCCATATTTCTTTGGCAAGTAGCAAGGCAAACTAAAGCAATTTTAATGATGAGTTACAATTTGAAGAATAGAACCATCCAAATGTCATCACTTACTTTTAATTTTGCCTAGGTAATGTTTAGAAATGTTTTTCTCTTAAGGTCTTTTCACCATCTTGCTAAGGGAAGATAATCTCAGAGATGCAAGGTGCAAGGAGCACTAAAACAATGTTTTGATACCTCTGTCATACTTTTGACTGTGGCTTTAAAAAAATGTCTGTGAGCTGTATGTTAAAGCAGAGAGACAGCCAGCTTTTGCTGGGTCACTGTTGTTTGGGGATGACAGTATAAATGCATTATGGATGACCTTCAACATCACAAAAAATGTGATATATATCACAGATATATGAAGGATGTGACTAAGTTTGTGGCATTATTGAATAAACAGATTGTAATAGAGCTTTACTGTACTTATTCCAGTAAATTTTCTTTGTATAACAACGTTAATTATGTTCCACACCAAGTCAGAGGGTGGAGGTGGCCTTTTGGTAGTTTTAGGTAGTAGCTTTTCAAGGGAATGCAACTTTAGATTTGAGCAAAAAGAACAAAACTTTTGGAAGGTCTTGGGGGAAAGTGACAAAAGAATGGGTAGTGGGAGGAATAGCAGCACAGGAGGAAAGTAGGGAAGAAGTGAAGACCTGGATGAGTGGATTAGAAGGGAACAGAGAGCTCATTTCAGCTGGAGAGACTGACACAAGTGAAGTGATGAGATGGAAATCAAGTCACGCACACAATCAGAAAGAAGGTGTATTTGAAAAAAGTCAGAAATCCAAATTAGAGAGTAAAAATAAGTGAGGTTAGAGATTATGTGAGAGTCACTTGATGGGGGGGGCTTTAAAATCTGGATTTTAAAAATTCAGATCTTTGAATAGGTGATGTGGTCATCAGAAGTTGCTGTTGGAAGAATCTGTGTATAGAACTACACAAAAAATAGTAATATGGGCAACATTAAACCCATATTCCTGCAACATAACAACTAATGGGAGCTGAGTGTTACTAGCCCACATGGTAGACCATGAGCTCTCTAGGTAGCCAGGGTCATTTACATTTAGCCCCTTAATCATTTACATTAACTGCTTGACTCCTCTCAGTATTTGAGTTTGCAACTCATGTCCTAAAGAGTTATAGGGAAAAAGAGTAGGATTTGGTACTTACAAAACTTAGTTCTGCAGATGACAGGTGATCGATCCTTAAAAGCTGATTATCCTCCTGATAGGTGGACTAACCAAGTGGGCAAATCAATATGCATCTCTATCAATGGACCACCAGTCACCCAGTGACAGGAAAATGCCAGTCGTTCACCTGGACTTTTTGTTTTGAATGATATACAATAACTGCCACAAAGTTTTCATGTTATTGACTGAACTTGACGTGCATTGTGTTGGCATGCCAGAGAAATAGCCTGAGACAAAACACAATTCAGATGAGAACATGGGCTCACCCAATGGGAGAATTTTCTCTAGGACACCAGCCTCAATGAGCTTTTCAAGAGAGTCATCATAATATAATCATTGCTCTAGAGATGAAAGATCTAACTATATTTCTGCCTGAACATCATCTTTGGAGATTGCAGTTGAATTGATTTGGGGCAGGTCCCAGGTATCAGTATTTTCTTAAGCTCCCCACAAGATTATGTAGCCAAGTTTGAGAACTATTGATCTAAGTTATTAACACTTACATGTTTCTTGTTCAGGTGTCTTCTGTGAACAAAGTTGGACAGTTGCCTGAACAGGTGCCTCGGAGTTAGAAGATTCTTGCACCTGAGGTAGGGGAGTGGGGGAGGTATCTTGAAGTAGCATAACTAGGTTTACAAAATAAGAAGCTTTAAGTACTATCAAGAGAAACCAAGCTTACAGTTAGGGAAGCATGAAAATATGTAAAAATTAACTTGGGGCAAAAATGAAAGAAAGAAGAGAAAGCTGAGTAGCCAAGAGTGAGGCCAATGAATAGTCAGGTGTGAAGAATGTGTGGGAGAGATTCTCAGGACTGAGTTAAGCACTAGACTCTGAGTTTAGTTTCTCTTACCCAGTATTTTCCCTGCATGTTGTGCAGGCAACAAAGTTATAGGAAGGCGGGATGCCATTGGCAATGACTTGAGCTTCAGAAGACTAAAGGATCGTGTTATTGCAGAGCGTATAGAGCAAGGAATGCATTTAAATATGTTTCACTTGGGAAAACATTTTTAAAGCACATTTATCCCCTTTCCCTTCCCAAAGTTCATATAGAATGTTAAAAAACAGTATATGAATTTCAAGTGGACTCAAGAATAATCACGGCCACCCCCAGTTCTCATTCTTTTCCTTACATTTCTTATCCTGAAACAATATTTAAACAACTGTTTTCTCTTATTCCACCTTATGTTTTACTTTTAATTCAATGTTTTAAAAATCTCTAGTACTGCTAAGCCATCCCTTCCCCTTCTGGAGGAGCAGCTGTAGCTTTGGAATCAAACAGACTGGGTTTGAATCCCAGTTCCATTACTCACTGAATGCACAAACTTGATCAGATTACTTTGCTTCTCCCAGTTTCAGTGTTCTCGTCTTTAAAATGGGACTGGATAGGGCGTCTGGGTGGCTCAGTCGGTTAAGTGTCTGACTCTTGATTTTGATTCAGGTCATGATCTCACATTCATTCATTCATTCTCTCTCTCTCTCTCTCTCTCTCTCTCTCTCTCTCTCTGTGTGTCTCTGTCTCTCTCAAAATAAGTAAACTAAAAAAATTAATTAATTAAAAAAATGGACTGAATCTTCTGTCTCTTATGAGTCTTATGATGATTGGAGGAAGTATATCATTCCATATCTATGTACAGCAGCTACTCAAAGATACTAACCTTTGCTTTGGCCTGATGGAGAAGATAAGTTCAAATGCCTTAATGCTACAAGAGGACTTAAATCACAGGAAAGAGCTAACTCTCCTGGAAGATATGCATCTGTAGGAGTCAGTTTTGATTTAAACCTTTTCCCATAAATTTTACCTAGTTCCTGTATCCCTGAGAGTAAGTAGTTAAAGTTGGCATGGGTTGTGAGTTTGATGGATTATGCCCAACTTTGTTTCACAATCTTTACACCCACCAGTTGTGAGATGTAGGTAGCATTTACTCAGAGGAATGCAAAACTATTGGAAAATCAGTCTTGATACCGCACGAACATATGCATTATTTTTTACATTAGTTTAAAATGCCAATGCATGATTTTTGTTTTTACCTGAGACTTTAAGATAGCTTTAAAAATTTCAAAAGGCATTAAATCAGTTCTGTTTCTCAGGCAGCAAATGTAAAATCTTTTTTGTTTTCCTTTTGATTAATGAAATTCGCTCTAGTTGGCAATGAGTGTCAGAGTTGCTATGTTTTAAACAGCATGCCTATGGTTACTTTAATACATTTCTTTATGTTTAGGATGTCCTTTTTACATTTCAAGGTATCAGTGATGGTATCATATTGTTTATGTAACCTAGATTTCAGAATAGAGTAGAAGCAGTTTATTGTTTGTTCATTTGTTCATAAAGCCAACAGATATGTATTAATTTGGGGGGGGGGGCAGGCCTTATGCTTCTAAGTGCTGTAGGTACCGATAGTGCTTTCAAAAGCTCGAGATACCATAGCCCAGATACTGCTTTATAGAGCTCTCAGTCCAGCAGACAAATATCAATAACAAGCAAAACATATTTATATAGAATAAGCAACATATAGTAAAAAGAGGATGGCTCTAATGTCAGGCAAATCTGGCTTAAATACTTACATTCTCTGCTTTGTGCTGGCTGTATGTTCCTGGACAAAGAACAAACCTCAACATTTAATAATACCTTCCTTGAAGGATACAAATAAGGATGATCAGTAACAGATGCCCAGGGTCTAGAACAGTGGCACACAAAGTAAAAGGGAATCCCTATCCTTGTATCTTTCCTACTAGGTTCTTGGTTTGTCTGTATACTGGGAGGACTAATATCATATGATGTAACACAGTAATGCTGTTGGTTAGGCAAAATATACAATATTATGATTATTCACATTTTGTGATGTAGATGCCAGATTTAGTGTAGTTAAAAAATTTGTCCAAACCTACATAGTTTTTAAATTGTGGTGCCTAGGGGCGCCTGGGTGGCTCAGTCAGTTAAGCGTCCGACTTCGCTCAGGTCATGATCTCACGGTCCGTGAGTTCGAGCCCCACGTCGGGCTCTGTGCTGACAGCTCAGAGCCTGGAGCCTGCTTCAGATTCCTTGTCTCCCTCTCTGTCTGACCCTCCCCCGTTCATGCTCCGTCTCTCTCTGTCTCAAAAATAAATAAACATTAAAAAATTTTTTTTTTTAAATAAATTGTGGTTCCTAGATTCAAGCAAAGACATATCTTTAGACTTAAAACCTGAATTCCAACCATTTTGACTCTTCCCACACATTATCCTGTTGATCAGATCTTTAAGATATTTTATATTAGTGATTCAGACATGTATGTGTGACTTGGGGGCATGTGATAGAAAATATTTCAGGAATAGGGAATACCTGTTATCCCAAACACTTTCACAAAGAAAATAATACAACATTAAGTAGGGGGGACGGGCCCCATACTTGAGAATTAAATATTTTTGGCCAAGTATGGTGAGTAACTGCCTGATACGTATTTGACAATTGATATGTATTTACTGAGCAAAATGGCAAGAATGACCACCAGATGTTCATTTGAATGAGCTCTGAGGAGTTTCTTCAGAGAACTCATTCTGAAGGTAAAAAGATCCCTGAATTGGATATGACATGCCAAGAAAGACGTAGCTATCTGTGATGGGATTTAAGAATTGATGGATATGCAGAAGCATCTATTAGTTGCATCTGCCTCACTTGAACTAGTGCCCCAAGCAGGAGTGTAAAACCAAAAACTGGAAGAATAGCTTCAGCAAGAATCTTTCAAACCCTGACAGGTGTTGGACAGAGGTGGAGGATGAGAAATAAGTAGCAGTGCTTGGGACCCTTCTAACACTGCATATCTTAAAAGCAAGAGGGAATTTCCACCCTTTGATCTCAGATGGGTTCCACCAAATTAGTGACACTACCTAGTGAGTATTAGAGGAGGCTTTGGTCCCTGGGAGGGACCAAGCCAGAAGCTCTCAGACCAGACAGAGCAAAAGCAATGCTCAGCATAAACATTATTGCTGTGAGCATATGTTGAACAACTCTTCTGTATTCCCAGGAATATTTGATGGGAAGACTTGGAAGTAGGGAGCTCAACTTGTGGAGAGAAGAATCAGCAAAATTTGGGTGTTACAGAAAATACAACTCCATCTGAATTTCAAAGTTATGTTTTCTGGGAATATTTGAGTTACATATATGATAGATATTGTTGCAAAGAAAACATTCCATATATTGCAACTACTTCGATATACAGACATAGTGCACATGCTGTCATGTTTTTTGAGTTGGCTGTAATGTATTCTATGCTGCAAATCATTGTGGACTGTAACTAAGCTACCTTGTTCTTGATACTAGCTCATTTTTTCTTCCACATGTATATGTTCTACCTGTAGCACCTCCTTGCACCCAGTGGTCACCTATCAAAATCTTACCGTTCTTCAATGCTTAATATCAAATACGTCTTTTGTCATGAAATTTTTATAATTCTCTAATCTGATGAAGATAGCATGGGAGAGTGGGAAAGAAAAGCCATCTTGAAATATTCAGGTCAGGGTTGGTTTTGAATCTTACTGCCAGAAGTCGATTGACCTCTCAGCCTTTGCTTTTCTTGATGTAAAGTGAAATGGGAAGATCATCCTTCTTCACGGTGTTGTTGAGAAAGTTAAATGAGATATTTTTACAGAAAATGTTTTTAGTTTGGAAATTATAGCATTATGGAAGCTTGACAGCTAATGGAAAGAATATATGACTTTTACGTCATAAAAAGGATAGTTGTAGATCTTTATATACTTATGACCTTCAATTACTTAACACTTTTGAATCTAAGTTTTTTTCATATGTAAAATAAAGAATAAATAATAGTTCCCTTACAGGGTGGTGGAAGAGAATAAATGAGACAATATATTGAAAACATATGATTGATCCATAGAGATACTCAAGAAATGTTAGTCTTATCCTTTTTTTTTAAAGAATCTGTCCTCTTATTGAAAACGTTCTGTCTTTTGATATTAATCGCTTCATGCCTTTTATTTGAGCTACTCATGCACTTTTCTCACCACCTCTGCAAAACCAAGACATTTCAGAAAAAAAAGTGTATGCTTTATTCATGTTTGCTGCTTTAACATTGTAGAGCTTCATAAAACTCGATAAATATTTGATTAAGTGACTACATGAAAGAATGAATAAGAAAACTAGATTCCTTGCCTGTGAGACTTTAAAAGACTAGAGGGCCGTCAGAGCAGTTTGTTGAGAATTGGAAGAAGAGGTGGCCTAGTAATTCAAGGTAAAGTGTAGAAGCACTGAAGTGGAAGCCACATGATGATTGGGGACTTCATTTTCCTGCTGGGAGGAGTACATGCCAAGCACAGAAAGACCAAGGGCAAGGGCCACGTGTGCTTTCTGATCCAAAGATTTGTTGCATTGAGTGTATTCACATCAAAGTCTTTGGTTTCCTAGGGATTCAAGTGTCTGCATAACAACAAAGCAAACTCTTCAGCAATCTAAATGTCTGTTTCCCTTTCTGTATGGGCTACTTCTCTTCAGTGTATTTGAAAACAAGCCTACTGCATTTGCACAGCTAATTTGTCCCAGAGGGAGCTCTTCTTCAGCATCATGTGCGTCTACACACTGAGCCAGCCCTAGGGTAGACCAGCAGGCTGGTGGTCATCCGGGCATAGTGCTGAAGACTGGGTCCTAGGAATTAGCCTCAGCTGAAGAACAAATGTAGGGCTGACACCTCTTCTCTCTATTGACTCTGTCCTTTTATCTTTCACACTACTTCAAACCAGGTAGCTTGTGCGTAGTTTATACACTATTACTAAAAGTTGGGATCACCCAAAGAATTCCCATTTAGAAGAGAAAATTGATATGCATATGTTAAATATTCCCCACCCCCCATAATTCATAGGAAAGGGAACCAAGAAATTAAATTCTCAAAGGGTCTACCCAGTTTCTAACCTTGTTCGTTGTTCACATTCATACCTCTTTGAAATTCCCTCTTCACATCTTTACTATCTATAGATAGTAATAGGCTATCCATTACTGCATTACAACTCTAAAACAGGATGGCTTAAAATAACTGTTTTGCTCACAATTTTGTGGGTGAGGAATTTAGAAAGGACTCAACTGGTAGGTTCATCACTTATCCTCTTAGGATTCATTTAGAAGATGGCTTCTTCATTCACATGCCTGGTGCCTTTCTACTCATTCTCTCTCTCCACATGCATTTCATTTTCCAGGACCTGCCATGTGGCTTCCTTGGGCTTTTCAACAGCATAGTCAGCTGCTTTCCCAGGGATAGTGTTCCCAGGGACAGGAAGTAGAAAGTCCTATCTCTTAAGACTTGGACTCAGACACTGATATGACTTTTGCCATATTCTATTAGTCATATAAGACACAGAGCCTTCTAAGAAGCCAAGAGAAGGAAACATAGACCTCATTTCTGGTTTTAAGGAAGCTCAAAGAGATGGGGTCTTTTAAATTCACACATTTACCATTTTGTCTTCTGGACATTTAAACTACAGACTACCTAGGAGGTTGTGTACCCCACCTGACCCCTGGCTTTCTGAAAGTATATTTAGCAAAATTGGAGTGATTCATTCAAGTCAGATCATGAGTTATAAACTTACCTTTTTATTCTTCTGATTTCCCAGCAGGTAAATACTGATAGAAACACATGGCATACTTCTCCAAGGCATATATTAATTCCCTCAGACAGTACGATTTAAATCTGTAAGGAGGACAAAATATCTTCCTGACATTTTTTATAACTTACAAGGCTCTCCTTTCACAACAGAATTATTATTTTATATTTTCATGTGAAACAATCTTTGTTACTTTTATTAATCTTATCTTCATTTTACCTGTCTTTATATATTATGTAATCTCAGTTTGAGAATAAGAAATTAGACCTTTGTTAATCTCAATGTATGTTAATATCCAAGCCCATAGGAAAAAAGACAAGAATAAAGAAAAAAAAAATAGACCAAATAACAATTTGGGGGTTTCTAGAATAGATTTAATTAGATGAGTAGCTAAAGGCTCTTCTATGTCTGTTTTGGGAAGAGAAGGCATAATATTGTCCTTTTGGTCATAAAAAGCTAATTTTTATATTAACACCTTGTATCTGGTACAAGTGAGTTAATGCACAAATTGAAAAATCAAGTAACTCCACTGAAACCAATACTGCACTATATGTTAACTAACTAGAATTTAAATTAAAAATTTTGAAAAAAGGAAAAAGCAAATGACTCCAGAGCTCTGAAAGAGTTTGGGAATGTCTGGTCCATTGTTTTTCAAACTAAAAACAAACAAACAAACAAATCAACCTAGGGGCCCCTGGATGGCTCAGTTGATTGAGTGTCCAATTTGACTTGTGATTTCAGCTCAGGTCATGATCCCAGGGTCATGGGATTGAGTCTTGCATCAGGCTCTGTGCTGAGTGTGGAGTCTGCTTAAGATTCACTCTCTCCCTCTGTTCCTCCCTAGCTTGCTTGTGCCCTTTCTTTCTCTCTCTCTAAAATACAAAATGTTTATCTCTTTAAAAAAATTCATCCTAATTATTCCCTCTCAAATTTTTATATTTATATTAAATAAAATTGGCTTCAGATACATAAAATATACAAAAGCAGATCTATGGTTCACTGTCTCTTTTTCCATCTCTAACAGGGTCTCTGAGAAACTTTCGAGAAAACCTAAAATTCAGAAAAACACATCCCACTCCTCCTCCATGGAAGAATCTAAGGTCCAATTTGATTAAATAACCTGCTGATAACTAGCTAATAATAAGTACTCATAGCTGACACATATTGAGTAATTAGCCTGAACCAGGATGTCTTCTAAGTACTTGACATGGCTTAAAGCATTCAACCTCCATATCAATTCCATGATGTAGACAGTCATTATCCTCACTGTGTAGATGAGGTCAGAAAGCTTATGTGATTAGAAGCAAATATAAGACTGAAACTCAGGTCTCTGTAACTCTCAGGGCAATGCTCTTGATGCTCTAAAATTCTGCCTCTTACAGAAGCACCTCAAAACACCTTCAATCTATGGTTAGAACTGACTTTGGCATCAACAAAATTATGCAATGAATCTTTACTACTCTGTTTACTTCGGTGATTTCCATGGACCTAAAAAGTCAAAATTGTGACATTCTCACATACCTGCAATATTTAACTGAAGCTCCAGGTATAGGCTTCATGTACCATAAAAGTTGCCTTGGGGTGCCTGGGTAGCTAAGTGTGTTCAGCTTCCAACTCTTGATTTCGGCTCAGGTGATGATCTCATGGTTTGTGGGTGTCAGTCCCACATTGGGCTCTGTGCTGACAGCACAGATTCTTGGGATTCTCTCTTTCCTTCTCTCTCTGCTGTCTCTCGCTCGCTTGCTCACTCTCTCAAAATAAGTAAAAAAACCTTTTTTTAAAAAGGGGATCTCAAACTGGGTCATCACAGGTAACTTGGGGGGCAGGGGTGTGAAAATCTCTGAGACCTGGAGGGAACAACAGTGGAGAGAAGAATTGGAAAGGCCTATCCAGTGTCTATGTGCAGAATTAGGCCTATGATAAGTTGGAAAAAATCTTATTTTTGTTCTATCTTTCTATTTCTCTAGGGCAGAGATTCTGCCTACAACCTTATCTTGATATTCCCCTTGTGTATTACAGGCCTTGAATACATATTTGTTGAATTAGTGGACAAATTGGCAGCATTATCTCTTTCTCTAATTAACCAAGTGACCTAATGCCAAACAGCTCTCTCCCTTCCTCCCTCCTCAGCCTGTCTTGCTATTAATGGCACAGGGGCCAGCTGCAGAGTGATGGAGACAGCTGTCTGCAAATTACTGGTAAGGGGTAGAAAAGAGGCCCAGGATGTCTGAATGACCTATCAATTGGATAATCCACTTGTGCTTAACTGAGAACAAGATTCAATTAACACATTTGTACACTGTTCATCTGAAAAATTCCGAAAAATTTAAAATCATGAAGACATTATGCAGCTCTGAACCATGGTGCGTAAATATGTTCCTAGATGAGTGAAGTTACTTAATGTGGGTTAATGGGAGTGATTGACTTTCTTATCTGAAGTCAGTTGGGTAGCAGGAAGAAGATGGTATTTGAAAGGCTAAGCTGAGTGAAGCCATGAAGTTTATCCAAACTTAATTTAAAACAGAAGGTTCAGATCTTGTGAATTTTGACACATACATATATGGAAAGAAGGAAACACACTTTTTAAATACCACTATTTTAGGTAGCATAAAGTCTTTAGCTCAAACTTTTAAAACCCAATATAGTCAGATGTACAAATGATGGTTCTATCTCCTGGGATGGCCTATAAAAGTGCATATTTGTTCAACATTTTAAGATCCTCAAATTGAAAGTGCTGTGTAAATACTGGGCCAGATTCGCTCACCATGTGTCTCCCTGTGTGCACAGAGCTTTCACTGACTTCAGCGGGTGGAATGTGGTGGGAGAATCTGGCTCATTATTAGTTTTCCTATTTTGATTTGATCAACTGTTGTCAATTACAGACATTGGTAATTACCCACAGAAAAGGAGAGGAGGGAGAAAAAAACTTGCTATCATAATATTTATCTTATCAGTTATGGTATTTTCCTATATTGAAAAAAAATATTGTGGTGAATTGTGTAACACAGCAAGTACTGATTTTACAGTGCCCTTGACTTGAGTGTATTTTTATATAGATTTTTTAATTTGTCACAGAAAATCCACGTTTATACAGTAGTGCTGCTTCACTTATCGCTGGGCTCTATTAACCCTCCTTCTCACCCCACTCTCTGCACAGATTTGTCCCTTAGATTCTGTGCCCACTCCCAATATCTTAATCCAGGCCACCACTGTCCAAAACACTTTCTGTGATGATGATGGAAATATTTTATATCAACACTGTCCAATGCAATAGACAATAGCCACATGTGGCTATTAAGTACTTGAAATGTGGCTAGTGTAATTGGGAACCTGAATCTTTAATTTAATTTAAAATTAAATACACACATAAGTAGTAGTTACCATATTTCAGTACAGTCCAAATGCTTATGACTTAATTACTGTGATAGCCTGTTGACTGCTTTTCTATTGGGAGGATGTTTTCAGGTATTTTTTATACAACACTAGATTAATTATCTTTAAATTCTGCTCTCATTAGGACATTTCCTACTTAGAAACTTATGTTGGTTTCATGCAGGCTATGTACTATAGTAATCTGTATAATAAAGTACACCCTAAATTTGCCTGCTCCTCAGAATCACTTGAGGACAGAGCTTAGAGTAAATGATCCCTTAGATCCAAGATGGAACTGACTCTATATAGCCAATTTTAAGAATTAGTAGTCTAGTATCTCTACTTTTTTGCATATCTACTGTTTCTATATAAAGATAAAGATATAAGAGATATAGATAAAACATGTCTTACCTGGAATCCTGCAGTATCCTTATAACATTTATTCCTATCTCTTTTCTTGCCATTTTTCTCCTATCCCACTCACAGTCTATTCTCCAAATAACAGCTGAAGTGGTCTTCCTAAAAATCACAACAGGTTATTCTGACAGTTCAGACGTTCCAAAGACTCTGTATTGTCTATAGAATAAAATGAATTTTTTTCCATTCTTACTGTCTACAAAGCTTACATGGTATGCTTCCTACTTACCACTTAAACCTCATTACTATTATTTAAAAAAACATTTTATTCTACAAACAACAACACTTTCCTTGTTTATTACTTGCATGTTCCTTCTTTGATACATCAAATTTCTTCTCATCTCAAAGCCTTTGACTTGTAGCCCTCTTCTTGGGATTTTCAAAGGGGAAACCCCTTCTCATCCTTCAACTCCCAGATCACATATCATCCCAGAAAGAGATGCCTTGTCTGCATTATCTACTGCTTCTGTCCCATCTTAGTCATTCTCTATACACATATTTTTATGTCCACAGGCACTTATTAACAGATATGTTTGATTACATTACATGTCTATTACTCATCTACCACTAGGAAATAGGTTCCCTAAGAGCAGGGATTTTTGTCTTTCTTATTGCTCAGTTTTTTAAAAATCATAATTAGCTTTTTAGGTCACATTGCCCTTAACCTCCTCAGATACAGTAGCTTAAAAAAGGGTGATTTTTGTTTGTTTGTTTTTGAGAGAGAATGCATAGGCACACATCGGGGAGGGGCAGAGGGAGAAGGGGAGAGAATCTGAAGCAGGCCAGTGTAGAGCCACATGCGGGGGACCTCAAACTCATGATCTCACAATCGTGAGATTATGATGTGAACCCAAATCAAGAGTCGAAATTTAACCCAAGCACCTCTAAAATGGTGTTTTGAAACCAGGAACGTCAGCATTATCTGGAAACATGTTTGAAATGCAGTTCTGGGTCCCCACCCCAGACCTACTGAATCAGAAACTCTAGGGGTGGAACCCTGTAATCTGTACTTTGGCAAGCCCTCCTGGTGATTTTGATGCAGTTAAAGTTTGTGAGTGACCACTTTAACATATACGATCAGTGTCCTAAGATTCAGCAATTAATTTTTATATCAATATGTAATTATTTCTTAAGGAACAAGTTAATTTTCCTTTTTAGAGTAAAATTATTTGAAGGTACACTCTGAAATATTTCCTTTATTTCTTTGAGACCAGGGCATGTCAGAACCTATTGTATGCATCTAAAGCATCGTCAGAAGCATATTTCTTTTGTTAAACTCATCTTGGTTTCTTCCGTGCCCCCCCCCACACACACATAGTTACAATTCTTTTCTGCTCCACTTTTTACATGTGCTTGTTACAGTATGTTAGAAGAGTCCAAAAATATTTTCTAACTTACATTTTTTAATTATTTGTTTCTATAGACATTACACTGGTTTAAAAATGTGAAATGTGGGGCACCTAGGTTGCTCAGTTGGTTAAGCGTCCGACTTCAGCTCAGGTCATGATCTCACAGTCTGTGAGTTCGAGCCCCACGTGGGGCTCTGTGCTGACAGCTCAGAGCCTGGACCCTGCTTCAGATTCTGTGTCTCCCTCGCTCTCTGCCCCTCCCCTTCTCCGGCTCTGTCTGTCTCTGTCTCTCAAAAATAAATAAAAGTTGAAAAAATGTTTTAAAAATGTGGAATGTGTAACTTCTGCTTTATATTGGTTGAGTGTCAGAAAGAGCTCAATAAATAATTGGAATGATTACATGTGATTTTAGTCACCTTTGGGGCCTCTTGATGAGTTAGCTAATGTGTGGGAAAAGAAAAAAAGTAATTATTCTATTTTCTCTATTTTGCTTCTAGCTGGCTACACATAGTGCGGAGAAACTGGAGAAATTATGTAGGTAGGTAGCAGAAGGAAAAAATCTGGAAGAGAGACAATACAAAGTACAATATATTTTTATACGTCTTTATACATACTGATCTTCCTCTTTTAATACTTATTTGGTTTTGGATCAGTTAGGATCTTGCAGTGGCATATAACAGAATATCTAATTCAAACCAGCTTAAACCAAGGGGAGAATTTATTGGCTCATTTGTATGAAAAGCCCAGGGATATCCAACCTTAGGCACTACTTAATGCAATGATTCTACTGGGGTTATCTATCAGCCTTTCTCCATCTCCTGGTTCTGCTTTCCTCCATGTTCATTTAATTTGTAGGCTTTACAGAGTGGCAAGAGGACTGACTTAGCTCTTAGTCTAATTTTTCCTTCATTCAAGATTAGCAGAGAAAAGATGTTTACTCTTTCCAAAGTTAAAACAAAAATCCTTGTCCTTGCTATAACTGGTTTGAGTTCTGCCATGAGTCTACTTCTGAAGTACTCACTGCAAGTAGGGTATACTATGTATTTAACTGCAAAAGGATAAATAATGTGCCCATATCTGGTCTAGAGATTAGAATCAGTTTCACCAAGCCAAGTTGTTTAATTATGGGGAAAGAATGATATTCAAGAAAAATTTTGGGAGAATTAGTATCAAAAAATAGGCAAAAGATTTTGGTAAACCAAAATAAATATGTAAACAATAAATAAGCAAACAAATATATATCCTTCAAAGTTTGGGCATAAAATTCCAAATACAAAATTGTTCTCTCACAGGACTGGCAATGAGAAGTCTCATGTTACCTTGATTTTATTACTTCCATCTTAAGAGTTAATTTAGTATCGTATCTAGAGCATTTTAGCATGCTTTCCTTTTTAAAAAATGTTTATTTATTTTTGAGGGGGCGGGAGGGGCAGAGACAGGGACAGAGGATCTAAAGTGGGCTCTGTGCTGACAGCAGAGAGACAGATGCGAGACTCATGAACCATGAGCTCATGACCCGAGCTGAAGTTGGATGTTTAACCAACTGAGCCACCCAGGTGCCCAAACCTGTTTTTATTTATCCAAGGTCCTCTTCTGCACATAATAGATCCTTTCAGATTGATTGAAGATGTATGTCTTTTTTCAGCTCAGGGAATTTTCCTGTATCATTTAATTACTATTTCTTTTCTTCTATTTCTTCCTGCCATCTTTTTCTATAATTCAACTTAATATGATTACTTTCAGTAATTCAATATAACAAACTTCTGAATTTATGCTTCATTTCTATGAACTTTTCTGCCATAATTCCTATGTTGTTCTATATTTGTGTGATATTATGGAAGTATAGCACAATGAAATCTTCCCACTTACATATTTATTCTTCAGTTGTGCATTTTCTGTCATTCTACAGATGTCATCTATGGAGGGGTTTATTTTATTTTTATTTTGGCAATCACATTTTTCATTTCCTGAGAATAAAATTAGTTAGTTTTTAAAAGTAGCATTAGTATTCCATAATTAGCTTTCTTTGAGTTTACAATTAAGAAGAGATAATTGCTCCCACCCTCACAACTAAAGCAAGCCAGATAATCTACAGAATCATAGTTTGTTTGGTTTTGTTTTAACCATAACAGAGTGAGAATGCAAAGAAAAATAAATAAATGACATTGAACAAAGCAATGAATATTCCTTGGCAGAGTAGAGAAGCATGGCTTCTTTCATCCCTAGTGAAGCTGGGGGAGAGATTACTATGACAGATGGGTGTAAGGAGAAACTGGCTAAACTGTTAATCAACTATTATTTGTCACATGTGGGCTTGAATAATGGACAGTAACCATCCACTGCCATAGAGGAGTCTGTGTCAATCTACCCACTCTTTTTCTCTATAAGCCTTCAATTAAGTGCATAGGTCATATGCTGAAGGTTGAGGGCAGGGCACATTAGAAGCATATGGAAACTTTATCAAGTGCAAGGCAGTAGCCCCTTGAAGGATAGGTATAAAACAACAGAGCTGAGAGAGATTTCTCCAAGGTAATACACGTCTTCACCAAATTCTGAAAACTGGAAGGAAGGCGGTAGAGCAAAAAAAGATGTTTCAAAGCAAAGTAAGAGACCTATCTCTCCTGGTTTGGAAAGTTTACACTAAGCGTTGAAGCACAAACAGAACACCATTCAAGTTAACAATAATGACAGAAGTAGGGGCATGGTTTATACTGGAAGTAAATCTTATTTCTTTAATTTCTACTGTGCTTTATTTTTGTCATAAAATGGCTTGTATCTGATCAAAAGTTGAAAGATGCACAAAAATGCACAATGAAAGAGAGGAAGCAGTCAATGGCAGTATTCCCAGAGATAGACCAGCTATTGTAATGACCAGACAGAAATGTTAAACTATAAGCAATTAGGGCCTAGTGAAAAATTTAGACATCATGTGAGAAGAGGCAATTTCACTAGGGAATAAAAGTATAAAAATGAAATACAAATACACACTTATCAGAAATGAAGCATATATTGATGGGATTAACAGTAGATGGAAGACAAAAGAGAGAAGATTCAGTGAATTTAAAGATAGGTCACTTGAAATTTCCAAATAAACACTGAAAGTTTAAAAAAAAAAAAAACAGGAACAAAGCATCTGGTACCTGTATTTGGAATCCCAGAAATACGTATTTAGAGTCCCTGAAGGGGAAGTGAATAATGAGGCAGAAGAAATATTTTAAGATATAATGGGTAAAATTTTCCATAATTAATAAAAGATCAACTTGCAAATCCGAGAAGTTTAACAAATCCCAAACATAATAAATACAGAGAAAACCATATGTAACCTCACTGTCGTCAAACTGCTGAAAACCAAACATAAAAGGGAAATTTAAAGAGCATTTAGAGAAGAAAAAGCAAAATATATATGGTGGAGAAATGATACCAATGACAGCTGGTTTCTAATCACAAACAAAGGAGACCAAAATAAAATGTAATAACATCTTTAAAGTGTTTTTTAAAAAATAACTGTCAGCACAAAGTTCTGTGTTCAGCAAAAATATCCTTTAAAAATGTAGATGGGATAAGTAGATTTTTCAGACAGACAAAAGTTGAAGAAATCTTTCTGTAGATATTGTCTATAACAAGTAGTGAAGAAATTTATTCTAGCTATAAGGAAATGAGGTGAGAATGGAAGTCCATATTTGTGGGAAGGAATGAAAAGCATGGAAGTGGTAAATACGAAGCTAAATAAAAAAATATATTTTTGCTATTTTTTTATTTCTGCATGTTTTAATTTACCTTATTATTTATTGATTAAGGCAAATAACATATTTTAGAATTTATAGCACATGTAAAATATATGACAAAAAGAACTCAAAGTTAGAAGAAGAAATAAATCTTATAATACTGTAATGTTTTTACATTTCTTTAGGTATACTATTTGAAGGTAAATGTGAAAAGGTAAACTATATATTATAATCATTCAAATAACATTTAGAAAGTAACACAAAGAAGTACAGCTTAAAAGTCAATAAAGGAGATAAAATGTTTTAAAAAATGCTGATTCACCAATGAAAGGGTGAAGAAAAGAAACACAATGGAATAAATAACAGATGTCAGAAGTATAAAATAAATATGATAAAAGGCACAAAACTATCAATAATTATGTTAAATATATAAATTTATAACACTATGTAAATAAGACAAATGCTTTCAGACTTTCTAAAGCAAGATCAACTCTATGTTGTGTACAAGAAATACACTTTACATGTAAAGATAGCTTCACAATGAAAGCAAAAGTATTTGAAAAGTAAGTATACCAAAAATAAGAAAGTTCAGACAAAGCAAATTACAAGATAAAGTGTCTTAACAGAAATAAAGATAAAATTTTTATAATAAGGTCAATTTATCGAGAAGACATAATAATCCTAAATGGACATACACCTAATAACAGGACTTTAACATTGTGATATTGTTACTTATAATAAATATGTGGTCTTTGCCATTTCTGTCACAGAGCTCCTAAAACACATGTAATTTCCTAAGTGATAAAAGCAATGAGAGTGTTTTGTGTTAAAATATTTGACCTTTTGTCCTGAAATAGCTCCAAAGCCATAAAGGTAAAAGTAGTGTCTTGTTATTCATAATAAGCTGCTTTTAATCACACTTGAGTTTATGTTAATGGGTAGACTTTTGAAAAGTCTTTACAGATGGGGGCTCATTGCCACAGGAACCAACCATGATTAGACGGTTGGAACTTTCAGTGCCACTCTTCAATCTTTGGGCAAGGGAGAGGGGTTGGAGGTTAAATCAATCACCAATAGTTAATCACTGAATCATGCCTATTTATTAAGGACTTCGTTCAAAAACAAACAAACAAACAAACAAACAAAGGAATGGGGTTTGGAGAGTTTCTAGGTGAACACATGGAGGTCCCGAGAGAGAGGTACATCTGGAGACGGCATGGAATCCCTGTGCCACTTCTCATATACCTTGTCCTATACATGTCTTCTGTCTGGCTGTCCCTGAGTTATACTCTTTCATAATAAACCGGTAGCCTATTAAGTAAAGTGTTTTCCTGACTTCTCTGAACCACTCTAGCAAATTAATAAAGTAAGGGCTACAGGAGCATCTGATTTATAGCCTGTCAGTCAGAAGCACAGGTAAAAAGCTGAATTTGTGATTGGCAATTGGAGTCAAAAAGGAACAGTCTTGTGGGACTGACCCTTAACCTATGAGATCTGACACTATCTCCAAGTAAATAGTGTCAGCACTGGGTTAAATTATGGAACACCTAGCCATTGTATGAGAATTGCTTGGAGTGAGAAACCTCCACATACACATTTGGGGACCAGAGATAGCAGAATTAAAGTGTTTTATGAATTGTGAGTAGAGTGTTCACGTAAAGGAGAAACAGGAGCAGTGTTTCCCCCTCTACATTCAGGTCACAAAACTTAATACAACTAAAAGGACAAATAGAACAAATCCACAAATATTTAACACCTCTTTATCAGTAATTGCTAGGATGCGATTACGATGTTTATACATTGTAGACCATTTCAAACCATTTCAACCAATTTGATTAATATATAGAGAACATCATAATCGACAATTGCAGATTACCCATTCTTAGCCATTGCAAATGCAACATTCACTAAGAGTATATGCTGAGTAACAAACCAAGTTTTAATACATATCAAAGGATTGAAATCATATGTAGTTATTCTTTGACCAGTATGAATTTAAGTTAGACATCAGTAGTGGTGAATTATCTGCAAAGGCCAAATATTTTCAATTTAGAAAATGTACATCCAAATAATCCAGAGGCCCCTGGGTAGCTCAGTCGGTTAAGTGTCAGACTTTGGCTCAGGTCATAATCTCAAGGTTCGTGAGCTCGAGCCCTGCATAAAGGATCTGTGCTGACAGTTCAGGCCTGGAGCCAACTTCAGATTCTGTTTCCCTCTCTCTCTGCCCTCTCCCAACTTGCACTCTGTCTCTGTCTCTCTCAAAATATAAATAAGTATAAAAAAATTTTTAAAAATAATCCATGAGTTAAAGAAGAAATTAGAAATGGAAATAGAAAATATTTCAGACTGAATTATAATGAAAACATAAAAGTTTATGGGATGCTGCTACTGTTAAACCATTACTTAAAGAAATATTTATAAATTTAAATAAATATATTCTAAAAGAAAAAAGGTAGAAAGTTAACTCCAAAATTCAACCTTACAACACTAGGAAAAAAGAAATTAAGCCCAAAGTAAGTAGAAAGAAGGAAATATCAAAAATAAGAGCAGAAATTAATGAAATAGAAATGGACAAACAAATCTGGTTCTTTGTAGTCATTAATAGAATTGATAAAGCTGTGTGGCAAGATCGATCAAGAAGAAAGGAGAAAAGACACAACATACCCATTTGAGAAAAAAGGAGGCATCACTACACTTGCAACAATGTATTACAACTGAATCAAGAAGAAATAGAAACTATGAATAGTTGAAAATCTATCAAAGGACTTAGTATTTCAAAAACTTCCCACAAAGAAAATCTTAGGACCAATAGCTTCATTGGTTAATTTTATCAAATATTTAATGAATATATAACCCCTAACTTAAGTTCTCAGAGAAGAGTAGATGGGAGCACTTTCTTCCTTTTTTCATGAGGCCAGCATTACCCTGATACCAGAACCTGATAAACTATGACCAAAAAAATTAAATCCAATATCCCTTATGATTATAGATGAAAAAGGCTTAGCAAAATATTAGCATATTGAATCCAACAGTACATGGATGCTAAAGTATTACCTCAGAAATGCAAGTTTGATTTAACATTTTTTAAATGTTCATTTTAGTTATATTTTAATTTAATTTTCAGTAAATGTAATTCACAACACTTCAGAATAAATCAGAAGAATGATGTCATCATCTCAATAGATGCAAAAAATTTTTGACCAAGTTCATTCCTTCATAATACAAAGTGTCAGCAAATGAGAATTATAGACAAATATCCTCAATCTGATAAAGAACACCTATTAAAAAAAATCTTTCAGATAATTTCATTCTTAATAATGGAATAGCTAAGTTTGCCCCCTAAGATTGGGATCAAAGTAAAAATACATGCTTTCACTACTTCCAATTGATACTGAGTTATAAGTCCTAGCCACTATAATAAAGTGAGAAAAAAAAAAGACACAAGAGTCAGAAGAGAAGTAAAAGTGTTTTTATTTGGAGACAGTATGATTATGTACGTAGAAAATCCAAAGGAACCAGCCAAAAGCTGTTACTAATAACTAAATTTAGCATGGTCATAATATTGAAGTTCATAATCAAACTTATTTTATGTATGCTAGCAATGAACAAATAGAAAATTAAAATAATTAACATTTATAATAGCCTTGGAAAACATTGTATAATAGTAATAAGTTTAGTCAAAGGTTCAAGCAAGACCTCTACACTGTAAATTACAAAACAATGGGAGAAAGTGAAGAAAACCTAAGTAAATGCAGACATAGAGCATTTTTATGGGTTCAAAAACTTAATATTGTTATAATACCAATTTTCTTCAAATTCATCTTTAGATTAAAAGTCAGCTCATTCAAAACCCCAATAGATATTTTACCCTTGGAAACTAACAATCTGTTCCTAAATTTATAAGAACGTAAAGAATCTAGACTACCCCAATCAATCTTGTAAAAGAAAAATGAAATGGCAAACTTTACAGTATCTGTTTTTAAGGCTTACTATATTTAGTATAAAGCCATATTCATAAATACAGTGTGATTTGGGATACTTGTATATAAATAGTCAAAAAATATCCATATATACACAATCGATTATTGAACAAGGTACCAGGTGAAATACATACACATACCCACTAGAACTGTTAAAATAAAAATGATTGACAATACCAAATGTTGGTTAGGATGTGAGGTAAACAGACATCTAATACATTGAGAGTTGGAGTGTAAAATGGTACAGACATTTTTGAGAACTGTTTAGCATTTTTTAAAATAGGGTTAAACTTCTATCTACCCTATGACCTTAAAATTCCATTCTTAACCAAAAATACTTCCACAAGAATGTTCATAGCAGCTCTAGTCACAATAGCCTCAAATGGAAACAAGTCAAATGTCCTTCAGCAGGAGACTAGATCAGTAATATATGTTGTAATTATATAACAGAATACTATTTTTGACTAAAAAGGTACACAACATAGATGAATGTCAAAAGCATTTGGCTGAGAAATTATATCCTTTATGATTTCATTTATATGACATCAAGAGCAGGTGAAATTATTCTATGGTGATTTAAATCAGAAAGTTGTAGCCTGCAATGGGGAAATTGAAATGAGCAAGAGAACTTTCTGAAATGATGTAAATGTTTCAAATCTTGTTTTGGTGATAGTTATGCAGTATATATAATTATCAAAATTCATCACTGAATTCTTAAGATCTAGGTATTTATTCAAATAAATTATACCTCAGTTTTCAAAAGCTTGTAGGAGGGCCTCCTGTTTCCTCTATTAAGTTTGTTTCTTCAGGTGTTAATTCTTGTAATTATTAATTTGGTGCTTTTATTTCATGGAGTTGGTTTTCTTGAAATCTTTTCATGATTTGTGGTTTGATATCATCTTTGTATCACAGTCTTTATTTACCTGTATGTACTCTGATTCTGTTTACTATCACCTGATTAATTATAGGGCAATGATAAGACATGCTGTTGGTGGTATATACTAGCTGCTCATTTCTTAAGAATCTCATTTGAGATTCTCATCTCCCCATGACAGTAGTGATTCTGCACTGCCTCTTTGGCTGTCCACACAGTCAATGTTGCAGTCTTCCAAAGATATCTGTTGTTGCTGTGTGTGTCTGTGTTTCTGTGTGTGTTTATTTGTTGGGGCAAAGAGCAATTGGTTAATCTTCTAAACTTCTTCAAATGTGTTTACACAACAATTCACCCTGATGGTTGCCTCAGCTCTCTGGGTGTGAAACAACCTTGAAGCTCCTTCTACCTTCTGTAGCAGTTTTCTTCATGCATATTTATTTCAGCTGCTTTCCATGTGGTGCAGATTTCCTAAAATTTCTGGCTCAAATTAACTCCCTTATGCTTTTCCAGTGCTGTAATGAACTTAAAATTAAGGAAAATGGGTGTATTTTCTGTCATTTGTGGAGATTTGGATTAGGACGTACAGACAAACACCTTTGCTCTATTTGCCATCTTGATCCAATTCCCCAAGTCACTTTTAATTAGCAGCTTTGTTGTTATTTTACATACTGATGTACCTTAATGACTCTCATCATTACATTTATGTGGCCCTGTATAATGGTCTATTGATCTGGCAGTGACCTGAACTCTTGCTATTTGTAAGGTAGATGTTTGACAAGTTCACAAAGGTAGACGATAAATTGATCTATACGGTACAGTTTGAAAAGGAGAAAATTACTTCAGCATGCTTGTGTTTGCAAGAAATGGGATTGATATTTCAGAATCTCTACCTGGAGATTCAACTCTACAGACAAACAACCCCAAAATGAGAATATAGAAGAGCCCTACTCAAAATCACCTAAAATCTTCCTAAGCAACCTGGCCCCTGACTATTTATCACTCTAATGTTGACTTAACACTTTAGGAGGCTGTGTCTATAAATGAAGGATGTGTTTGTGTACTAAAGTCAAGTGCTATTTGCTGAGTATACTATGACTTTGGTTTGACTTTTTGGCTGATAAAAGCAGATGGGCAAGGTTTTCTTTTATTGTTTGCTTTCACATTGAAAACAAATACTGCCAAAAACAAGGATTGAAGTACCACAGTTCCCTCTCTGAGCTGTTATTTCAAGGTGGTCCAAACTCTTATCCAAACATTGGATAGTACAAATTCATAGAAGCCAATAGTGAAAAGAGTATTTGGTAGTTCTTTATCTTCCCACTGTACACAGATTGTAGTATCAAGAGCTGATAGGATACTGAATTCATGAAGTATGCTATTCTATTGACAGCTTTCCATATTGCAGATCATGAAACTGAATGAAGCACAATTAGCAACTTAGGTTTATTTTTAAAAGAATATATAAAACATTTAATGAAAATGTAAAGCCTTTACAATATAATTTAAAGTAAGTCTATACTTTGGTTATTATGATAAATTGGACTTAAAATCATTTTATCTGATAAAATTTTGGTACTGTATTTATAGTTTCTACAAAGTAGTATAACAGACTTCTCTGACCTGATTAAACATGATTCATTGTAAAAAGAGGTTAGAAATCCTATATTTCTACAATTCAGTGGTCAATACCTGATGCACTGTAGTATTCCTGCCTAGATATATTATATTGTAAGATCATATACTCTTACTAACAGATTTTATTTTTATTTAATTTTTTTAAACATTTATTTATTTTTGAGAGACAGAGACAGAGCATGAGCAGGGGAGGGGCAGAGAGAGAGGGAGACACAGAATCTGAAGCTGTCTCCAGGCTCCAAGCTGTCAGCACAGAGCCTGATGTGGGGTTTGAACTCACAAACCGCGAGATCATGACCTGAGCCGAAGTCTGACACTTAGCTGATTGAGCCACCCAGGCACCCCAGATTTTATTTTTATTTAATATCATATATTTTAAAATATACTTAATAGCCCTTTAATGTGTATTAATATGAATAGACACTTGTCCCTTCTACTGGACAATTTTTTTTTCTTTTCTCTTAAAAAATCACAGTGCAACTAACATCTTTGCAAATGAATCCATGGGGTATAGTCTGATTATCTCCTAAGGAGTTATTCAGAGAAGTAGAATGAACAGTTTAAAAAGGGGTGGTATAAATGATCTAGTTGTAGTTTCCATCTGTTAAATTATATCCAGGATTCTGCTGGCTATTTCTTTATTCCCTCATCAATCCTTAATGGCACTTCCCTAAAAGTTGAAGATGATCATTTTTCCTTCAGGGTTATATGAGTAGTTGTGCTCCCTTACTGGAACCTATCAACAAGTTCCAAGATCCATTTGTATGATTTGAACATTATTTTCAGGCTCCTGAAAACTGTAATCAAGTTATTTCTAGAATTGTTGCTCAAATTTATACTCCCACCCGTGTTACTGTAACCATTATCAGATATGATTATTTCTTTAGAAGTTTTGATTATTGACATTTTTAAATGGCATTTGTGTAGTCTCATTTTAGTTCACATTTATTTGTTTATTAAAATTCACCAGCCATTTGTATTTCCACTTTTGTGAAATATATATTTATGCCATTCATCCATTTATAATTTCAGTGGTTTATCTTTTATCTATATATAATTTAGATTAATTAAAAACATGTATAAATTGACATAGATCATTGCCCATTTGTTAAAAACGTTCTGTTTTGATATATTTTAAAAATTGGTTTTATATTGTTTTGTGAAATATATATATATATTTGTAGTCAAATGCATAGATTTTCTTTTCATTTGCTTTTAATCATAAGGAGCATTTAAAATTATTTAAAATTTTTAAGTTATTATTAAGGGATACCTGGGTGGCTCAGTTGGTTAAGTATCTGATTCTTGGTTTCGGCTCATATCCTGATCTCACAGTTAGTGGGTTCAAGCCCTGCATCAGGCTCTGTGCTAGTAGCGCAGAGGCTGCTTGGGATTCTCTTTCCCTCTCTCTCTGCCCCATCCCTGATCACTCTCTGTCTCTCAAAATAGATAAATAAGCCCTTAAAAATATTAAAATATTTATTGTTGAAGTATATTTGGCATACAATGTTATATTAATTTTGTTGTATACATTATGCAAGGCTCACCAGAAGTATTACAATATTATTGACTGTATTTCTTATGCTTTACTTTTCATCCCCATGACTTACTTATTTTATAACTGGAAATTTGTACCTTTTAAAGCCCTTTACCACTTTAAACCCCCCCCCCCCCCCCCTACACACACCTCTGGCAACCACCAATTCTCTATATTTATGAGTCTGTTTCTGTTTTTGTTTGTTTTCTATTTTCTATTTCTCATATAAGTGAAAGCTTATGGTATTGGTCTTTCTCTGACTTATTTTACTTAGAATAATACCTTCTAGGTCCATCTATGTTGTCACAAATGGCAAGAGGTGAACATATCTTTTTTAATTAATATTTTCATTGTTTTTGAATAAATACTAAGTAGTAGAATTAATGGACCATATGGTATTTCTATTTTAATTTTTTTGAGAAATCTCCTTAGTGTTTTCTACAGTGTTTAACTAATTTGCATTTCCACCAACAGTTCATGAGGGTTCCTTTTTTTCATATCCTCACCACCACATGTTATTTATTGTCTTTTTGATATCAACCATTCTGACTAGTGTGAGGTGATATGTCATTGGGTTTTGATTTTCATTTCCCTGATGATTAGTGATGTGTTGAACATCTTTTCTTGTGTCTTCTGGCCATCTGTATGTCTTTGAAAAAATGTCTCTTCAGGTCTCTGCCCATTTTTAATAGGAATATTTGAGGGTTTAAGGTGTTGAGATGCATAAGTTCTTTATATAGTTTGATATTAACCCCTTGTCATGTATATCATTTGCAAATATCTTCTCCCATTCAGTAGACTGTCTCATTCTTTTGTTGACGGTTTCCTTTGCTGTGCAAAAGCTTTTTCTTTTGGTCTACCACCGACAGTTTATATTCTCTTTTGTTTCTCTTGCCTGAGGAGAAATACTTAGAAAAATATTTATATAGTCTATGTCAAAGAAATTACTACATGTGTTTTCTCCTAGGAGTTTTGTGGTTTCGGATCTCACATTTAGGTCTTGAGTTTGTTTTTTGTATGGTGTAAGCAAGTGGTACGGTTTCATTCTTTTGCATGTAGCTGTCCTGTTTTCTCAACACTGTTTGTTGAAAAGACTGTTTTTATCCCATTGCATATTCTTGCCTCCTTTGTCATAGATTGACTATATAAGTGTGGGTTTATTTCCAGACTCCATTCTGTTTTATTGATCTAGGCATCTATTTTTGTGCCAATACTATACTGTTTTGATTACTATAGTTTCATAGTATATCTCAAAATCTGGGATTGTGATACCTCCAGTTTTGTTGTTCTCAAGACGGCTTTAGCTATTTGGGGTCTTTTGTGGTTCCATACAAATTTTAGGATTATTTGTTATAGTTCTGAAAAATATTGTTGGTATTTTGATAGGGATTGCATTAAATCTGTAGATTTCTTTAGGTAGTACAGACATTTTAACCATATTGGTTCTTCCAATACATGAGCGTGGAATATCTTTCCATTTGTGTCACTTTCAATTTATTTCATCAATGTTTTATATGGTTTTCAGAGTACAGATCTTTCTCTCTTGGTAAAGTTATTTTCTAGGTATTTTATAGTTCTTGCTGACATTGCAAATGGAATTTTTTTTTTAATTTATCTTTCTGCTACTTCATTATTAGTATATAGAAATGCAATGAATTTCTGTATATTGATTTTGTATTCTGTGACTCCCTAAATTCATTTATCAGTTATCATAGGTGTTTTGTTTTGTTTTGTTTTGTTTTGGTGTAGGTTTTAAGATGTTCTGTATGTAGTATTATGCCATGTGCAAATAGTGAATGTTTTACATCTTTGTTACCAATTTGGATGCATTTTATTTCTTTTCCTTGTCTGATTGCTGTGACTGGGACTTCCATAATGTACGGAATAAAAATGGTGAGAATGGACGTTCTTTTTTTTGTTCCTGATCTTAGAGGAAATGCTCTCAGTTTTCCAGCATTGAGTATGATGTTTGCTGTGGGTTTTTCACATATGGCCTTTATTATGTTGTGGTATGTTCCGTCTAAAACTAGTTTGTTGAGAATTTTTATCATGACTGGACATTGTGCTTTGTCAAATGCTTTTTCTATATCTATTGAAATGATCATATAGTTTTTAGCCTTTCTCTTATTTGTAATGCAACATGATTGATTTGTGAATGTTGAACTAATATTCGTATCCCTGGAATAAATGCTCGTATCCCTCGAGTAAATCTATTTAATCATGATGAATTATTTCTTGTTAGTGTATTGTTGGATTTCTTTGCTCATATTTTGTTGAGGATTTTTTCATTTATGTTCATCAGAGACATTGCCTTGTAGTTTTGTTTGTAGTGTCCGGTCTGGGATTCAGGGTAATGCTGGCTTCATAGAATGAATTTGGAAGCTTCTTTTCCTCTATTTTTTTGGAATAGTTTGAGAAGAATAGATGTTAACTCTTCTTTAAATCTTTGGTAGAATTTACTGTAAAGCCATCATCCTTACTTTTGTTTCTTAGGAGCGTTTTGATTATGGATTCAATTTTGTTAATAATGGGTCTGTTTAAATTTTCTATTTCTTCCTAATTCAGGTTTGGAAAATTGTATGTTATAGGAATTTATTTCTTCCAGGTTGTACAACTTGTTGGCATATAATTTTTCGTAGTATTCTTTTTTAGTCCTTTGTATTTCTGTGGTGTCAGTTATTTCTCCTCTTTTATTTCTGATTCTCCTTGAGTTCTCTCCTTTTTTCCTTGATGAATCTGGCCAAAGGTGTCAGTTTTGTTTCTCTTTTCAAACAGCTAGCTCTTGGTTTCATTGATCTTTTCTATTGTTTTTTGGTTTTTTTTTTTTTTTTTTGTTTTTTTTTTTTTAATTTTTTTTCAACATTTTTTATTTATTTTTGGGACAGAGAGAGACAGAGCATGAACGGGGGAGGGGCAGAGAGAGAGGGAGACACAGAATCGGAAACAGGCTCCAGGCTCCGAGCCATCAGCCCAGAGCCTGACGCGGGGCTCGAACTCACGGACCGCGAGATCGTGACCTGGCTGAAGTCGGACGCTTAACCGACTGCGCCACCCAGGCGCCCCTCTATTGTTTTTTAAGTCACTATTTCATTTATTTTCCATTGAAATCTTTAATATTATTTTTTCTTGTGCTGTCTTTGGGCTTTGTTCTTTTTATAGATCCTTCAGGTATAGGGTAGCTTGTTTAAGATTTTTCTTCTTTCCTGAGGTAGGTTGTATCACTATAAACTTCCTTCTTAGAGTTGTTTTTGATGTGTCCCAAAGTTTTTTTGGCCATTGTTCTTTCATTTTTATCTGTCTTCATGTAGTTTGTAACTTATTCTTTTATTTCTTCATTGGGACTCATTTGTTTTTTAGCAGCATGTTGTTTGCAACATGTTTTTTCTTTTCTAGTTATTTTTCTGTAATTGATTTGTAGTCTTACACCATTGTGTAGGAAAAGATGCTTGATATTATTTCAATCCTTTTAAATTTATTGAGACTTGTTTGTGACCTAACATGTGATCTATCCTGGAAAATGTTCCCTGTACACTTGAAAAGAATATGTACTCTGCTATTTTGGGATGGCACATTCTGTATGTATCTGTTAGGTTTATCTGGTCTAATCTGCCATTCAAAGTCACTATTTCCTTACTCATTTTTTTTATCAGCATGATCTATTGATAAGTGGGGTATTAGTGTCCCCAATTATTATTGTCTTGCTAGCAATTTCTCCCTTTATGTCTGTTAATATTTTCCATATGTATTTAGGTGCTACTATATTGGGTGCACAGATATTTACAATTATTATATCCTCTTATGGAATTGATCCTTTTATAATTATGTAATTCTTTTCTTTGTCTCTTGATACAGTTATGGCTTTTAATCTATTTTTGGCTGATGTAAGTATTGCTACTGTAGCTTTTTCCCCCCACTTCTAATTGAATGGAATATCTTTATCCATCCCTTCACTTTCAGTCATCTGTATGTGTTTTTAGGTCTGTAGTGAGTACCTTGTAGGCAATATATAGATGAGTCTTGTTCTTTAGTCCAATCAACTTATGTCTTTTGATTGGAGCATTTAGTCCATTTACATTTAAAGTAATTATTGACAGATATGGGCCTATTGCCATTTGTGTTGTTATTATTATTATTATTATTATTATTATTTTGGTTGTTTTCGTGGTTCTCTGTTCCTTTGTTCTTTTCTTCTTCTCTTGCTCTCTTCCCTGTGATTGATAACTTCCATTAGTGTAATTATGGGGTTCCTTTCTCTTTATTTTTTGTGTATCTATTTAGGTTTTTATCTGTGGTTATCATGAGTTTCATATGTAATATCCTAAATATGTAATAGTCCATATTACCTTGATGGTCACCTAAGTTTGAACAAATCCTAACAGTATTACATTTTTACTCCCTCTTCCACATTTTATGTATATGGTTCATGTTTTAAATCTTTTTATTTTTTGTGTCTAGATTAATTTTTGTAAATATAATTGATTTTGTTACTTTTGTGTTTTAACTTCCATACTGACTTCATAAATGATTAATTTACTGCTTACTCTATGTTTGCTTTTACCATTGAAATTTTTCCTTTCAGATTTTCTTCTAGTTATGACATTTGTTTTTTGCTTAAAGAATTTCCTTCTACCTTTTTTTTAATGCTGGTTTAGTGGCGATAAACTCCTTTAACTTTTGTCTGAAAAACTCTCTCCTTCAATTCTGAATGATAACTTTGTCGAGTAGAATATTCTTGGTTGTAGGTTTTTTCTTTTCAGCACTTTGAATGTACCATGCCATTCCCTTTTGGCCTGCAAAATTTCTTCTGAAAAGAAAGATCAGCTGATCTCCATATGTTGTTTTCTTTGCATGTAACTGTTTGCTCTCTCTTGCTTTTCAGATTCTTTCTTTGATTTAATCTTTGACATTTGAATAATTATGTGTCTTTGTGTGGATGTCATTAGGTTCATCTTGTTTGGTACCTTCTGTTCTTCCTAGACCTAGCCTGGATGTCTGTTTCCTTCTCCAACTTGGGGAGATTTTTAGCCGTTGTTTCTCTAAATATGTTTTCTGCCTCTTTCTCTCTCTCTTCTCCTTCCAGAACCACTATAATGCAATTATTAGTACACCTGATGTTGTTCTAGAGATTCTTTAACCTATCCTCATTTGTATTTTCTTAATATTTACTTATTTATCGAGAGAGAGAGAGAGAGAGAGAGAGAGAGAGACACCAGGGGAAGGGCAGAGAGAGAAGGGGAGTGAGAATCCCAAGCCCCAATGTGGAGCTTGATCTCATGAACTGTGAGATCATGACTGGAGCTAAAATCAAGAATTGGATACTTAACTGACTAAGCCACCCAGGTACCCCATAACCTATCCTCATTTTTAAAATCCCTTTTTTTTTGTTCTTAACCTTGGGTGCTTTCTTATATGCTCTCTTTGAGGTCACTGATCCATTCTTCTGCATCCTCTAATCTGCTGTTGATTCCCTCTAATGTATTTTCATTTCAGTTTTGTATCCTTCAATTTCAATTAGATTTTAAAAAATATTTTCTTTCTGTTGAAATTCTCGCTGAATTTATCAACTTTCTCCAGTCCAGTGAACATCTTTATGATCATTACTTGGAATTCTTTATCAGGTAGATTGCTTATCTCCATTTTGTTTAGTTCTTTTTCTGAAGTTATGTCTTATAGTTTCATTTGGAGTGTATTCCTCTCTTCATTTTGACTGACTTCCTATGTTTCTATGAATTAGAACAACTACTTCTCCTAGTCTTAAAGGAATGGCCTTATGTATGACAATTTCTGTGTAGACTGCTTGTGCCTGGTGGTTTGTCTGGCTGACTGGAGCTGTAGCAGGCATTGGCAAGGTATTCTGGGGTGCTCTGCACCAGGGCTACCCTGGTGGGATGGCTGCAGATTATGCAGGCGTAGGCCTGATATGCCTTGGGGTACTTTGTTCCTGTGTTACCTTGGTGAGATGGCTGGAGCTATAGTGGGCATTGTCTTGGGAGTCCTGGTATGCATGCCATGCTGGAGTGCCTTGGTGGGACAGCTGGAGCTTGGGTAAGTGGAGGTGGTTACCTTGGGAGGATGGTTGCATCTGGTGTGCAGTAGGGACTTGGGGCTTCCTGAGGTGGCCACCTCGACAGGGTACCCATACCCTGATTCCATCTTCACTATCAGGTTGATGGAAGAGCATATACAGTGGCCTCCACCAGCCACTCCAAACCTGGAGAACATTATCACAGTTCCTCTAGGGTTCTTTATTTTCTAGTTTGTTCTTATAAACCACGGCTTTTTTGTTTTCTGTGTCTCTGGGTAGCTGGGACTGGTGTGATCAGGCCAGGTAGGGTGCCTAGACCTTGCTTAGATCCTGCCTGGTTTATGCTATCAAGATTGAGTGGGAATATAAATACTGGTGCTTGCCAGCCCCTCCAACTCCAAAGAGTTTTATACATCCGCTGCTGTTTGGCAGACATTCAAATGCTGGTTCCTTTAAATTCTCATTGCCCTTTTAAACCACAGATCTTTTTTCTGCACCCCAGAGTGGAGGAATCTGCTCCCAGCTCCTCAGTACTGTCCACTCCCACTGCAGTTGCAGCTTGGGAAAGGGTTCCAGGGGTTTCTGGGTCTCTGTCTCTCTCACAGTTCTCTGTGTGGTCCCCCTATCTTTCGTTGTGCCAAAGCTGTTCAGTCAACCCTCAGTTCTTCTCCTGGAGGAATGTTCTATATTTGGTGTAGGTTCAGTGTATCCATTGAGAAACTGAGATCAGGGTCTTCCTTCATTGCCATCTTGGACCCTGCCACTTTCTCCATTTAATTTTTAACCTAGTCTTTTGCATGGTGTAGATATTACTAATGTCAGTTAAGTGTTGTATGTTTTAGTAGAGTAGGTTCAGTTGTGCAAATTTGATTTTTATTTCTAGGTTCTTCCTTCAAAGAATATCCTATTATACATTCTCTGTTATTTATAATTAACATTCTTCAAATACAATTTCAAAATATTTTACATGCAGTTATCATTAAGTAGTGATTAATGATCCACATGAAATTTTTAAAGACTTGGTAAGACTCTTTTCTTCTCCTTTAGCTTCTACCCTTAGAATTGTTTAATGTTAAAAGATATACTATCCCAGATCGGTTTTGTCTTAGGATTCCCGAATCTAAGCTGTGTGATTTGAAGTTACCAAAGTAGGTTCATCAAAAAGTTTATGACTTGGAATTCTAGGTGCTGAGTTGTTTTTTGCCCAAAGTGGATAGGAAGCTATCCGTTTTCCATTTCAAGCAAAGTGCAGCCCAGTTGTGCCCCTGGATCCATCATCAAACACAGCTCAAATTTCAGCTTTAGCTTATCTAAATATAGGCTTACTGTGAGTGACAGGATCCTGGTAAATGGCATTCTCTGCCATCCTCTTTGATATTGTTTCTAGTAGGATGACTCATGGCTCTGCTTTGCCCTAGAAAAAGTTTCATTACACTAAAGAGTTTTCATTGAGTAAAAGCATCATTGACAGTTCAGCTGCCACCCTGACAACCTGGACTGCTACTCTGCTGTCTGGAGATCAAACAGTATTTACTTTTTTAACACTGACCATCAATCTGAAGGGAATTTTAACTTCATTTCTGTACAGTCTAATGCTGTCAGGTGAAAAGACAATTGAAAGTTCACGAATATAGATACAGATACCTTGGTTTCTTGGTGGGACCCCATAAAACTCTCAATGTTAAAACGCTTGGATATTTTGTTGTGCCATGAATTTTTTGAAGAATACAAAAAACTTCACTTCTTTTGATTAAATATTTTATTCAGTTAACAAAAGCATATAAAAACATAGGTTTAATAGGAAACCTTTTTGTATACTTGGAAATGTAATTACAATACCTTGAGGCATGGGTTTCATTAAGGAAACAATGTTCTTTGGTTCCATTGATGGCTACTCTTTTGAATGAATGGCCTATACCATCAAGCCACTAAATTTGAGTACTTCGTTTCTCATTCAAAAAATTACCCAGTGGCTAGAAATGGACATGATATATCAGTTTAGCCTTTGGTGCAGGTGTCTGTTGTAATGTGATCTTTCTTTGTCTTGAGGGACTTTGACATCCTCATTTCCCATTTTGAGCATCATGCAATTTGAATGTACACTAAGCTGAAAAGTGATTCCAGTGAGGAAGATTATATTTCTCCTTAGCATGTTTACAGAGCAGTCAGAATGCTTTTCTCCCAACAGATGTGGAACACAGGAGGCTTCTTGTTGATTCGTTTTATGATTGTGAGGCTAATACTACCTCACTGACTCCCTTTTGTATTTTCATGAATGGGAAGACGTTCAGGAAGCAAGTTAAAAAAACCATGTAAATCTTTCAGTAAGAAAACTGTCCTCTCCTATAATCTGTCTTGATTGTTACTCCCTCATCAGTGCCTCACTTTGTGTCCCAGAGTTCTTGGAGGATTAGTTGCTCTCACTTTTGAAAACCAGAGATATGGGAGAAATCATGTTTGAAATTTTATTATTACCTTTACCTTTTGCAAATTGGGTCAAGTGGGCAGGGAGAACTGTGAAGATCAACATTTGTTTTATAAGGGCACACAGTGGTTCATGATTATTTAGACCTGTGCTGTGAGGTCAGTCTTCTCCATGTGTTTAAAGTGTTGCCCTTATATACTCATTCAGTCCATTAGAAATCATCAACAGCCCTAGCCCTCTTCCTGAATGGGTGAAGGAGCCAATTCAGAGGTTGAAAAGTTGGTCGGTTGAGAGTTTAACCCTGCCCAAAGCTGGAATCCAGTTGCCCTGGGTTTCCCTAGGAACCCACAAGGCTACTGACTTTTTAGTCTCCTCTCTCTGACCTCATTAGATTTTGGTAGCTCCTAGGCAGTTTGCCTTCATGATCCCTTCTTCCACAAAAAAACATATTAATAATTTGTTGCACACTGTATTGGTATAAATACAAATATAATCCAGGTTTAATTCATTAATGTGAATTTATTATTATGTCCATTTTTTCTTCTAATTTAAAACAAATTAAAATGAAAAAAAAATTAGGAGCCCATAAAAGTATTATGGGCCCCAGACACTGTGCCTAGTGAATAAGTATGCCCTGCCCTCATATTTTTGACCAAATACATTTTCCTTTGTTTTCTCATTTGAACTGTAACTCTTTCTACTGTCAAGCCCAGACCCTGCTCAAACCCTGCAAAGTATTTTGTGTGGGCTTCTACTAAGACTATCAGCTGCCAAGTGGTGATGTATTTTTACTGAGAAAGATGACCCACAATCATGGCTCTGCTATCTAATTCCAAGTGCTGTAAGTTGCTAAGAACCTCCAATGCCTCAGTCAGTCCTTGAATCTGACCCACTTGGATACTGACACAGGCCTGGAGTATACTTGTGTTATATCAGCTCTGTTATTTGTGCCATCAGATTATTTTCCAATAAGGCCAACCTATAGACAGTCTCTTTTGAGTCTGATTTTTTTCCTTCCCTCTGTCTTTCAGTGGCATTGCAAAATGTCTTAGTCCACTAGTTACTCTCTGCTGGCAAGATGATGCAGGCAAAAAAAGAAATAAATAAAATAAAAAAATAAAGGTAGGCTATTATGAGCAAATTCTGTATTATAGAAAACAATTTTATATTTCTTTGTGGCAATGCAAACCTGAGTTAGAGCTCTGGGTTTCACTATACTATTCCTCCTACTTTCCTTTCTATTTAGCTTCCTGAATAGTTGTTTATTTCACCTATGACCTCTTTTGTTCATGCGATGAATTTAGTAAACACTTGTTCAAGGCCGCCTTTGTGCCAGGAGCTTTGCCACGGACTTCCTTATTGCCTATGGATTTCAAAAGCAGGTACTCTGGAATTTTGGTTTTAAAATTAGAGTTCAATTATTTGTTTCTGTTGTGTTGTTGGGTCTTTTAATTATGAAAATAATACATACTTTTGGGGAAAAACACTCAAATAATAGCTAAGTATAAGAATGCAGAGAGACAGTTTTGGATGTCTAATTCCCCTAGTTATATTTCTCAAAGGCAATGGCCTTCATCTTCTTTCTTGTCCTTTTCTCTGGCTTTCAAAACTTTGGATTTCTCCTTCACTCTGAAGCATTTTTTATCCTTCAGCTATTATGAAACTACTTTTAACATTTTCTTAATTTTTTACTTCCCTTTCAAAGGGTTTTTCCTATCACTTCTTCTGACCCTCAAATTTTGTTCTTGAGATTTTTTTCTAGCTCATACTTCTAATTTACTTGTTTGTTTCTAATTCGGTTCTTTTCATGTGTCTTTGAGCTTAAGGACATGAGCGGTTGTGCTTATAAATATGCTGTCTCTACTGTCTTGGAAAGAGCTTTTTTAAATTCATCTGTGTATATCTCCATTTTATAAATCTAAGATCTCTAGGACCCTAATGGTGTGTCTCTGCATTTCAAAATATGTGTTTATCAACCTTTATCCAAAGATCTCAAATATATCGCATCTTTTTGCCATGTAATTTGCAGGCAGATGTCCATTTGGCAGCTGGGGGTTCATTCATTCATTCATTCATTCAGTGATTCATTTTGTAATTTCACGTTTTCATTTAAATTCCAGTTAGTTAACCTATAGTACAATATTAGTTTCAGGTGTAGAATTTAGTGATTCACCACTTACATAGAGCACCCAGTGCTCCTCACAACAAGTGCCCTGGTTAATACCCATCACCCATTTAACTGATCCCCCACCTACCACTCCTCCAGCAGCCCTCAGTTCTCTATAGTTAAGAGTCTGTTTTATGGTTTGCTGCTCTCTTTTCCCCACTATGTTCATCTGCTGTGTTTCTTAAGTTCCACATATGAATGAAATCATATTGTATGTGCCTCTCTCTGTCTGACTTATTTCATTTAGCGTAATACTCTCTAGCTCCATCCACATCGTTGCAAATGGCCAGATTTCATTGTTTCTATTTTATGGCTGAGTAATACTCCATACAAATATAAATATAAATATAAATATAAATATATACGTATATATACATATATATACGTATATATTTATATATACATATATATACATATATATTTATATATACACATATTTGTATATACACACACACGTACACACACACACACACACACACATACACATACACACCACATCTTCTTTATCCATTCATCAGTTAATGGATTTTTGGTCCCTTTCCATAGTTTGGCTATTGTTGATAATACTGCTATAAACATCAGGGTACATGTGCCCCTTCACATCTTTATTTTTGTATCCTTTGGGTAAATACCTAGTAGTGCAATTGCAGGATGGTAGGATAGTTCTATTTTTAACTTTCTGAGGAAACTCCATACTGTTTTCCAGAGTGGCTGCAGCAGTATGCATTCCATTTCATATGTTGTAGGTGCTGATGTCTTCCATTTGCCCTTGCAGACATATTCTCTCTTCATCTTCTTTCACACTGCCCTTGCCCCAGGAGGCAAGGACTATAGCAAAAAGCTTTCTTCCCTGTTAGCTTACAATTGGGTTTGGCCAATGGGGAGCCCCAGGAAGTTGGAGAGAAGGGGAAATGTGAGGTTGGTATATTTATTCCCCAGCATCTTCTCTGCCATGTTGCTATGGGCTGACCATGTTCCTTTGTTGAAGTATACAGCTCCTGCCGTGAAGGTTCCCTCGAAGGTTCTAGTAACTGATTCTTTCCTTTTTCCTTCTGGTCTGAGATTTGTAAGCATGGGTGTAAACCTTGAGATATTTCATCTCCCTTGTTGCTTTTCCTAAGCTCTTCCCACACTATAATAAATAACCACTTTCTTAATTTCTCCTTAATTATGCAGTTTGAGTGTGCCATTTTTGTTTCTGCCAGGGCCTTAATTTATGTTTTTAAAATCTATTCGAGTTATTTAGAGGATATTCTTTAGGTTTTCCTTTCTTTTACAACATAGATTTTGTTTGCTGTTTGTTTTAAATTCTCTAACTATAATTGTTATCATGGTCTGCCTGCTGAATTCTCTGCCATGAACAGCATTCCGGGGATGATGGTGATGTTGGCCGTGAAAGGAAGATTTTTAATTCTCTGTTTACTTCAGAACATCTTTTCCTTGCTGGGATCTGAGATGAAAACAGCTCTCCCATTGCAAACTTCCATAACATTTCCCATGTAACATCACTAAATATCCTTCTGCAAGACAATCTCAGGATAAAACTATTTCACCACCTCACACCCAGTACAGAAACAGCTAAAATAGCATCTTGACTTAGGTAAGCCTAGTATGACATGGATGCTGACCATCTGCTCCCCATTCACCAACTGTAATAAAGCAATTATCTCCCTCTTTCCATATAATTTAGGGGTGAGAGGAGACACTAGCATCTCCTCCCATTTACATGGAGAAATATGTCCCATTTTGGATTTGTTAGTTAACAGCAGGGACAATTTTGCACATTAAAGTTTTCTAGCAAAAACTCTCTAATTTGTACAATATTTAAATGCTTCTTCTGACATATCTCATGATTTTTTAAGTCACTGTTTGTCTTTTGCATTTTAAATCAGATTCAATTATGAAAATACCTTTTCTTTCCCATGAATATCAGAAGCCGCTACTAACTACTTGTTTGGAGAGAAATTTGAAACAGATTCTACTTATATATTTATTTATATTATACATTATATTTATATATTTTATATGTGTTCTATTTATATTATATTTATGTATTTACATAGAATATAGTCAATTTTTTTATTTTAATTTTTTGTTAAGGTATAATTGATGTATAACATACTAGTTCCAGGTATACAGCATAATGATTTGATATTTGTATACACTGTGAAATGATCACCACAATAAGTGTAGTTACCATCTGTAACCATGGAAAGTTATAAAAAAATTTTTTTTCTTGCGATGAGAACTTTTAAGATTTATTCTTTATAGCAATTTTCAAATATGCAATAGAATATGATTGAAGTCACCATGCTGTACATTATATGTACAGTCATCTTTATTTTATAACTGGATGTCGTCTTTATTTTATAACTGGAAATTTGTACCTCTTGATGCCCTTTACCTATTTTCCCCACATTCCCAACCTCTGTCTCCTTTTGGCAACCACCAATCTATTCTCTGAACGTATCAGTTTCATTTTGTTTGTTCATTTGTATTTTATATTCCAGATAAAAGTGAAATTATATACTATTTATCTTTCTCTGTCTGACTTATTTCATTTAACACAATACCCTCAAGGTCCATCCATGTTGTCACAAAGGGCAAGATTTCATTCTTTTTTATGGCTAGGTATTATTCCATTATATATATGATATATTATATATATATATCATATATATAATATATCTCACATCTTCTTTATCCATTCATCAATCAGTGAACATTTAGGTCATTAGGTTGTTTCTGTATCTTGGCTATTGTAAATAATGCTACAGTGAAGATATAGGGTCATAGATCTTCTCAAATTTATTTTTTATTTTCTTTGGATAAATTCCCAGAAGTGGAATTGCTGGATCATATGATAGTTTTAGTTTTAATTTTTTGAGGAACCTCCATACTGTTTTCCACAGTGGCTGTACCAATTTACATTCCCACCAAGAATGCACTAGCATTCCCTAACATACAATATAGTTTATGTATTCTCTTCAGGTTTAGCTTAGTTATTAATTTGAGCCTTCTCATAAAATGTATTAGCAAAATCATTGATCAGCCATCAGGTTTCTCTATGGAAGGTTTATGGCTGGTGAAAAATTTGTTTTCATGTTCAAGAGACCTCCACACGTCCCTGCAGCCCTTATAGTGATTTCATACATAAATGGGATAACCTTTACTTGATGAGAATATTTCATTAGTCTGAACATATCTCACCTTGATCTTGTCAAATAATTGAAGTATTAATTCCTTTCCTTAGATCCTTCAATCATGGACAAAGGAATAGTCAATAAATTCTGTGATTTGGAGGAATGCAAGGAAAGGAATTTTTAATGCTTTGTGGCATGCAAAGCAGTGTTGTGTTTCTGACTGCCATGGCCTTTTAGTCCTATGACATTTGGAAGTGAGGTTTAGGCACTATAGGGCATTGATATTTAGTGAGATAATTTCCAAATCAGTGTTATTTCTTTAGATCAGTGGATCATCAACTATGGGCCATGGGCCAAATCCTGCCTGTTTTTGTATGACCTGTGGGCTAAGAATGGTTTTATATGTTTGTTAAATCAAATGAAAAATTGATTTTCTAACATGTGAAACTGATAGAAAATTCAAATTTCAGTGTCCATAAATAAATTTTTTTTTAGAACACAAACCACATTCATCCATTACATGTCCATAACCGCTTTCACAATGTAATGGCAGGATTGAGTAGTTGAAGCAGAGACTGCAAAGTGTAAAAATCTCTAGCCCTTTACAGAAAAGTTTGCCGACCTTGATTTAGATAACCAAATGTAGTTTTTCTTTCCCTAAAATAAAAATCTAACTGAAAATCTCTTGGTAGCTATTGAATCAATGATTTTCAAATCATCATACCTTGTGTAAGGTTTTTACCATTAGTTTTATAAAGGATAAGAGGCATGCCAGCATTACTCCCACAGCAAGAGCCATACTTGGGAAGATGATAGAATCACACAAAATTATTTAGAAATCATTCTGTTGTTCGATTATCAAGTACGGCATATGGCACGGGACCTTATATTTGACAGTGCTTCTGATTATCTTCGAAACTTTTATTCACCTCAATGTGAAACAAGAGCAAGATAGGGTGCTAAGCCACTTTGTCTCATATTTAATCTCACCACATGTCTTATGAAGTAATCACAACTGTGAAATAAACACCACTATCCCACATTCCCACTTTGTGTATAAAGGACACATCTGTGAATATAGTATCAATACATTTTCCTCATCTTTGTACTCAAAATGGGCCCCAGCAAGTATGAGAACAGGTGTTTCAATTATGGCCTTATCCAGGACTCTTGATTCTTGATGGACAATTGCACATAATATCTTTATTTGTTTTTTTTCCCCCTTGCAATCTAGTTCCCAGCAGGAAATTTACTGAGCTGCCAACTTAAGATCATCTAATTGACTCAGAAAGAATCTGAATGAGTTTCTAAATATCCAACTGAAATCAATTGTGACTCTCTTTATTTTAGGCCCCAGGCAGATTGAAATTGAGACAATAAATGGAAGCACCTCATTTTGAAAGAATGAAAGTTGGCAGCTTCACAGCAAGCACCACATACATACACTCACGTACACCCATGCATATACACACACACGGACACACTTATACACACATTTGCAAGTTTTATATTCAGAAAGAATGCATGACTGGATATATGTTTGGCATTTTAAAATCTCCGGCTTTCTAAGATACATGATTTCAAAAATCTAGAAAGCATTTCATTCAGTAGAAGGAAATATTGAGGAATGTTGGCCGTAGTGGCAGGCTATGACTAAATATTTATGTAAAGACTAAATAATTATGTAAATACTTTTGTACTCTCTGGTTATACCAAAAGTCTTAAGACTCTAATTTTTTTTGTACTCTATTTTCCATTTTACTCAGGGAAAATGTTTTCCCAAGTTCATCTATTCGTATACATTGTATGTTTAAATGTTTTCATTAAATTCCAATTTGTGTGAAATAGAAACAACAAGGCTTCCAAACAGCATTGTTATGGGTTTAGTAGCCCATCTGCCATTCTCTCCTCTTTTCCTAACAGAGAAGGAATGACTGTGAGAATAAACGGAGTATTTAACATCATCCCTCAATGCTAGAATTTTAAGTCTCTGAACTTTCAGGGAGGAGACCCGAGTATTCAGTTTTTACTGTGGTTTGTATGATGATCACTATTAGAAACTGTGATGAGAGGTGAAGCATTACAGCACAAATTCTAGTGAACCTTCAGTAATTACACTAACATACAACATAAGCTACTGTTTTCACGAGAAGGTTTAGTGGTGGGGCACAAAAGTCTGGTGCTGAGCAGAGAGAGATGTTTCATTTCAGATTCTTAAAAGGAGACTCTTTTTTCCAGCGATGAAGCTCAACAAGCCCTCTCCCTATCCCTCTAAGAGGAAGAGAGGAGTGCTGAAGAATTCCAAGCATACAAACACAACAGTCTGATTATACAGAGAAAAGCCATTTCTGACTCAGCTAGGAAGGCAGAAGCCAGCATTTTGCAAATCACATTGGAGGGAGGAACATCATTAGGGAAGATTTCAAGACAAAGCTTGCACAGAGTTTTTTTCCCCAAGCCCAGTTTATGCCCTTAGACCAATAAAAACCAAATAGAATGTAGAACTGTGGAGACCACACTAGACAAGAGCACACTGGTTAAGGATTATTTTTAGTTGCTTCTCACTGGAAGTTGATACTATACGATTGCATAATTTTCATTGTTGTGTGTGATTATACTAAGCTAAATGCATTCAAAACAATTTTTTAGAAGATGAAGATACTTAAATACTAAAAATTATTCATTAATAATTGGTAAGTATTAAGATGATATTTAATCTTGATATTCAGTCTCATATGAAGAATATGAGAATATATGTAACATTCTTTCCCATTGTCTTCAAATTACTGCACAGATATTGATAGTGTAGGTGGTAAAAAAAAATCAAACAAAACACACATATATTTAAAAGAGGATACTGGTAACCTGAATATCTTTTTTCATATAAGCAGGACCTCAGGAGAAGGCAGCATAGTAGGGCAGGGGACACTTAGGCCCTATAGTCAGGCAGGGTTCCAAACCTGGTTCTTCATTATCCATCACCCTAAGCAAGATATTTGGCACTCCCAGATATTATTTCCTTGTCTGTTGCAACGGATGTATTGATTTGCCAGGACTGCCATAACTAACATGCCATAACTACCATGATCTGGGTGGTTTAAAACAACGGAAATTTATTGTCTCTGTTCTGGCGGCTAGAAGTCCAAAATCAGGGTGTCAACAGGTGGGTTCTTCCTGAGGGCTCTGGGGGATAATCTGTCCCATGCATCTTTCCGAGCTTCTGGTGAGGACTGGTAATTGTTGGTATTCTTGGCCTGCAGATGCATCACTCCAATCTATGCCTCGGTCTTACCATGGCATTTGCCTTGTGTATGTGTTTAAATCTCCCTCTTTTTATAAGGACACTAGTTATGTTGGACTAAGGTCCACCCTAATGACCTAACTTTAATCTCATTACATTTGCTATGTCTCTATTTCCAAATAAGTTCACAGTCACAAGTATGGAGGTTAGGACTTCAGTGTATATTTTGATGGACACAATTCAAACATAATAGTGGATAATAATCAAATACCTTCCTCACAGCAGTAAGGGAAGGATTAAATAAATTAACGATGCAAAGACCACTGAGCACAGGTTTGTGTCCATGGAAAAAACAGTTTATGAGCTCCCCAAATCCATAATCTATGGCTTTGTATATTAGGCTCTGGGGTTTGTCCACACCACAGCTCTGCTACCAAAGCTCAACTCCACTTGTTATCTTGGCAAATTATTATTATCATTATCACAAACGTGACTTACAACATCACTTCTTCTGCTTGAGTGTGCTTAACTTTTTGCAAAGCTTGGTGCTCTTTGTGAACTTTCTCTCTGTTCTAACTATTCAAAGTTCTGCTTGGAAGTGACATCGAGTTGGTATGAACTGGAAATCTGAGTGGCTGTGTGAACACAAAGACAGATGGCAGGATCCCCACTGGAATGTGTGGCCAGCACATGACTGCTATTTGTTTTCATTCTCTAGTAGTCAGCAGACATACTGCAACTGATTTACTTTAACTTTTCAGGGTTATGGGGCAGTGAATAGCGGGGGTTACAGGGACAGGCTAATTTTTAAAAAGGAAGCAAAGAATCTTATCATTTCTTGGGAACGGGATATATGAGGCAATCTCCCTAGTGAATAAGTAGACATATATTTTAAATGTTTATTTTTGAGAGAAAGAGAGAGAGAGAGAGAGAGAGAGACAGAGAGAGAGAGAGAGAGGCAGAGAGAGAGGGAGACTCAGAATCCAAAGCACCTCCAGGCTCTGAACTATCAGCACAGAGCCTGACGCGGGGCTCGAACTCACAAACCATGAGATCATGACCTGAGCCGAAGTTGGTCGCTTAACTGACTGAGTCACCCATGTGCCCCAAAGTAGACATATTTTAATTTTCAAGATAGACTTGGAGCCAAACTTCTGTTCCCATATAATTCTGACTTATTTAACTTTTTCAATGCTTTCCTCTCATCTTCAGGCTAATTTCTGAGTTTCTTAGCATCCTTTGCAATCTAGTTCACAATCTGGCTCCTGAAACTTTTTCGGAATCATCCTGCAGTGTCTTGACTCTCATGTTACCAACTTTCTTGTATTCCTGAAACATGTACAATTTTCCTGTAACAAAATTTCTACAAGCAAAATTCAGTTTGCAAGTTTGAGCCCCGTATCAGGCTCTGTGCTGACAGCTCGGAGCCTGGAGCCTGCAGTGGATTCTGTGTCTCCCTCTCTCTCTGCCTCTCCCCCACTCATATTCTGTCTCTCTCTCCCTCTCTCAAAAAATAAACGTTAAAAAATAGAATAAAAATAAAAAATAGGAGAAATGAGCATTTAACAGTGGATCAGGCAATTAAAACTTGTAAATATGATACAATTTTATCAGATTTTGTGCTGTTGGTGGTATTTATCCTCCTTTTTACATTTGTAGTTATAATTACTCATTCTATATCTAATTTTTATTAATAAATTTTTATTATTAGTTTTGAAGAGGGCCTCCTAAATTATATAAGCCCAATAAAACCTAAGTTCACTCCTGAGTTGCCTATCCTGCCATCTTTGCCTACACATTCTTACATCATTTGCTAGGTAATATTGTCCATTCCCATAATTTTAAAAACTATTTATATACACACTTGTTCATTGATTTGGTTGATTTTGATCATGAAAGAGCTGGGAACCTGGAATATTTTTAAATTACCTTTTTAATTGTTAATTTTTTAAATGTTTATTTTTGAGAGAGACAGAATGAGATTGAGTAGGGGAGGGGCAGAGAGATGGGGACAGAAGGATCTGAAGTGAGCTCCACGCTGATAGCAGTGAGTCCAATATGGGGCTTGCACTCATGAACCACGAGATCATGACCTGAGCTGAAGCTGGATGCTCAACCGACTGAGCCACACAGGTGCCCTAATTTTTATTAGATTTTTAAATAATAAAAATAATTCCATTATTTTTTTGAAGGGAAGAATTATTTTTAGTTGGCTTGAATGTTTACTTATTCTTATATAAATGTCTGGATATATATACATCTGTATCTCTGTGTCTATATCTATATCCACACTCACACATG
>NW_026057584.1:82058673-82195278 GCF_023721935.1 Panthera uncia
TTGGCAGGTTGGGAAGAGTCTGGAACACTTGGAAGAGGTTACCGATATTCTTGAGAGAGAAGAGGGACTCCAATTAGTAGCATAGATACACTTTGAATACATTCCAAAGGTTTGCTGTACTGATTCAGAGTCATCAACGGCTTTAGTTTGTATGCATACATGTATGCATTATTTATTTCAGTTAATTATGGTATCAGTTCCTTTAAGACTTTGGTTCTTATATATACCCTACCATTGTAGCATTTTTTTCTCTTATTATAGCCCAGAGAAAAGCAATTATTTTAGGTCAGTACATATCCTCCTTAAGTAGTAGGCTTACCATCAACTTGGCCTTTGATGCACATTTGTAGATGAATGGGAGGGATGCATGTATGGGAGGTTTAGAAGAGGCTATTAACTATGAATGGGAGATGGTTGGATTTGCCACAGAATAAAGACACCCTTCATAGATAGGAAGCAAATGTGAGAAGGAATTAAAGTGTATAAGCAGATAATACTTGATACTTTGCAGAGTGTAAAAATGTGTGCATCACTATATATCTGAATATCTTTTACCTTTTGTACATGCTTGTGTATCTGTCTGCACATGATTATATGTCTATGGTGTTTTTACATATTTATGTGAATAACAAGTGTGTTCATCCAAGTGAATTCTGAGGCTTCCTCTAGGTCTGGAATTCTATAACTGTGATTCTACATTTTTATTAGTGTTCATATATATGTCAGTGTATATCTGGTATAAACGTATTCTGTGTCTTTATTCGTTGTATGCATGGTTGCACTGCAAGTTAGGGGAAAGAAGTCTCTCCCTCACTCTATGACTTAGTTGGAGTCAGGAAAATGAATGTCTGACTTGCTTTCTTGCTTCTGGCCATGCTTGGAACTGTCAAAACTTGGGAATTGCCATGCAGTGAATCAAAGTTGATAGCAACTGTGATGGGTTTTTCTATGTGTCAATTTGTGTGGGCCACAAGATGCCCAGGTATTGGGTAAAAGATTATTCTGGATATGTCTGAGGGTGTTTGGGAATTATATTCACATTTCAGTCGGTAGACTAGTAAAGCAGATTGTCCTCCCCATTGTGGTAAAACTTCATTTAATCACTTGAAAGCCTGAATAGGACAAAAAGCTGACCATCCCATGACCCAGAGCCAACTCTGCCTGCCTGATTGTTTAAGCTGGGGCATCCACATTGTTCTTGCCCTGCTTTCAGACTCAAACTGAAACATCAGCTCTTCTTGGATCTCTGAGACTGCCAGCTTTAGAACTGGAGCTACCTCACGGGCTCTCTTGGGTCTCCAACTTGCTGACTGCAGATCTTGGTACTTTTCAGCCTCCTTAATCACGTGAACCAGTTCCTTATTTTATCTATCTATCTATATACACACACATATGTATATATATTATATATTAATATATATATAATAATTATAATTACTATATATATTAGTATATAATATATATTATATTATACTTATAATTATATTATATATAAATATATTATTATAATCATATATATTACATTATTATAATTATAATATATAATATAATATATACATTATTAACACATATTAATAATAAAATATAATATATAACAATATAGTAATATGTAATATATAATATAATAATATATAATATATAATATATATTTGTATTTAATATTTATGTAAGATATAATTTATATTTTTATGCTATATATAAAATATATGCAAATATAAAACATGTACTATATATTAATATAATAAATAATAAATACAATATATAATACAATGTAATAATTTTTATATATGTATATATATATATGTATATATACACATATATCGTATTGGTTCTGTTGGAAAACTGAGTAATAAAGCACCCAAAAACCCTGTCAGGATGTGGTATGCTTCTGGAAACCTGCTTAGTGATGGGGCTTTGGGAGTGACATTGGGGAAGCTGCAACAGAGGAAGGGAGGAGATCTGAGTGATTCACAACTCCTTCCCACTTCTCTCAGCTGGCATTAGTTAAAGAAAAGAGACAATTCAAATCAGGATTATAGTAGTGTGGACTTGCCTAAAATATGTGTAATGACCTTTCAAACATATGTGAAGAATAGCCCCTAAAATTCTTACACCTAAACATGGCCCATTCAGGAATGAGTTATTATGTACCTTGGATAGTCCCTTCTCTTTCTATTTATCCCTCAACTTCACCCTGAAATACAGCTAATTTATTTAAGCCTCTTGTGGTTTTGACATTTCTAAATAATTCAAATGTAAAATGGCTAGAAATGGGAATAAATTGAGATATTTCTCAGGTCTTATAGAAAGTATTTCTTGGTCAATTTCTAATTTGTTTTGACTTACATAACATGTTCCAAGGCAGATTTTTCAATCTCATGAAATAATATTGGACAAAATGAGATGTGTCAGTCCTTCTACCTCCTCTCCTATCATTTTTTCCTGTATTTTAACTGCATAAAAGAATGTCAAACTAAAAGCTACAACCCATTCTTGAAGAAACATTGATCCTTTACCAGGACTCCATGACCTGTTTCTGGACTCTTCTAGCCAGGTATTCTTTGGGATTGTGATAAACCACATAGCACTTGCAGAAAAGAAACTGTAATCTGATTATTAAAAGGTGGTTAAATTTAATTCAACACTCAATACCTCTGAGCTTGAAACAGAATTCCTTGGAGGTTCCTTCTGTGGCTACATGGCCCATATCTAGACTAGCACCATTTGTTTAAATGATTTCTTTATCACTTAAGAATGATCTCTCATGGGGCCTCTGGCTGGCTCATGGGGCAACTGGCTGGCTCAGTCCATAGAGCACATGACTCTTGATCTCAGGGTCATGACTTTGAGCCCCATGTTGGGCATAGAGATTGCTTAAAAATAAAATATTTAAAAAGATGATCTCTTGCTCTGGATACAGGAGACAGCATCTTCCAATGCTTGAGTATTTCATTTTTAATTGTTGGTCTTATTTTTTTATGCCTTATTTAATTTTTTTAGATCTTCCTTATATTTTTATTTTATTATTATTTTTCATTTTAATTCCAGTATAGTTAACATCCAGTGTTATAATAGTTTCAGGTATACAATATAGTGATTTAAAAATTCCATACATTAATTAGTGCTCATCATAATAACTGTAATCTTAATCCCCTTTCATATCTCACCTATCTACCCATCCATCTCCTCTCTGATAACCATCAATTTGTTCTCTACCGTTAAGAGTCTGTTTTTTGATTTGTCTCTTTTTCCCCCTTTGTTAATTTTGTTTTGTTTCTTAAATTCCACATATGAGTAAAATTAGATGGTATTTGTCTTTCTCTGATTTATTTTTCTTAGCATTATATTCTCTAGCTCCATCCATGTTGTTGCAAATGGCAAGATTTTATTCTATTTTATGTCTGAATAATATTCCATTGTGTGTGTGTGTGTGTGTGTGTATGGTATATATATATATATATATATATATATATATATATATAGTATACATATACCACCTCTTCTTTATTCATTCATCCATCTCCATCCATGGACACTTGAGCTGCTTCCATAATTTGGCTATTGTAAATAATGCTGCAATAAACATACGAGTGTATATACCATTTCAAATCAGTGTTTTTATATTCTTTAGGCAAATACCCAGTAGTGGAATTACTGGATCATATGGTAATTCAATTTTTAATTTTTTTTTTTTTTTTGAGAAAGGGGAAGGAGGGTCAGAGGGAGAGGGAGAAGAATCTTAAGCAGGCTCCATGCCGAGTGCAGAGCCTGACACAGGGCTCCATCTCTCAACTGCGAGACCATGACTTGAGCCAAAATTAAGAGTCAGATCTTTAACCAACTAAGCCACCCAGATGCCCCTATTTTTAATTTTTTGAGGAACTTCCCTACTGTTTTCCACAGTCGCTGCAGCAATTTGCATTCTGACCAACAGTGTAGAAGCATTCCTTTTCTCCATATCCTAGCCAAAACTTGTTTCTTGTGTTTTTTGTTTTAGCCATTCTGACAGGTGTGAGGAGATACCTCATTGGAGCTTTGATTTGCATTTCACTAATGATGAGTGATGTTGAGCATCTTTTCATGTGTGTGCTTGCCATTTGTATGTTTTCTTTGGATAAATGTCTGTTCATTCTTCTGCACATTTTATAATTGGATCGTTTGTTTTTTTGGTGTTAGCATTGTATAAGTTCTTTACATATTTTGGATACTAACCCTTTATCAAATATATCATTTACTAATATCTTCTCACATTCAGTGTTGTCTTTTCGGTTTGCTGTTCCCTGTTCCCATTGCTGTTCGGAAACTTTTTATTTTGATGTAGTCCTGGTAGTTTATATTTGCTTTTGTTTACCTTGCCTCAGGAGACAGCTAGAAAAATGTTGCTATGGCCAATGTCAGAGAAATTACTGCTCTCTTGTAGGATTTTTATGGTTTCCTGTCTCATGTTTATGTCTTTAATCTGTATTTAATTTATTTTTGTTTATGGTGTAAGAAAGTGGTCCAGTTTCATTTTTTACATGTAGCTGTCCAGTTTTCGCGATACCATTTGTTGAAGAGGCTGTCTTTTCCCCATTGCATATTTTTGCCTTCTTTGTCAAAGATTAATTGGCCATATAATTGTGGTTTTATTTCTGGGCCTTTTTTCTGTTGCATTGATCTATGTGTTTGTTTTTGTGCCAGTGCCATACTGTTTTACTTAATATAGCTTTGTAGTATATCTGGAAATCTGGGATTGTGATACCTCCAGTTTTGTTGTTCTTTTTCAAAATTGCTTTGGGTATTCAGGGTCTTTTGTGGTTCCATACAAATTTTAGGATTGTTGTTAAAGCTCTGTGAAAAATTCTGTTGGTATTTTGAGAGATTGCATTAAATCCATAGATTGCTTTGGGTAGTATAGACATTTTAACAATATTCTTCCAATCCATCAGCATGTATGTTTTCTTTTGTATTATTTTCAATTTCTTCTATCAATGTTTTATAGTTTTCAGAGTACAGGTCTTTTCCCTCCTTAGTTTAGTTGATTCCTAAATATTTTATCATTTTTGGTGTTACCGTAAATGGGATTGTTTTCTTAATTTCTCTTTCTGCTACTTCATTATTAGTATATATAAATGCAATGGATTTCTGTATTTTGGTTTTATATCCTGCAACCTTACTGAATTCATGTATCCATTTTAGTATTTTTTTGGTGGAGTCTTTAGGGTATTCTATATATAGTATCATATCATCTGCAAATAGTGAAAGTTTTATTTCTTCCTTACCAGTTTGGATTCTTTTTATTTATGTTTCTTATCTGATTGGTGCAGCTAAGACTTCCACTACTATGTTGAATAAAAGACATGAAAGTGTACATTTTTGTCTTGTTCCTGATCTTAGAGGAAAAGCTCTCAATTTATTAGCATTGAGTATGATGTTAGCTATGGGTTTGTTATATATAGCCTTTATTATGTTGAGGTATGTTCCCTGTAAACCTACCTTTTTGAGGGATTTTATCACAAATGAATGTTGTACTTTATCACTTGTGTTTTCTGCATCTATTGAATGATCATATGGTTTTTATCTTTTCTCTTGTTGATGTGATATATTACATTGATTAATTTGTGAATATTGAACCACCCTTGCATCCCAGGAATAAATCCACTTGATCATGGTGAATGATTTTTTTAATGTATTATTGGATTCAGTTTTTAATATTTTGTTGAGGATTTTTGCAACTATGTTCATCAGAGACATTGGCCTGTGATTTTCTTTTTTTAAATGTCTTTATCTGGTCATGGTATCAGGGTAATGCAGTCTCAGAGAATGAATTTGGAAGTTTTACTTCCTCTTCTATTTTTTGGGAATAACTTGAGAAGAATAGGTATTAACTCTTCTTTAATTTCTATTTCTGTTTTCTGTTTCTATTTCAGTTTGGGGAGGTTATATATTTCTAGGAATTTATCCATTTCTTCTAGTTTGTCCAGTTTGTTGGCAAATAATTTTTCATAATATTATCTTATAATTTTTTTGTATTTTTGTGGTGGTGTTTGTTATTTTTTCTCTTTCATTTCTGGTAAGTTCTCTCTCTCTGTCTCTCTCTCTCTGTCTCTCTCAATGACTCTGACTAAAGGTTTATAAATTTTATTCAGCTTTTCAAAGAACCAGCTCCTGGTTTTATTAATCTAGTCTAATGTTTTTTTTGTTTCCATTTCACTTATTTCTGCTCTTTTAGTGTTTCCTTCCTTCTACTGGTTTTGGGGTTTGTTTGCTCTTCTTTTACTATCTTCTTAAGGTGTAAGGTTAGGATGTTTGTTTGAAATTTTTCTTACATCTTGAGGTAGGCCTGGATTGTTAAGAACCTCCCTCTAAAATTGATTTTGCTGTATCTCAAAGATTTGTATTGTTGTGTTTTCATTTATATTTGTTTCCATGTATTTTTTCACTTCCTCTTTGATTTCATTTCCTCTTTTTCATTTCAGTTGACCCATTCATTATTTAATAGTATGTTATTTAACCTCCATGGATGCTCTTTTCCAGATCTTTTCTTGTGGTTGATTTCCAACTTCATAGGATTGCACTCAGAAAAGGTACATAGTATAACTTGTATATATGTGTATGTGTGTGTGTGTGTGTGTGTGTGTGTGTATGTGTATAAAATTTTTAATGTTTATTTTTGAGAGACAGAAAGACAGAATGTGTGTGGGGGAGGGGAAGAGAGAGAGAGACAGAATCAGAAGCAGGCTCCAGGCTCTGAGCTGTCAGCGCAGAGCCTGATGTGGGGCTCAAACTCACAAACCATGAGATCATGACCCGAGCTGAAGTCAGATGTTTAACTGACTGAGCCATCCAGGAGCCTCAACTTTTATATTTTTGAATTTGTTGAGACTTGTTTTGTGGCCTAATATGTGATCTATTCCGGAGAATGCTTGATGTGCATTTGAAAATACATATATTCTGCTGTTGTAGGACTGAATGTTCTGAACATAACTGGTAGGTCCATTTGGTTCAAGGTTTCATTCAAAGCCACTGTTTTTTGTTGTTGATATTCTGTCTGGAAGATACGCCCATTGATGAAAGTGGGGTGTTAAAGTCCCCTACTATTATTGTATTACTTGTACTTATTGTATTATTGTATTACTATCTGTTATTTCCTATATATTTGTTATTAACTGCTTTATGTATTTTGCTCTTCCCATGGCTCTTTCCATGCATAAGTATATACAGGGGCATCTGGGTGGCTCAGTTGGTTAAGCGTCTGACTCTTGATTTTAGTTCAGGCATAGTCTCCCAATTTTTGAGTTCAAGTCCCATGTCAGGCTCAGTGCTGACAGTGTGGAGTCTGCTTGCGTTGCTCTGTTTTCCTCTCTTCCTGTCCCTCCCTGACTCGTAAACTGTCTCAAAAAAAAAAAAAAAAAAACTTAACAACTCAAAAATAAATATATACAATTGTATCTTTTTGTTGGATTGTTCCATTTATGATTATATGATGTCCTTGTTTGTCTTTTGCTACAGTCTTTGTTTTAAAGTCTATTTAGTCCAAAATAAATATTGCTACCATAGGTTTCTTTTCACTGCCACTTGCATGATAGATGTTGTCCCATCCCTTCACTTTCAATCTGCATGTTTGTTTAGGTCTGAAATAAATGTCTTGTAGGCAGCATATAGATGGGTCTTCTTTTTTATCCATTCCATCACACTGTCTTTTGATTAGAGTGTTTAGTCCACTTGTATTCAAAGTAATTATTGATAGGTATATACTTATTGCCGTTTTGTTACTTGTTTTATGATTCTTTTGTAGTTCTTCTCTGTTCCTTTCTTTTGTTCTCTTCTCTCATGGTTTGTTAGCTTTCTTTTGTGATATTTTTGGATTACTTTTTCTTTTTTTTCATATCTATTACTGGTTTTTGATTTGTCGTAACCATTAAGTTTGTGCATAACATCTAATGCATATAGCAGTCTAGATTAAGTTTATGGTTGCTTAGATTTGAACCCATTTGTAATTCCTCTACTCTCCCCCACACATTTTGAGTATATGGTATCATACTTTACATTCTTTTATTTTGTAAATCCCTTGACTTATTTTTATAAATACATTTACTATTACCACTTTTGTGCTTCCTACCTTTCTCATTCCTTCTTAGGGTCTTTCATTTCCATTCAGAGTCCCCTTTAATATTTCTTCTAGGGCTGGCTTAGTGGTCATGAATTCCTTTAACTTTTATTTGTCTGGGAAACTCTGTCTCTCTCCTATTCTGAATGATGGCCTTACTGGATAGAGTATTCTTGGCTGCAGTTTTTCTTTTTCTTTTTTTTTTTTTTTTCTTTCAGCAGTTTGAATTTATCGTATTACTTCCTTTTGGCCTGCAAAGTCTCTGCTGAAAACTGAGCTTATAGCCTTATGAGCTTTCTCTTGTATGTAAGTGTCATCTTTTGTCTTGCTGCTTTTAAAATTCTCTCTTTATTCCTACTTTTTGCCATTTTAAATGCTATGTGTCTTGGTATGGATCTTCTTATGTTGATTTTGGGGGGCCTCTTTGTGCCTCCTAGATCTAGATATCTATTTGCTTCCCCAGGTTTTGGAAGTTTTCATTTATTATATCTTTTATTAAGTTTTTTGCCCCCATTTCTCTCTCTTCTCCTTCTGGAATCCCTATAATGCAAATGCTTTCTTTCACTGAGTTCCTGAAATCTATTTTCATTAATTAATTTATTTTTTTTTCTCTTTCCCATTCAGCTTGTTTTCTATTACTCTGTCTTCCAGGTCACTGGTCCATTCTTCTACTTTCTCCAGTCTACTGTTTATTCATGAAGTGTGTTTTTTTTAATTTTTTAATGTTTATTTATTTTTGAGAGAGAGAGAGAGAGAGAGAGAGAGGCAGAGAGATTTGGAGACACAGAATCTGAAGCAGGCTCCAAGCTCTGAGTTGTCAGCACAGAGGCCAACACAAGGCTCAAACTCACTAACCAGGAGATCATGACCTAGCCGAAGTCGGACACTCAACCAACTGAGCCACCCAGGCACCCCAGGCTCCAGTGTATTTTCAATTTCAGTGATTGCATTCCTCAACTCTTACTTGTTCTTTTTCATTTTCTATACATTTGTTGAGGGTCTCCTGAGGTCCTCCAGTCGTTTCTCAAGTCCAGTGAGTATCTTTACCACCATTCCTTTAAATTCTCTACCAGGCATATTACTTACCTGTGTTGTCTTTAGCTATCTTGCTATGATTTTGTCCTGTTCTTTCATTTGTGACATATTTCTGTCTCCTCACTTTGTCTAACATTCTCCATCTGTTTCTATGTGTTAGGAAAGTCAGATACATCTCCTGCTCTTGAAAGTAGTGGCCTTATGAAGAAGAGGTCCTGTAGTGCCCTAAAGTACAATATACCATGTTCACCAGGATCTGGCACTTCAGGGGTGTCCAATGTGTGTTGCATGAGCCCTTTTGTTGTTGCTGAGTCATGTTTGCCTTCAGTCTAGTCATCTTCCCTAACTTCTTTGCCTGTTGTGGGCAGGGTTTGGTCCCTGTGTTTTTAGAGTGCAAGTATGGGGCCACCTTGGACTTGTGTTGGGTCAGACCAGGCATTTGCTAGAGGTGTGGTTGCACTGAACTGCAGGAAGCTCTCCTTATGGTATCCCTTGGGAGCATTTCATTAATGGGTGGGGTCTGCAGTCAGACCAGATGTCTGCCCCCAATGCATTGCTGAGGCACAGGAAAACTGGTGTATGTGGTTATATTCCCCTCCCCCCAAGGCAGGAATTTCTTTGAGGTGGAGTTGGCCCCTGTCAAACTACTTTCACACTGCCAGGCTTATGGTACCACTTTGGATGTTCTCTGGCCAAGGGTGTATCAGAGGGGACAGGTGCACCAGACAATGTAGGTGCAGAATGCATGGTGCCAGCAAGGTCCATGCTGGTCTGTTGTGGGAGAGGAGCTGCAGCCACCTAGGGAAAAATGTTGATGTTGGCCAGGTTGGATGGGGTGGATCCACTGAAGCGTGAGGGGGCAGGACATGCTATCAATGAGCGAGGTGGAGAGTGGTGGTGCTGCACTGGTTCCCACAGGGGTCCGTGTAGTGAGACAGGAAGCAGGAGAGTGAAAGGGCAACTGCCAGCTCTTTTGTTCTTGAAGAAGTCTCCCAAATTTACCTGCCCCTTCCAGCACATGCTCTGAAATTATTACATATGTTTCCTTCCTATATAACCCAGGTGATTTTCAAACTGCTGCCTCCATGCTGTATCTCAATGGCACTCTTTGTTGTGCTGTCTCTTCAAGGACAAAGACTCAGTTTCCTATTGCTCTCTCAGCTTTTCCAGAGCTGAGCCCACTGATTCTTAAAGTTTCATATATTAAGCCCCACTGATTGTGAAACCTCATGAAACCAGATCCCTCTGGCCTTCAAATCCAAACGTTATAGGTTTATTTTCTCCCAGTGTGTGCATCCCATGGCTGGGATGCCCAGTGTGTGATCCCCTCCTTTTCCCTCTCTGATCCCACAGCATCCCTACTTCCCACAAACAGTCGCACAGGTCCCTTTGGCTCCTGACCACATCCGTTCCCTTTCCTATCCTCTTCAATATGAACTCTTTTCTACATTTAGCTGTGGAGAGTATGTTCTGCCAGTCTTTAGATCATTTTCTGGGTTGTTTATGCTGATGTGGGTATTGTCTTGTTGAATCTGTAGGATGAGGTGAACTTAGTATCCTCCCATTCTGCCATCTTTCCCAGAAGTCCATGTCTTACTTTAAAAGGGAAATGACAATACCTAACTGGTCCCTTAGGTCTTTGGAGACATAGCTCTAAGCTTCTAGGCTTCTCTACCCCTGTACCACTCTCTGGACTTCATCCACCAGATGTGTGTGTTTGAAACTTTGTGGGCCCCTGCATATGACATTGGATGTAAAGTCTGTAAACTCAGATGTCTAAGAGGGTCACTTAAGTGACATAAATGGGTGTGTATATCCTTGTAGCGATGAGGTCGATGAGCTGTAGAACACATGTTCTGTCAGAAGACAGCAGGGAAAATATGAGTTTATGTGAAACATTCCAATTTAGAAATAAACTTTTCTATATCAAACATCTTTTAGAAGACATGGGCCAAATTTTAGAAACTGGATTGAGCTCATGATCCTCTACTTTGTGACCTATGTTTAGAAATAATCTTTTCTTTAACATGTTCTATGAAGTGGAATAAAATGTGATGATAACTATGTGAATGTACTAGAAATTTCTATTGAAGAAATGTTCTAATCTTTCTCAAAACAACTCTTCCTTGCTTTCTTTTGCCTTCTATCTTCCTTTTTCTTTATTAAAATAATAGCATAAAGATTTCATCTTGCTGGCTAATCATAATGTGGTTATAGATTCTATTATATATATATGTATTACATGGATATTAAATGCGTACATTTGTGTATATAATGTCAAAACATAGTTACATATATTGTATAAGAACTATCATATATAATAGCTAATCATATATATTTTTTAAGTTTTTTGTTTGTTTATTTGTTTGTTTTGAGAAAGAGAAAGAGAAAGCGTGTGAGCAGGGGAGGGTCAGACAGAGTGAGAGAATCCCAAGCAGGCCCTGTCTGCATGGAGCCCAATGTGGGGCTCAATCTCACGAATCTGTTAGATCATGACCTGAGCCCAAATCAAGAGTCAGTCATTCAACCAACTGAGCCACTCAGGCACCCCTAGCTAATGATATATTTATGGTGGTTTGAAATATACAATTATTCCTCCCACCATCTCCTTTATTTAGAAATCATGTATTTGACAATACAAGCATTTAAAATATAATTATGAACTTGGGAATAAGAGTTAAAAAAACTGTCATAGAACCTCTGCACTTTCTTTGAAAAGAAAAATAATTTTCGTCTTCTAGACAATCATGTATAAAGTATGGGAGCCCAGTGGAAGCAGCACAGTGGAAAGGTAGGACAGCTAGGATGATTCCTTAGGAGTTTGCACATCTAACTTTCCAAAAGGAGGTGGGCAGGCATTAAAGCAGGCCCAATTACAATGTTCTTAAGTAATTTGAATTTAATGCCTTTCCAGTTTTATTGCCCTCACTGTTGTAATACCAGGCAGAGTCTTCCTTATTTAAGTTATATGCCAGGATTTTGAAGGCATTTGAATTTGCATCCCTTGTGTTAAATAGCATTATAAGATTGGGGGGAAAAAGGAAGACCTCTGCAGAGATAAGTGCAAAAATATTTCATAAAAGGAATAAATGCCAACTTATATTTTTCATTTGCAAAGACTCATTATCACCCACCTTTCTGGGTTGGACAAGATCATGTCTCACCATACCTTATTTTCTTCCCACAGACATCTTTCTTTTTTAAAGCAATGGCCACTAGGCTGCTAACTGTTTCTTGAGGTTACTTTCATTCATTCTAAGTTCGGGTGAGAAGAATCTTCCCAATTGGCCTGGCCTTGCTGTCCTTCAAAGTGCAGAACATTCTAAATTTGCGCACATGGTGTGTGTGTGTGTGTTTGTATTCATTTCCAATGCCTAATACAGTGAAAATTAGTCAAAATAAAATCACAATAATTGAAGAAATTAAATTTTTATTGAAATGCTAGCTAGCTTTTTCAGAATCCTTTTCCTAAATAGTGCAGACAATTTATAATGACATAGCTAGGGTTTTATCTTAGATGTTGTTACTCTAAACTATATAGACTTCAGCTCAAAGTAGAATCGGATTAGAGCTGCTGCTGGCTCAGTGGAAGACTGTACCTCTGATAAACCCTGTTTACTAATCTTTCCCCTGTGCTAAAACCCCTTTGGTTGCCCCCTCAACGTTCCTGAAGTGAGGAAGTGACTTTTCATCCTTGTACTGAGGGCTCTCACCTCAGGGGTCCTCCGTATTCCATAATCACTTTTGCAGACCTCTCCTTCAACTCTTGGAGATCCCTCAGGGTGGGAAGGGCCCTTTCCTATCTGGTCTAAAGATTCCTCCCCTGAGCCTCAGAGTGTCCTATAGTCACCTTTCCGGAAACCCCAGCAGAGATCTCTCCCTTGGCCCAGGCCTTTCTGTCAGATGTAATTTTACTAATGGGTGGTTGAAGCTTCTTTTGTCTTTCCACATTGCTCAGGTTTTTTTTCACGTATTTAAAATCTGTGTCTAATCGTAGCCTTCTTAGAAGTCATGGAGTTCTCAGAAGGCTGGCCATGACACATCTCATGATGACTAGAGTGTCTCATCAGATTCATCAATTACTACTTTTACTACAAGTCTCTGATGGGTCATGCCTGTTCCTTCTATTTCTACTTCAGAGGGGTAGGAGCCTACTTTGCCAGACCACACTGGGAAAGGTAGCTGAAAATCAGTGAGTGACTTAACCCAACAATTTTTCAAGTTGTGTTTCCTGAAAGCCTACTAATGTCCCAGAATAAAATAAACTTATGATGCATTTCATACTGTGGCCCTTTGGGGAAAGTCACCATTTATATAACATATTAAAGGCCCTGTGAAGTCCTTGTCATTTTTTATACCAATTATACCCCAACTTAACTGCCGATGGAATAATCTTTGTTTTTTCCCTAACAGAAATACCTTTTAACATCTTTTAATACTCTATAGACTACTGATGAGGAAACAAGGATTTAATGCTTTATGGTGTCATCTTGCAGTATTACTACTTTTCCCACTCAGTACCCTCTATCGCCTTCCTAGATGACTGTTTCCCTCCATTGTCTCTCTCCTCAGAACTGCAGTAGCCTTTCCACTCTTATTCTGTACTAATGACTTGATTTTTACTTCACTCACTGAGAAACTAGAAGCAATCAGAAGAAAACTTCTCCATCCTCCATCACCCAGTTTAGCACATGACTTGCACCTATGCCGTATATGCTCTTCTCTCTTGTTATTGTATTACCCACACGCTGATGTCAGGTGATGCTACAACTGACATGGTGAAGTCCATCCTTTTTAGCTACCTGAGACCTTTGTTTCTGCACTGATGCTAGTTCTCTCTTGTGTCATTACTTTTTCATTGTCTACTAGATAATGTCCCAGCATACAAACATATTATACTATCTCTTATATTAAAAACAAAAAATCTCTTTCTTGATTCCCATATTCCCTTTTAGCCAGCACCCTTCTTCACTACTCTGGTTTACAGCAAAACTTCTTGAAGGAATTTTCTATATTTACTATCTCTACTTTATCTCATTCCATTCTCTCTTTAATCTCCAACCAGGATTTTGCCCTCAGAAACTGTTCTTATTTGGCAACATGATCCCCACATTGCCAAATCAAATAGCCCTCACCTCCTCATTTACTCAAACTCAGCTTTTGACCCAGTTGATCTTTTCCTCCTTCTTGAAATACTTTTTTTATTTTCTCTCACAGTGCACACAAAAGGATCTAGACATTTTGTTATTACTGGTACAGCAGGTGGTGTGACCTTTTTGTTTGCACCAGTTCCTCTTATTCTCCAAGTTCCATGGGGGTGTTGCAACAGCAAGCATGAGTGGGTGGTGTACACGAAATAGTCTGTGTCCCAGCTCTGGAACTTTGAGCTCAGAAGACCCCCATCCTTAAAAGTGGCTACTAGCAAACCTGCCTGACCTTTGCCTTGCAGGTCCTGGTCTGTAAGCAAATCTGCTCCTTGCCCAGAGGGAGACATTATCTTCCAAAGCTGTTTGCTATACAAATACCCTTGAAAGTCCTTTCAAACAAAGTTGTCACAAGACTTGTAGAAACATCATGGAGAATTGTTTCTCTATCAATACTCCTGTCTGGAATTCTCCTCTCCCAAATATCTACATGGCTTTCTCCTTTATTTCGATCAGATTATTGTTCAAATGTCACTCAATTAGAGATGCCTTCCCTGACCACCATATCTCTCTCCCATTCTTTTCAATTTTCTTTGTAGCCTTTAGCTCTGTTGTATTGCTTATGAATTTAATGCTATATTAGCTATCTCCCTTATTAAAATGAAAGCTTCACGGTATCCAGAACTTTATGTACTTGTTCACTATTGAATCCCCAGATCTTGGAATAGTACCTGACAGAGTAAGTGATCACTGAGTAGTTGTTAAATTAATATATGAATAATGTTGCTCAGTAACCCCATTCACCTCCTCAGTTTTTTGGAATGAATGGCTCCAGCGCTATCCTCATTCAAGGCAGTGAGATTTTTTAAATTATATTCTTTAAAAATGAAAAATAAATAGCTTAACCACAAAGAGAACATAAATGTATACAATTTGTAACAAAAGGAAGAATAATTAATCATCCCTCTGTGAATGATGAGTGTTCTCTGAATCTTGGGTGACAATAAAGGGAAATGTATAATACATTTTAGAATAATTTCCAACAAAAGTGGCTAAATATTTTTAGAGAGCCTTAAATCTTTAAGAAAAGCTTCAATTATCAGTAAAATTTACTACACAAACTATAACTTTATGTAATTAATTTGGTGAATGAATGAGTTCTCTTGGATTATCTGGTTCAGTCTCTGACAGAACATGCTAAAAATAAACAGAATGCCTTTGCTATAACCTAGCCTTGCAACGTGGTTAAAAAAAAATAAGTACACGAAATTGATTCACACAATTTCCAGTGAATGCAGTTATGCACAGCAGCTATTTGTCCTAACCACAGAATCATTAGCAAGTATATATATTTTTTTTTATTTTTAAAAGTCTCTGTCCTCTTATTTATTTAGGACCCAGGTTCTGATTCCATTCAGATACTTGGCCAGTTGACCTGTGTTGGTCTGACTTCTCACCTGCCAGGCAGCAATCATTTAGTCCTTTATAGGGATCTAGGCAGTCTTTTTTTTAGCTCTCATACTTAAGATTTTTTTTTCTTTTTGCCAGTAGAGTTAGCTAGGTGTGAAGTTGATGAGCTGCTACCCATTATACACTAGTTCTTCAGTGGATTAGAAGATCAGGAATAGGAAGACCAGATTTCACCAGCAGCAAACTAGGAAGCAAAGCTCCAGGGCCTATGGCTGCATCACTTATTGAATCATCCTTGTGCCTGGACAGCAGGCAGGCTGATTTCAGGCCACCATATGGGTGTGAGGCCTGTGTTCTTCTCCCGGACTTTCCTCTGGGTGCTAATTGCTTTAGTGAGAAAGACTGTGCAAAGCAATTAAACAGCCCCGTTCTCCCACAGTCCTACTTCTCAGAAGCTAGGGGCTGGGAGAGGGCTCCTGCTCTCCCAGTGGGTTGCAAATTGCTCAGAGTGAATAAATACATTTGTTCACTTTTCAAACTGTGACCAGCCACCTGGTCTCTTGTGTTGCTCTCAGAGCAGAGAAGGCAGATGACGGGCTCCTAGTCGCTGAACTCCAGCCTATAAAAATGCTTCACCGAGCTCTGAGCTATTTTTGCAAGGACATCTGTTGCCAAAAAAGAATTTTAATTAAGCAAAAACACATCTCTGTTTTGTCCATGGCAAGGAGGCTTGTGAAAGCTTTCTTGTCTCAGATGCATGCTAAATCTGGAGAAATGAAAGCCTTAAGGTATTTTGTGAGGGGTATTTTGCTGCTCAATTTGAGGGACACAACAGATTTTCCATGGGAAGGAAATTATTGGAAGTACATGTTTGTGCTTTTCAAAATAAGGCCCAGCCTGCATTAATAATTAATTATGCGTAATATAATCTGACATGTTACCCCATGGTTTGATAAAGTCGAAAGCTATTTCCACAAGGCAACTTGCCAGTTCTTTTGCTCTTGCCCAATCTTCTTCCCAGGTGATATTCATCATTTTAACATCAAGCTTCCAGAACACCACATTAACACATAAATTAGAGGACCCAGTGCTGTGCTGGCTGATATAACTAGTCTAGATAAAATTGTCCAATCAGAAAGGAAAAAAAAAAGTAAAGTTATAAACGCAATCAGAAAACAGGTTGTAGACATTAATACTGCGTATATTGCTCAAGATCGGTTAGAAAGGGGAGGAGGCAGCCTTTCTCTAGTTTTCATAAAAGCAATTATATTGGGTATTTTTTTTTCCTTCTTCAAACACCGACATAATGGTAGATAGAAATCCTTCAAATATGAAACTGATTCTGTAACCATATACCCTTCAAGTCCCTTAAGTGCCTTTAGGGGCACCCTCTTTGGCAGCACAAGCATATGAGACAGGCTGATTATAAGGGAGCACTTTCAAGTAGCAAGTACCAAGGGAGATTGCTGGGCGCCAAGGGGGAATGATTCCCTGATAACATTAAGACTGTTTCTGGCCACTTCTATTATTGGTTGGGTCACTCTTTGCCCTCTTGAAGGGTGGACAGAGATCATTTAGGTTAAGGCAGCAAGGAGTTTATATTTTTGTATGATAGGATCTTTGTAGACAGGAATTGGGCATTTACATTAAAGATTAGAATAGAGAATCCCATGTTGCACATCAATCTTAGAATGTTTCTCTATACTCTGGAAATGCTCTGACAATTCACTACTCACTTTTGGAGAATCGCACATTATAAGGGAAAAAAAAAAGAATCTTATTTCTCTGCTCTCAGCACACACTCATTTTACATAAATCTCCCTACTGGACTGTAATGTTGTTTTGTTTTGTTTTGTTTTGTTTTTTTAATTTTTGTTAATCTTTATTTTTTGGAGACAGAGAGGGAGAGAGAAAGAGGGTGTGGGAGGGGCAGGGAGAGACACACATACAGAATCTGAAGCAGGCTCCAGGCTCTGAGCTGTCAGCGCAGAGCCTGATGTGGGGCTCAAACTCAGAAACTGTGAGATCATGACCTGAGCCGAAGTTGGACACTTAACAAACTGAGCCACCCAGGCGCCCCTGGACTGTAGTTTTTATGTGTTCTATTCCAGCATAGTATTCCATATTGACCATGTTTTCTTTTTTTAAAGTTTTCCTCTCAGAGAATGTGGTTATTTTGTTTATGATTGCTAAGAACCATCCACCTCCCCAGCTCTTCACAAGATTTAATTTTGTTCTACCTATTCCATAATATAAATAAATAGAACATGGATCTCACACGTCCCAATCCCTTTGCCTAAAGAAATATTTATGGAATTAAAATATGTATCAAGGATGTGTGTGTATATACATATGTGTGTGTGTGTGTATATGTGTGTGTGTGTGTGTATATATATATATATATATATATAATTTATCACTAATTATTTCCACAATTACCAGTTTTGTGATGATTTTTCTAAGGACATGGATGATAGTTGCTTGTGAAAATTTAATTTAAAATTTGGCTTTCAGGGCACCTGGGTGGCTCAGTCGGTTCAGCTTCTGACTTCGGCTCAGGTCATGATCTCACGGTCTGTGAGTTCGAGCCCCCCGTCGGGCTCTTTACTGACAGCTCAGAGCCTGGAGCCTGCTTCGGATTCTGTGCCTTGCTCTCTCTGCCCCTCCCCTGCTCGTGCTGTGTCTCTGTCTCAAAAATAAATAAAATACATTAAAAAAATTTAAAATTTGGCTTTCAACCTAGTTTTCTTTAGGCTTTGGGCTTGCCATTTCTTGCTTTTATTAGTGAGGACATTTTGGTCATGAGAGGAATCTAGTGGAAAGGAAGTTAGGAAGAAAAGGGAAATTTATTAACTAACAAAATTGTCAAGTCCGAGGTTAAAGCCTTCAGAGCCAAGACCTCCATCAATCATTGGAACTCGGTCTATTCTTCCATTTGTTTTCCTCTATGACAACTTTTCTTCAGGTGGGTGTTTCTACATAATGGTGTCAAGCAGCTCCTGCCTCAACTTACCTTTGCAGGACTTTCTTTCCTATGGTTCTACCAAAGGCCTAGACTCTTGGTACCATTGTCAGAGCACAGCCTGTTGTGGACTGCCGAGGTTTATATTTTGATTCTACCACCTAAAAGCTATTTGACATATGGAAGGAAACTCTCTGTGCTTTAGTTTTCTCATCTGCAAATTAAAGATAATAATAATTCCTACATTTTAAGCTTGTTGAGAATATTAAATAAGTTTATGGCATATATGCCAAACAATAAGTTTCAATGATCATTATTGCTAAATGCTATCCATGAACTTTATTATTATGATCAGGAGATAGAATACATTGATTGGACATAACTGGGTCATGTGTCTTCTTTAGAGACTTAGATGAAATCTTCTCCCAGTTAAACCACTAGAATCCATGATCAAAAGGGAGTAATTTGGATGTCTCTTATCAGACAAGGTAAAGGATGCCAATAATCTTAGTAATTTATACAACTAGCTAAGGTACTCTCCAATATTGGTATCACCTGGAATCTAATTAAGGAAAATGGTAGAGGTGAAAATATTTTTAAAATGACAAAGCACAGTGAAAATTCCATGTGATTGGGTCAATGACATGTTCTAGAGACTCAGTAAAAACATGGCATTGTCCCGAATCCTTAAAGTGTATACAGAGGAGATCTGGCCCCTTTTGTCATGTACTTCACCGTATTATTAAGAATACAGACATTTAGATACAGATCTGACACGGATTCAATAAGAAACAAGGACACAAGAGTCATATAAACTAACAATATTGAGGTTAACAATTATTAAGAAATCAGAATAGTTGGTTGTGATCAGATTTTCTTTTATTCAAGAAAAACATTTTCTAATGGAAATTTAAAACCACCAAATAAGAAGTATTGAACAATTAACTCCCTTAATAATTTTTCTACACCTCCATAATATTCAACTCAAAATATCTATTATTACATTGAATCTAAATTAAAGAAACAATTTATCCACTTAACCAGCCATCAAAACATTTAACCTGGCTTAGGCACTGTGGGCACTTTACTCAGCCAAGGTATGAAACTTAGTCATGCTGCTTTCTTAGGAGTGATCACAGGGCCATACCAATTTCTTGCAGAACATCAGAATCTTTTGGAATGATGGGATAAAATGTGAGGAGAAGCCTTTATGTCCATCTTCAATATCCCCTCATCTTGCTCAATGTGTTTTCATGTATTACAAGTGATCTGTTTTTTTTTCATTTTGTGAATATGTGCTAATACATGGAAGAAATAGTTAATGTTTTAATGATTGACCATATTTATTCATGCACTTTTGAAGGCAGTCTGTTGAACTGTTGATATGGTAATGTCAATCAAGATTATCTTTAGGAAATCTCGTGCTAACAATACCCATGTATTGTAAAGATAACTTAGCACAAAAGTGATGGGTCCTTGGATGGCTGCTCTGTCTCAGAAACAATCTATATAAAGAATACAGCCTAGTCTTCAGTTAGGCCATGCACTTTGCAACAGCGAATGTTTTAGTATCAGTTATTATATTTATAGGAGTTGCTAAAGCCATTACATAATTAGAGTCTCAGCTACACTATATTTTGTGTAGCTTTATTATTATAAAATAGCCTCTTCTCTCTCTTTCATCATTATAGTAATAATGTGAGGTAAATAGAGGCAGTAACTATGCCAAGGGGTGGTTCCTGGGAAATCATCAACCATACTCATATAAAGGCCCCTAATAAAAAGGCATGCTCAGTAAAATATATTTTCAATGTAAGTACAGCTTCTAGTCAAACCACTCCCAAGTCACTCCAAATAAATGTTCAATATAAATAAAAACAGTGTCTCAGCTATGTAGACTTGGTTTCAAGACAGATTCCCTGGTCCTCTGGTTCCAACCTGATAGCTGCTTACTGCCACTCTAAAGAGAAATTGTGGCACTACTATTGGATAGAAGCAAATAGTGTAATAATCACTTTAATATTGAAGAATATGGAACAGACTGGTCCAAACTCAAATGGGGACTTCTCTGTTCTTTTTGACTCCTAAATGTGATTAGGAAACTATGCTGTAGGTTTTAGTATAAGAAACAGAATATTCAAGGTATTACCTAGCCACAATTGGGATTAAGCATGGGTAGGATTTCCCAAGTTACTGAAGGCTGTGATCTTATCAAAATTCAAGTGAAGGTGATCAGACTTCCAGAATGGTGGAGTAAAGACCTACAACAATTCACTCCTCCATAAAAGCAACAAGAGCATTGCAAAAATTATCAAAATCAACTTTTTCAGAATTCTAGAAATTAACCAAAGTCTTAAAACTATCTACAGAGAGTTTATCCAAGAAACCCAGTGACCTGTCTGGAATGTTAACATGCCCTGTTCTAATACCTCTCTCCCTAGTTCCACAGTAGTCTTGAAAAGCAGAAGCCTAACAACCACAATAGAGGGCATAACTAGTTGGGAGCTCCCCAAAATTCAAAGAACTAAAGGAAACCATGTCTATATAACTAAATAAAAACAGAAGAGTATGAGAATGACATCTTGCCAATAGAGAATATCAAAAAGATAGAAATTATTTTTTTAAAAACTCAGCAGTTGAAAGGTGTAAAATACATGAAAGGAAAAAAAAATTCACTGGAGGGGCTCACCAGTGATTTGAACTGAAAACTTTCCAAAATTGGATGAAAAACATTAATCTGTACATCCAAGAAGCTCAATGAACTCCAAGTAGGATAAGCTTGATGAGATCCACATGGAGACACATTATAATCAAACTGTCAAAAGCACTATTTAACATAAAAGTAGACAGTAAGAAAGAAATGAAGAGATAAAACATATATAAGACATAGAAAATAGAAAAATGTCATCTGTAAATCCACCTTATCAGTAATTATATGAAATATAAATGGATTAAACATTGCAATCACAAGTCAGAGATCAGAAGAATGAATAAAAACATTATTTAACTACATGCTGTCTACAAGAAACACTTTAGATTCAAAGATACAAATTAGTTTTAAAGGAAAAAAAAGATATACCATGCGAAAAGAGCTGGAGTGGCTATACTAAGATCAGACAAAATAGAATTTAAGACAAAAAATTACTTGAGACAAAAAAAGATATTTTATAATGAAGAAAGTGTCAATCCGTTTGGGAAAAATCACAAATATAAAAATATATGCACCTAACAACAGAGTCTCAAAAGACATGGAGCAAAACTGATAGAACAGAAGGGATAAATATATCATTCAGACATAATTTCTGAAGACTTCAGTATTACATTTTCAGTAGTGAAAAAACAAACTAGATTGAAGATCAAATGTAATGATGCTCAATATCATTAGTTATTAGGCAAATAAAAATAAAAACCACATTGAAGGAGGATTCTGGGAAGATTGGTGAGTAGGAGGCACCAGAAATCAGTCTCCCCACAGAGAATAATTGTACTGGCAGAATCTGACTAATGTTACTAATTTGGAACTCTGTAGTCTATTGGAATCTTCTAATTTCTAGGAGAATGCTTGGACAGTAAATTGTCATTAATTTTGGTCATTTTCAGCTCTTAACATGGTAGTAACCACCTGTCTCCCATTCCCAGCCATATGGTAGGGAACTTATGCATGTGTTTTTGGAGCAGCTTGTCCACAGCGTATGGAAGCCAGAGTGGGCAGTAAGGACTCTGTCTTCCAAATATTGAGGATGTGTACTCTTATCATTAATTGTTGCTTCTGGTTGTGGGGGTGCAAGTAGAAAGTTGGGTAGCCCTTGACAACAAGGGCTTACAAAAGCCACTCACCCTCTAGTTATAGTGAATTCCAGGGGATTTAAAGTGTTGGCATGCTTTTTTTCTTACTTCATTTTTCTCTTTTTCTGCTTTTATTTAGTTTTTAATTTTTTTAATCTTTATTTTATTTTGAGAGAGAGAGAGAAAGAGAGCATGTGAGCAGGGGAGGGACAGAAGGAGAGAAAGGGAGAGGGATGGAGAGAGAGAATCCAAATCAGGTTCCATGCTGTCAGTGCAGAGCCTGATGCAGGGCTTGAACTCACAAACCATGAAATCATGACCTGAGCTGAAATCAAGAGTCGGATGCTTAACTGACTGAGCCACCCAGGTGCCCCTTTTCTCTTTTTATGTGTAGATATTTAAGGACAAAGACTCTGAAAAATAACCACATATATACGGGAACTTAGAAAGTCACCATGCTACAGGCACCTGGGTAACTCGGTCAGTTAAGCGTTGGACTCTTGATTTTGGCTCAGGTCATGATCTCATGGTTCATGAGTTTGAGCCCCGCATTGGGCTCTGCACTGAAGTGTGGAACCCACTGGGATTCTCTCTCTCCCTCTGTCTCTCTGCCCTGCCCCTCCTAAAATAAATAAATAAATAAATAAATAAATAAATAAATAAATAAATAAGAAAAGGAAAGAGAAAGGGAAACGAAAGTCATCATGCTTGCCTAAGGAAAGATACAGTCTCAAAGAAGACCTGAGAAGACCTTAAGTCTATACATCATACTGGCTGGTCCCCAGAAGACAGCCATTCTATAATAATAAACAGACAAAACAAAATGGTCAACTCTGGGGAATGGTGAAAACTGGATCCCCAGTTACCACATTATGAAATTCAAATGTCCAGTTTCACAACAGCATCTGTAAAATCACAAGACATACAAAAAAATAAGAAAGCATGGCTCATTTGAAGCAAAAAGAAAAAAAGAAAAAAAAATCAACAGAAACTCCCTGAGAAAAACCAGATGGTAGACTTAGGAGGCAAAGGATTTAAAACAACTGCCTTAAACATGCTTGAAGACCTAAAATACATGGAGAAAGTCAAGAAAATTATGTATGCACAAAACAGAAAATCAATAAAAAGAAAACATTAAAAAAATAAATTCTGGAGCTGAGAAGTACAATAACTGAAATGAGAAATCACTAGAGGGATTCAAAAACTTACGTGAATATGCAGAAGAAACAAAGTGAACAGAGTCTGTGGGATCTGTGGAATACCATCAAATAGACCAACATATGAAAGCCAGAGACAATGAGAAATTTGGAAGCAGCAAGAGAGAAGCTACTTGCCACATACAAGCGATTCTGAATAAGAATATAAGCAGATTTCTCATCAGAAACCTTGGAGGGCAGAAGGAACTGGGTGAATATATTCAAAGTGCTGAAGGGAAAGTATTATCAATCAAGAATTCTATATATAGCAAAAATTCCCTTCAAAAATTAGGAACAAATTAAGACATTCACAGATGAACAAAAGCCGAAGGAGTTTGTTATCACTAGACCTGCCCTACCAGAAATGCTACAGTGAGTCCTTTAGATTAAAATGAAAGAACACTAGATAATAACTTGAAGTGCTAGGAAGAAATAAAGATCTCTGGTAACGACACATACATGGACAACTATGCTATAGTTTCAGTATTTGAGCCCATCTCCCCAATTCATATGTTGAAATTCTAATGCAAAGTGATGGTATTAGGAGATCAGGCCTATGGGAGACAGTAGGTCATCAGGGAAAAGCCCTTATGAATGAGATTATAAAGAGACATTAGAGAGATCTCTTTCCCTTTCCATCATATGAGGACACAGTAAGAAGACATTAGCTATGACCCAGGAATAGAGCCTTTACCAGAACATGACCATCCTGGCACCTTGATCTTAGATCTCCAGACTCCAGAATGAGGAGAAATAAATTTGTTTTATTCACAAGTTATCCAATATGTGGTATTTTGTTACAGAAACCAGAATTGACTAAGATTATGAAAGCTGGTTTTACTATAACTTTGGTTTGTAAGTCCCCTTTTTTGTTTTCTATATGATTTAAGAAACTAATGCATAAAAATAACCATTAGCCATGTTTTAATCATACAATGTATAAAGATGTAATTTTGTGACATCAATAACTGAACGGAGTGGGGAGATAGCTGTATAGGAGCAGAGTTTCATACTGATATTAAGATGGTATAAATTCAAATTAAAGTCTCATAACTTTAGGATGATAAATGTAATCCCCATAGTAACCACACACACACACACACACACACACACACACACACACAAAACACTAGCTATAGAAGTGAAACTTATAAAGACAGAAGGTAGAATGTGGCTGCCATAGGCTGAGGGGAATGGGAGTTATTGTTTAATGGGTACAGCGTTTTAGTTTTGCAAAATGAACAAATCATCTGAGAATAGATGGTGGTGATAGTTATACAACAATAGGAATGTACAATGAACTACACACTTAAAGATGGTTAAAGTGATAAATTTTATGTTATGTATATTTTATCACAATTTACAAAAAGCAATTTTAAAAATGCACTGAGATACTACTTCATACCTGCTATGAGGCTAAAACTTTAAAAAGATGATAACAAGTGTTGATGAAGATGCAGAGAATTGCACCCCTCATGCAGTCTTGATGGGATGATAAAATGGTTTAGCCACTTTGGAACGATAAACTCCTAGCAATTCTTCAAAATGTTAAACATAGGGGACACCTGGCTGGCTCATCAGAGCATTGGCTCTTGACTTCGGCTCACATCATGATCTCAGGTCATGGGATTGAGCCCTGCGTTGGGCTCCATGCTGAGTGTGGAGACTGCTTAAGATTCTCTCTGTCTCTCTTTCTGCCTCTCTCCCCCACCTAGGCTCGCTCTCTCTCTCTCTCTCTCTCTCTCTTTCTCAAAATAAAAAAAAAATGTTAAATATAGTGTTACCATATGATACAGAAATTCCACAGTTTTTAGTTATATAATCAAGAGAATTGAAAACATGTGTCTGTACAAAAACATGTCATGTACGTGATTGTTCATAGCAGTATTATTCATAATAGTCACATAATTGGGAAAGAACCCAAATATACACCAACTGATGAAATGGATAAGCCACATGTGGCATATTCACAAAATGGAATATTATTAAGCCATAAAAAGAATGAAATACTGATACATACTGCAGTAGTTATGACCCTTGAAGGCATTATGTTATATGAAATAAGCCAGGCACAAAAGACTGATTGCATTATTCTATTTATCTGAAATGTCTAGAACAGTAAAATCTATAAAAATAGAAAATAGATTCTTGGTTGTGAGGGGCTTGGGGAAGAAGAAATGGTGATGATTCCAATAGGTATGGGGTTTCTTTATTGCAGTGATGAAAATATTCTGAAGTTAGATAGAAGTGCCTGTTGTACTACTCTGTGAATATATTAAAATATGCTTAATTTTACACTCTAACAGTGTGAATTTTATGGTATGTGAATTATATCTCAGTAAAGCCGTTATTAAAAAAAGATTCACATGAGACTGAGAATTTCACTGTTAGCTCTTGTACAGGAAACCTTGGCTGATGAAACAAACAAGTGATGTTAGTAAGTAGTGGTATTTATTTTCCATTAGGAAAATGATTATAATTTCAATAGAGTAATTACATAAGGTATTAAAATAGTTTCTCCTTTTCGCCCCCAGATGTGATGGTTGTTATTGCATAACTGAATGTAGATTTGCATAAATTATACAATGTAAACCCTTTCAACCATATCTGGAACAGGGCTTGTCAAGGGCAGAAATGAAGGTACAGGCTTATCTTGGTGAATCACAAGACTGAGCCAGATACACCCCTCTCTTTGGTATCTGTTTTCTCACACACCCATTTCTCAATAAGAATTTTCAAAGAGTTTAGAGATAATTCCATGAACCAGGCCCAATAAGGAGAACCAGGCCAAGTTCTTGCTGCCCAGAGAAAGTATCTTAAATTCTCTTTTTTTCCTGGCACCTTAGTATGATTCTTATCTTGGGAGTTAAAACTGCATGTGCCAATTCCTAACAATTTTTATGGTATGGAGGAAAAAAATCTTGGCAAGAAAATCTGCAAGTATGATGATGGACCCTGAAAGAAACTGGGGTGAGGTTCAGTAAAAGGAGGGTAAGTTTAGAGCTGAATGGAGACCTCTTTGCCACTAGCCTAGAAGTGAACCACACACTTCTCTGACTTTTTCCCTTGCTGATATTGTGCTTCCCATGCACAGTCAGCGTGAAAGTACAAGTCTGTTTGAAAGTTGCTTTGGACACTGTTTGGATGTTGTGGTTTTGTTATAAGTATATGTTTGTTTTTTAACTTTCTAAATTTTTTCTTAAACATTTCTCAATCCACTGTTCAGTTAAAAAGTGAATTTAGGGGCACCTGGGTGGCTCAATCGGTTAAGTGTCCAACTCATGATTTTGGCTCAGGTCATGATCTTATAGTTCATGCGATTGACCCCCATGTCAGGCTCTGCGCAGACAGCATGAAATCTGCTTGGGATTCTCTCTCTCCCTCTGTCTCTGCCCCTCTCCTGCTCACACTTGCATATGTGTTCTCTCTCTCTCTCTCTCAAGTATAAATAAACCTTAAAAAATACTTTACAAAAGTGAATTTATATGAAAATTTTTCTAAAAATATTTTTCTAGTTTTTTGTTACTGATTCATTGGTTTGAAAACAATGAAATTAATATATAATATTGATACAACTGTATAGTCAGACTATATATACAGTATCAAATTATCAGACTACATGTATATATGCGTGCATGTGTATACACACACACACACATATACTAGGGCTATATGTGTGTGTTTTAAAAAACAGAAGATGGGTATCAATTTGGAAAGTATATTTATGTCCAGTAGAATAATAGGATAATTAGTGTTTTCTGTGTCTCTAAAGTATAAAATTTATATTTAAGTTCAGAGGGCTGAGTAGAGCCCAATCACTATGGAGGTTGTATGTGCTGGTTCAGCACTGTGATCAAAATTTTGCCTTTTCTATTGATTTTCCTGTGAGATTGTTAATAATTCCTTCTATGTAGCCAATGATGTAAGGTGATAGAACATAGGGGGATAATTATAGCCAAAATTAAAGAGGTTAAGTCTTAGATTTCCACTTCCAGAATTACTACTACTGGAAGTCTTGAAGGGGATACTGTATACATATAAGTTCTTGAAGGCTGTTATCACAGGCCAAGAGCAGTAGGTAAAGACAGCCAGAACAGAAGCACAGGTGAATGAGTATTGGTTAGGAATGTGTCCAAGAGGAAGAACTGAAGCTAAATTAAAACTGATCTTGGGGGCACCTGGGAGGCTCAGTCGGTTAAGCATCCCACTTTGGCTCAGATCATGATCTCACGGTTCTTGAGTTTGAGCCCCGTTATCTGGCTCTGTGCTGACAGCTTGGAGCCTGGAGATGGCTTCAGATTCTGTGTCTCCCTCTCTCTTTACTCCTCCCCAGCTTGTGCGCTCGCTCTCTCTCTCTCTCTCTCTCTCTCCTCTCTCTCAAAAATAAACAAACATTAGAACAATTTTTTTAAATGATCTTGGAGAAGTCAGAGATCTGTGAAAAGAGAGAGCTCAGGATAGAAGTCTGAATTGACTGACAGAAATCCAGAATGAACCCTACACAATCTAGCCCTGAGGAAAATAGACTCAGGGCTAAGAAATGGAAGTGAAGACACAAAGTATAATAATCAGAGGTCAACTGCAGGTGAGTTTGGATCAACATCTAGGTGTGGTTGTTAGAGGTCAGCAAAGCATGGAAGCAGGCTGAAAAGCACATAGAGCACATACAGTAGAGGAGCCACTGTCTATACTCACTGAGCTCTATCCCTTCTTTCCTGGGGGTCTTGGAGAGCTATGAGATTGCATGTAAGAACTGGGGCTGTCATCACCATCACCATCATGGTTTTCACCATTTATTAGTAGCTAATTTACATTCCAGAAAGCAAAAACCTAAACACATATTGTTTAAGCCTTGTAAGAGTTCTTTACTTTTAATTTTGTCTCATTTTCATATAAACAAACAAAAAAAAAACCCAACAAACTCAGCAGACTTAGATAACTTGCTCAAAGGTATGTAGGTAGTAAATAATGAAGCTGTTACTCAAGGCCTCATCTATAATCTGTGTCCATAATAACCAGACACTGTCTCTTTCGCATCTTTCTCCCATTAGTTTGAGAGACAATAAAATGCAGTAGGAGTTGCATAAAACATAAAAGGAGCTTCCCTTACCCTTGTCTTAGGTAGTCATGATTATGGTTTGTAGACAAAGGGGTAGAAGGATGTGAAGAGGGGATTGACATACAGTAGTCCCCCCTTATCTGTGGTTTCAGTTACTTACAATCAACTATGGTCCAGAAACAAATAATCCTCCTTTGGATATTTCACCAGGTCAATAGTAGCCATACTCTGTGTCACAGTGCCTACATCATTCACCTCACTTTATGTCATCACATAGGTATTTTTTCATTTTACATTCATCACAAGAAGAAGGGTGAGGACAGTCTAAAATGATACCTTGAGAGAAACAGAGAGACCATATTTACATAACTTTGATTATATTGTTATAAATGTTCTATTTTTATTGTTGTTAATCTCTTACTGTGCCTACTTTAAAAGTTCGACTTGCACTGCGCCATTCTGGTTTGACTCTTGAAAGAGAAAAAAGACCTTAGTGGGGAAACTGGTGAAAACTGAATAATCAAGTATATAGTTTAGTTAATAGTACTGTAACAAGTTAACTTATTTTTTATAATTATATCATGCTATGTAAGATATTAACATTGGAGGAAACTGAGTGAATTGTATGTAAGAACTAGCTGTACTATTTCTGTAACTTTCCTGCAAGTCTACATATTTCAAAGTAAAGGCTTAAAAGTTAAAAAAAAAAAGTTCGACTTTGTCATAAGTGTGTATGTATGGTAAACAAACACATGGTATCTATAACGTTTGGTACTGTCTGTAGTTTCAGGCATTCACTTGAGGCCTTAGAATGTATCCTCCATGGATAAGGAGGGGCTACTATACTATAATTGGTAAGCAGAGGTTGTTCTGCTAATTAGAACTTAAAATGCTCCCCATACACCTGTATTCTGTTTTAGTGTATGTAGAGATGGGGAAGCATATATAACCTACACCACTGTATCCTGAGCTCAGTCAGAGCTGGAAGGGTTCTTAGGGACTCCCTAGCCCAACTCTCTAACTGCAGTAAATGGCTTCCAAACTCTATTCCATTCTGGATAGAAACTTCTGCCAGCCTTTTCAAACTTCAGGGCTCCCAGGCAGAGGATGTTTCTCTTTCTTTGGATTTTCAGATTTTTCCCTATGGCTATGAGAGCAATGTTTGTATTTTAGCGTGCATTATTGTTCACAAATATGTCACTTTTCCAATAACTATTGGGGTTACAAGCTATCTAAGGGCAGACATTCTCTCTCAAAACTTTTTTTTCTCAATACCTATTATCTAACAAGGAGAGAGTTGTAGTTCTCAAAACTTACTGAATTGAACTTCATATACAACTAAGTTCTAAAATATTAAGCAATTTACCTACATCACATGTAGATTCATGAAATATTTCTCCTACTCATAATTTATAATGTAGTCCTATGACCCTCATCTGAGGTTAAGTATTTCTGACTCTTTGAATGAGGTACGTAAAGGGATATGACTTTCTAATCATGCTCCTCTGAGCATGCTGTTATCATTCTCAGCTTATTCTCCAGTGTTGTTTTTCTGCTGTCTTGGCATCCACAGGAAAAGGATGGAATTTTTAAAATTTACTTAGCACAGCATCAAACATAGGGCTACTTTATTGCCTTTTGTCTTTCATGAAAAGATCAGAACCCTAATTCAGGAGAAGCTGAATTGATTCCTATACAATCTTTTAAAAAATTTATTATTGAAGCATAGTTGACATACAATGTTATAATAGTTTTGGGTATACAACATAGTAATTCAACAATTCTATACATTGCTCATTCTCATCATGGCAATGTAGTCATCATCTGTCACCCTACAACATTATTGAAGTATTATTGACTATATTTCTTATTCTGCACTTTGTATCTCTGTGACTTATTTATTTTATAACTGGGAAGTTTGTACCTCTTAATGCCCTCTACCTATTTTCACCCATCCCTCTACCCATCTCCCCTCTGACAACTAACTCTTTGTTCTCTGTATTTAAGATTCTGAGTTTTTTGTTTGTTTGTTATAGAGAACTGGTGACAAAGTTGGAATTAGAATTTAGGGATGTTTTTAAAGCTCTAACCATGTTAAACCATGTCCTGAATAGTCTCAAAAAGAGTTCAAAACAAGTACATTATGAATATAAATGCTATGAACATAAATGCTTTAGAAAGCAATGTCCACAGCCAAACCAAAAAGACCGTATATGTGTGTGTGTATATATATATATATATATATATATATATAATTTTATATATGTTTTATGAGTATGAAGAAAGTTGTAGATGATCATTCTATATTGTTTGCTTTGCAGAGAGAATGATGGGATTAGAATAAATTTAAATTAGAGATTACTGACTTTTTTATTCCAATTTCTGTATTTTCCCACAAAAATTAATTTAAAAATTCTGAATCTTCATGGAATGAATTTTATCTTTGAACACATTGTTTGCATTATGTGGGGCCATATATTCTGATCCTTTGCTATAAGGAACAGAAATGACTCAGTCTAGCACATGTAAAGGAGATTTGCTATATTAATAAGTGAGCCATGACTGCGTGGGACCCGGGGACAGGGGCACAAGTACAGCTTGGCTTCCCAGAAACTTAACCCAGAGGGTGAACTCTGTATTCAAGAAGACTTTCAGAACTTCAGAAGAACTGCATGAGCCTTACTCTTGTGCTCATTTTTAACACTAGAGCTACACTCCCTGAAGTATCTTTGATAACTGTCTCACTATGAAGTGACAAATTCTTTCTAATTTTCTCAGTTAAAATTCCTGAAACAGAGAGAGAATTTGATTCACCGAAATAATCTCTTGGTGTGACACCTTATAAAACATTATTCTTTCTAGTGTATGTGGACTACAAAGATGTCTATCAGATGCCCACTCTCCTGATACAACCTGCTGCTTGGGAGGTAGATTTCTGTGTTAGAAAAGTAATGTGGATGTAGGAAGGATAGGGAAGCCGTTGTCTAGCTCTTGCTTTTGGTAAACCCATTCAGTATTTATTTTACTTGTCTGTTTTAGCCCCTGCAGAAAGAATATTTTTATGCATGTGCCTGACTTGTTATTTCTAGTCCTGTAGTTATTTCTTGGCTCTACTTCTTGCTTAACTATCATTACATTCTACTGAGACTGCTTCTGTAAAGAGTGTAACCATCATCAGACTGCAAGTTCTCTAAGGAATGGGATTATGATTGCTTAATGTGGTATCCCAGGCATCTATCTAGCCAGCTTATAGGAGATAAACAGCAAATATTATTTAAATGAAGAGATGGCCTCCAGGATAACCAGAGAATTCTTTGAATTTGTTAAAATGGTTTCCAGGAGCCTGAGTTTATTCCTCTGTTAATCTGTAACAGATAATTGTATTAGTGGTTCTGCAACACGACCTGTAGCCCAGCAGGTCTTCAGGGTGTTGACATGATTCTGAGTACCTTGGAAATGGTTATGAAAAAAATGGCAGTGACTAGCAAGGTGGGGCTGGGGAAGCATGAATGAGGTGGGATCCTGGGTAACTTGTTGGGATTGGTTGCGTAACATGAAAGGCAACCTACTCATCTGGAAATGTAATGCAAAAAGAAGTCTATGCAGATCATATCTGTTTCTGTCTCTGATCTGGAACGCTCAGAAACAGCTGTCAAACCCTGCTTAGGACTCATTCATATTCTGCTTGTGATATGAATCCTAAGGGGGCGATGCCTACACAATCACGGCATTGTTCCAAGCAACACAATAAGCTTGCCATAGCCTTGGGCTCTCACGCACATACTGATGGCTACATACAGAGACACCGGAGCTGTCTGAAGGGCCATTTTCTTTCTGTAATAGTTTTCAGGATACTTTTAAATGTCACCTATCAGAGTTTAGTTTCTTCCCACGGTACCTAGCCTGGGAAAGTATTATTCAGGGTTCATTTGGGTGGGAGGCATGACGTCAGTGTAAAGTCACAGACTGCCTAGGGGTCAAGACTCCCCTTTGTCCCTAAGCCCTGGTTATGCTAGATCAGTCAATCTTCCTGTTTTCTAGCCTATTAGGAAACATGTCAATGGCATGAAAGAACACAGAGCCTACATCTGTTTTAGCTAAAGTCATATAAAGGCAATTCATAGTAGCTTAAGTCAATGACATTTTAGGAAGTATTTCAGTTCTACAAATCCTTTTCAGGATGCATCTAACATACACAGCTTATACTACAGAGAGGAAAGTAAAGGGACTCGGGTAGAGGTAAAAAGATGTGTTTATTTGTAAAGAGTGTACACAATTATTGGTAAGTGGTAGTGAATGGTGACAACGATATGGATTTTTTTAATGTTTATTTTTATAGAGTCTGCACATGCACATGTGCATGCATGTGGGAGAGGGGCAGAGAGAATCCCAAATAGGCTCCACACTGTTAGCACAGAGCCTGGTGCAGGGTTCAGTCTCACAAATGGTAAGATAATAAGACCTGAGCTGAAATCAAGAGTCAGACGCTTAACTAACTGAGCCACCCAGGTGCCACGATATGGATATTTTAAAGAGAAATTTTGACTCTTCTGTCTCAGCATTCTGGACAAATAAGGCAAAAGAATTATGTTTAATATCAACTTTTATTTCTCAATAGCGTTATGTTAAAGAGCATAAGTTTTGGTGTTGTAAAAAACTGTGTTTGAATCCAAACTTGCTTATCAGCTGTGAGATCGTGGCTTAAGGGTAAGAGCCTGAGTTTCCTCACATGTAACAGGGATAATCAAATCTCCCTTGGATGTTTCATGTGAGGATTAAGTACATTGAAGTGAAGTATTGAGGATAGCCCATGCTATGGTGATTGCTCAATAAATAGTAGTTGGTAATAAAATTCCATTTGGAGAATATTGTTCTACCTAGGTCCCACCTGCCTGCCTTCTTAGTCTTATCTAGGCTTTTATAGAGATTTTGATTGATGGGAATCTGCAAAGAAACATCGAACCAGGGCTTGCTTCCTAACAAATACTAGACACCAGCACTGACAAATGATCTGGGGAAACAAGGCCTTATTGAAGCATTGACTCTGAACCTCATCATGGCTGGTGCCAGTGCCTCATTGTAAAATGTGGAGTTAGTACCCACTCTCTTTGTCTCAATTTGGTTTGAATGACTTAACAGATACACCCACAGATGTCTGTCAGGCTTGGAAATACGTGTTACCACATGCCCTGTGTACCACTATAAAGAACCTTTTTCCTTGCCATCTGAATTTGTCTTAAGTTGCTTTAAGTGTTTACTGACATTGGTGTTATGACTTTATTCATCAGCTTTGTGAAGTTCTGGCTACTGTTTCTTAGTTTCCCAACTGTGAAACTTAATTGTTAAATTTTAAGCACTAACTTCAGTCATTTCCAACTGTGAATTAATTAATTGGCTCCCATTCTCTAAATTTCTTAATATATAAACCAAGGACTTTAATTGTGAGGTGATGTATTTTATATATCCTCTTATTCTTATGAGGATATATATGGCACAGTATAGTGGTGAAAAGCACAAACACAGGGGCAGATTGTTCAGGTTCTAATCCCAGAACTACCACTTACTATGAATGAAACCTAAGTCAAGTTACTTAACCCCTTTGAAATTCAAGCTCTTCACAGAATGCTTATATGGATCAAATGAGTTTCTATGAATACTAAAAACAGTTCCTGAAACATAGTAAGTGCTACAGAAGTGTTACTTATTATAATTATTGTTGTGCATATAAAATAGGCTTCCTTTTCTAGGAAAGAGCACTAATCAAACTGTACTCACAATTACCATTCAGTTCTAAAACCTCAAAGGTAATTGACTGGATCTCCCTGATCTTGAGCAGAACTGGAGGTTAGGCTGTCATCTGTAGAGCTAAGGATGGTGGAATCTTCTTATATCAAGAGCTGTGGGTTTGCTGGATACAGGACAGCATGACACGTTGAAAATAATTGGAATGTTGAAGAATGGGATTCACACAAGTCACAGAAACAAGTTCGGCATAGGAACTGTTGTGAGAAAGGTTTTGGAGGAGAGAAAAGAGTCATATGCATCATAACAGAGAATTATGGAATGTCAGCAGGATCTAGTCCCATGAAATTTTAAATGTGGCATGTGGGTGGGTTAACTACATTAAAGGGAGAAGGGACAGAGCAGCCCTGATGAACCACCAGTTCTTTTCCCTATTTGCTTAATTCGACACTTCCCTTAGTTCACCTACTGGAAAAGTCTCGACACATTCCAATATATTTCTGAGACAGGAAACACTTCCCCTTGGCTATTCCTATGGCCCACTAAATCAAGTTCTAAGTTAGTCATGGTGTTCATAGGGGTCCAGGACTTCTTCAAACAGTAGTTTAGCAGTTGTAGATGAGGAGAATTTTGAATCATATTCTGCAATATTTGGAAAATAATAAATAATAATTTGTGAAGATAAAAGATTTCAGAAATTACATAAAAATTAATCTCTTCTGCTACTATAATTTGACACATACTATGTGCTGAGTATTATAGTAGTTTGTGCCTATCATCTTGATCCTTAGATCAACCCAATAAAAGGTAGATATTATTAGATTCTTTTTTTCATATGATCAGCGTACTACTCAGAGAGATTATATTATTTGCCACAAGACACCACGAACTGACTCAGTTGAAAAGGACCATTCTGAAATAGGTAGGGGACAATAATGAAGTCAGTGGGGCCAGTTAAAAGGCTACAGCAGCTCGACATAAGACATTATTATAACTTAAAGTAAGGTGGGAACAGTGGAGATGGTGAGAAATTGTCAGATCCTGGATACATTTTGAAGGTAGATACATTTTGAAGGAATTCCTGGCAGAATGGATGAGGATAAGGGAGAAGGTAAGGAATCAATAAGGAATCTAAGTATGTTGGCTTGAGTAAGTAGACAGTTGAAACGGCACATCTGAGATGGGAAAGGCTGCAGGGGACACGGGTTTGAGAGAAAGAACAGTTCTGTTTGGGACCTGTTAAGTTTGAGATGTATATTAAAAATCCAAATGGAGATGGCAAGTAAATCATCTGAAACTCAGAAGTGAAGTCTTTGGTGGAGATAGAAATTTAGGACTCTATCACATAGAAATTTTTAGAGACACAACCCTTGAAGCAACTACCACAGGTGGCTGAACAGAGAATAGGACCAAAGATGGAGACTTGGGCCACACTTCTTAGAAACTGGGGGGAAGAAGAGGAGTCCACACCGTTGAATGAGAAATAATGGCCAATGGATGGGAGGGAGAAAAAAGATTGTGGCAGCCTGGAAGCTAAGTGCAAAAAGTATGTTAAAGAGAAGGGAGGTATTTAAGTGTGTCAAAATACTGCTGTAGATCAAGATGAAGGGTGAAAGTTGACCATTTTGACATAATAGCATAGGGTTCATTGGTAATCTTGAAGGAAACTGTTTGATACGTGGGACTCTGGGAAACAAAGGTCTGATTGGATTAGATTTAAGAGAGAGTGGGTGGGAATATTTGGAGGCCCTGAGTTAAGGATGAAGAGATAAGCTATTGGAATTACAAGGTTGTACATTTCCACAGAGTTGGGGGAGGTGTGTGTGAAAGTGGGACTTTGACCTTGATCCCTTGATCAGTTCATTATGACACATCATCCTGACACTTGTACAGATTAGACTTGTATGTTCATTTTTTCCTCTCTTTTAACTACCATTGAAGAAGTCACAGTGTAGTTGTAAACTATGTCATTATTCCATCCTAAATCGAGATGTGTTCTGAGTTTATCATATTATGGTAGACTGTAGAACCCCCTCTGACAGAAAGACAGCAACCACTCCACTGTCAAGGTTCCTCTGACTGGGGAATGAAAATAATTTTTCCAGAAAATGGAGCCTAACTGATCATCTAAATAAGGTTGAGGACTGCCCTATAGCCTGTAGGGCTAATATCAGGATCTGGACTTCGCTATCAGGGCATTAAAGGATCAGGAGAATAGTGTTGAGTCTATTAGTGGAAGAGAAACATGAGGAAAAAATAAAGATCTAAGACTATTGCTTATGACTGTGCTCCCTAAAATAATGAATAAAGATCTAGAAGAGTGGGAAACAGCAATACATATAATCTAATAGATGAGTAGATGCTGTTTAGGAAGGCAGTTTTTAGGTGAGGATTTGATTATGTCTTCATCATTGTGGTCAGTGACTTTCATGGGCCAGTGATAGGCTACTTTACTAATGTCAGGATTAAAGCCACTCTTTTTTCTCATTAAGTGGATTTAAATTTAGATAAGTGTTGCCCTGTATAAGATCTCCACTAGATTACAAACTCTTTGGGAGAAAGAAAGTTTTTTTTTTTTCTTTCTTTCATGAGTTCCCAATTTACCTATTCAGAAGTTCTGAAGTTCCTGTTCTTTCAGTCAGCATTTCTGATCAGTCCTCTCAACATGTGATGAGCAGTTAGAGGTGGCAACTGGGATGGTAATCTGATCACTGGGAATGGTTGGGCAGAAATTATCAGTTGTTGTCTCGTCAGTTATCAGGGAGTGCCACGGGTGATTTTTAAGATTTTATTTCTCTTGGGGATTTCTTCTTGGAATTAATTTCCTCTTGGGGATTAATCATTGCTTGTCATGTTTTCTACCAGAAGAGATTTATTTCTCACCAAGACTGGAAAAAAAAAAAAAAAGAGCTCATACATTATGCCTTTTACTTTGTGGTCAAGATCATGTTTTTGGGTTGCTTGCATATCAAGACAGACTACCATTGATGAGCCCACCAGGTTCATGATATTTACTTATTCTAATGGCTGTAACTATTATATGAAGTTATAAATTAATAGACTTCTATTTTATTTAGAAGCTACTATTTTCTACCTCCATCTCCAGGATTTCATTGATTCAATCAACAAATATTAAAATATTGAAAGAAAACCCCTAAATCCATAAGGGTTATCTAGATTTTTTTAAAAAAATTTTTAACGTTTATTTATTTTTGAGACAGGGAGAGACAACATGAACGGGGGGAGGGGGGGTGTTGTCAGAGAGAGAGGGAGACACAGAATCCGAAACAGGCTCCAGGCTCTGAGCTGTCAGCACAGAGCCTGACGCGGGGCTTGAACTCACGGACCGCAAGATCATGACCTGAGCTGAAGTGGGATGCTTAACCAACTGAGCCACCCAGGCGTCCCTGGGGTTATCTACATTTTACGTAGTATGAATGTGCCATTCTTTGTGTTTCTTAAAACCTATTTTCTATTGATAAATATTTGGATTGTTTCCAGTTTTTACTACGATAAACAATGGTGTAATGAATAACATTGGAAATATATCGATTTGGGCTTTATTTTAGGAATTCTTTGTTTTACTTTTATTGATTCTTTGTTGTGTTCCTTTTAAATAGCTTCTTCCACGAATATTTTCCCTCTTGACTGCTTATCTTTATTAGATCTTATTGGTAGCATAGACTATTCTCTGGTACAAACAATATTAACACTATCAAAGCTGTGATTACCACTAAGACTTCCATAACAGCCAGCTAAATAATACACATTCAGAACAAATGATCTACTACTGCATAGCTCTCTTTGTCTCAATACCAGTTGCTGTGTCTAACATTCTTCATTGTGTTAGTGGCATAATTTGGGGTTGTCTTTCATTTGTCTAAAAGAACTTTAGGAAAAGTCCAGAGTCTATTAATCTTAGGAGGGCGTGTCTATCTCTCAGAGATGGTGTGAAAAATTACTTCTAAAGTTTGAAGCTCTTAGAGAATGATGTGTTTTTAGAAAAAAAAATGGTGTTACGCATTCAAACATTAATATGGGTATTCTTTTAATATGTTAATAATATAATATTTTAAGGTTCAATTTATAATTTCTCATGTTGCTACCCTATTTAGCCTTCTATTTATTTTTTAATATTATACACTCAAATATCTGGACTGAAAACTGGTAAGGGATGGGTATTACTAAGCTGAACCCTCATCTTCCCATCATTGTGCAACTGTTTCATTTCTTAATGAAGAAGTATATGAACTTTAACATGATCAAATATTCATCATATTCTATCAGAAGCCATTATGTGTGTCACTAATTTGTTCTGCGCTTCTCATACAGTGAATCCTAGGATTGGTGGAATGATGGGTTAGTAGTAGAAGCAGAACCCTTATAGGAATTATACCCAATACCCTATCTTCCCATTTTACTTAGTTCAGAGACCATTAAAGCTAGGAGTAGTGTTTGGATTATTTGTTGTTGGTATGCTTTCTAACATGAAGGGAACTGGAGGCTGAAAAACCTCAGGGACAATGAGATGATGACTTTTCCTCCCCCTTGCTCTCATAAGGTTGTGATACCCAAGCACCGTAAGTTTGGTTCAACTACCAAAAGAATGGCATACCTATAATCCTTCTTAAATGGAAGCGTCCAGGGCATAGATTATACAAATTCTTTCTAAATAGTAATATAAGCCCCAGGTCTAAAGGGATTGTGGCAAAGCACAAAATTAAGTCTTGTCACACTCTGCATAGTCAGTCACATTGCTTACCATGTTCCTTCTGTTGGGTTAAGTGGGGTCCACCCAAGAATGCAACACTGATACACTTTATCTCCTATTGGATTTGTGGCCTCCTCACTTGCACTGAATTTCAGAATATTTTCTAAACAAATCAAGAATCTACTATGTAAGCAGTCCTGTGTTTGTTTGTTTGTTTGTTTGTTGTTGTTTTCCAAGCTCAAGTTCACCTGAAATGCTGAATTGATATTTGAGGAAGTTGTGTTGTTCCACTCAGGTCAATTTTGAGCCTGGTTTTAAGTTTTTGAATCAGATACTGTAGCAGTGACTTTCATCTCCTTTTCATCTTTAGTAACAAATCTGTGATATAATTTGGAGTGCCATTGAAGCCGTTTAAACTGTGATTTCCAGTCTTACAGGAAATGGTAGCTATATAACAGTCTGACAATTGAAAATAGAAGTAAAATTATTGGGGCGCCTGGGTGGCTCAGTTGGTTAAGTGTCCGGCTTTAGCTCAGGTCATGATCTCACAGTCTGTGAGTTCGAGCCCTGCGTCGGGCTCTGTGCTGACAGCTCAGAGCCTGGAGCCTGCTGTGGATTCTGTGTCTCCCTCTCTCTCTGCCCCTCCCCTGCTCATGCTCTGTCTCTTTCTGTCTCAAAAATGAATAAAAAACATTAAAAAAAAAAAAGAAAAGAAAATAGAAGTAAAATTATTAAGTGAGACTTCCAGGAAGGTTAAGGAAAAAAAAAAATGCAAGGTTTTACACACATAGCCTTTGTAATTCATTCCTATGGCCTGGAATGTAGATGCGATAGATGGAGCTCCAGCAACTATTTCAGAGTGTCAATGAGATGGAAAGTCACATACTGAGGATGGTTTGAATAAAACCCAAACCTGTGTCTTTGAGAACCACAGAGCTGATAATTAACTCTGGACTGACTAGCTGTAGAGTTCTCTTATGTGAGGCAGAAAAAAGCCTATACCTTGTGTAAGCTATTTTTAGGTTTTCTTTTATATGTAACTTTCTCGTTTTTTATGTTTTTTGGTTTTTTGGTTTTTGTTTTTGTTTTTTGTTTTGTTTTCCTTTTGAGAGAGATACGGCATGAGCAGGGGAGAGGGGCAGAGGGAGAGAGAGAGAGAATCTTAAGCAGGCTCCATGCTCAGCATGGAGCCCGACATGGGGCTCAGTGCCTCAACCCTATGATCATGACCTGAGCCAAAATCAAGTCAGACACTCAACCAACCGAGCCCACCAGGTACCTTGTAAGTTTCCTGTTTTTTTTTTTTGTTTTTTTTTTTGTTTTGTTTTTTATGGCAAACCAGAAACACAGTAGCCAAAATAACAGAAATTTCTTTAGCTCAGGAGATGCTGGATTTTTACTGTTCATATATGACATAAATACTCCTGAATATATGTTGTATTGCCTAACCAAGAAAATGGATTTGATGTCCTGTCCTAGCACCAAATATGGAAGGAAGGTTGCTTTTGTAATTGAAATTTTAACTTGTGGCCGTACTTTCTGGGTACCTGGGTGTATTCTGATTATCATTGGAATATCTAGCACCATCAACAATAACATCTACTTTTTAAATTAATCTTTTCCCATTTTTCCTAATTTCCATGTGCAGTACTGTCAAAAAATATATCTGTAGCCAATAATTGATTTGTTTTTCACATTTGACACTGGCCAAATAACCAGCCATTGATGAACATAGTAATCCCCTACCTCCTAGAAAGTATAAAAACTGAGCCATACAAAAACACTGGGGTTGTACATGTGTAGTGCTTAGAACAGTGACATATAACGTTTTGAGAACAGTGGAACATAGTTTTGCATAATTTTGTATAATCATTGGGTCTTAACATGTGGAATTTTAAAAATCAGCAGGGTTGGCACTGGGAGAGCCAGGAGAGCAAGAGGAAACTGAGTCCCACGCTTAAAGAGATAGTACAACAAACATCCTTACTGTATAGAAGCAGTGGTTTGGAGGGGCACCTGGGTAGCTCAGTTGGCCAAGCATCCCACTCCTGATTTCAGCTCAGGTCATGATCTCACAGTTTATGGGATCAAGCCCCATGACAGGCTCTGTGCTGACCGCAAGGAGCTTGCTTGGGATTCTCTCTCTCCCTTTCTCTCTGCCCCTTCTTCATTTGTGTGCATGCTCCCTCTCTCAAAATAAATAAATAAATAAAAATTTATAAAGAGCAGCAGTTTGGAAAATCACTTGGAGTATACAGGAGGGAGATTTGTTTACTAATCACAGAGCATGTGCTGGAGGGGAAAGGATCATTGGAAGACTTCTTCAGGAACAAAGGAGCTAGAAGGTACTTTTTCCCTCCCTTCCCCCAGCCTAGACACGTGGACACCTTTGGGAACCAATACGGTACCAACACTCTCCACTTAAGTTGCTCCCAGTACACCCTGCCTCTAAGCTCTCTTGACCTTCCAACTCACCAACCTCACAGGAATTTGGGGTGGCTGCAGGTTCCCTATGGAAGCTACCAGTGCAAATCTTACTGGTATCATTATCCTGCAGACCTGCCACCTGTAATACATCCTTGGCCCGGAGCCCATCCAAAGTGATGCCATAAGCCTGTCAGTCTGCAAGCAGCCCTGATGGGTCAGTACCATTCCAAAGTGACTCCTTCCCTGGGGAGAGTGGAAGATAACCATTCACACCAGTCCAGCTGTGACCCTGGCAGTGGACTGTGGACCAATAGCTGGACTGAATACAGGCCCTACACACCAATGAAAGCTTCTCATGAAACAATACAAGGAAAGTGTCCTAAAGGTTACTGTTACTGCTTCTTTGGCAAACACCTTGTCTGTTTGAACTCAAGCCCAAGAAAGTCCTGAGTGGCTCACTAACAAAAAAAGACCAAATCATGCCCATAACTGGCTAAGAGAGCCATTGCAGATTACTGGACCGAAGGCAAATATAGCTCAGCCACAATAGTAGGGTGCATAGAACACACATAGGATATACTGCTGAAGGGACAGATTCTGGTGAACAGGGGACCCTGTAGCGCAGGGCACTAAAGGACCTCTTCTTCATAAGGCAACCAATTTTCATAACAGAAGATAGAACATATAGAAACAGACACAGAGAGTTAGACAAAATGAAGAGACAGAGAAAAATGTCCCAAATAAAAAATAGGACAAAATCACAGAAAGAAACCCTAACAAAACAGAGATAAGTAATATGCCTAATAGAAAATTTAAACTAATGATCATTTAAAGTACTCTCAGAACTTGAGAAAAGAGTAGAGGACCTCAGTGGGAACCTCAAAAAATAAATAGAAAATATAAAAAAGAACCAATCAGAGATGAAGAACTCAGTAACTGAAATTTAAAATACACTGGAGTGAATAAACAGTAGACTAGAGGAAACAGAAGAATGCACCAGTGACCCTGGAAGACAGGGTAATGGAGAGCAATTAAGCAGAACAAGAAAGAGAGAAAAAAGAAAAAAAAAATGAAAATAGACTTAGAAAACTAGCACCATTAAGTGTAATAATATTCATGTTATAGGGATCCCAGAAGGCAAAGAGAGAGAAAAGTAGACAAAAATTAACTTGAAGAAATAATAGCTGAAAACTTCCATAATTCAGGGAAGGAAAAAGAAGTCCAGATTCGGGAGATACACATAGCCCCCAACATCAACACAACGAGCTCCACACCAAAACACATAGTAATTACAATGGAAAAAAGTAGTGATAAAGAAAAAATTTTTATTTAAAAAATTTTTTTAAATTTTTTTTTCATTTTTGAGAGACAGAGCATGAGTGGGGGAGGGGAAGAGAGAGAGAGGGAGACCCAGAATCTGAAGCAGGCTCCAGGCTCTGAGCTGTCAGCACAGAGCCTGACATGGGGCTCAAACCCATGAACTGTGAGATCCTGACTTGAGCCAAAGTCTGATGCTTAACTGACTGAGCCACCCAGGCACCCCAAGAAAAAAATTTTAATTGTCAAAAGAAAAGGCAATTACATACAAGGGAAAGCCCATAATGCTATCAGCTCATTTTTCAACAGAGACTACAGGCCACTAAGGGCATAGCATGATAAACTCAAAGTGCTGAAAGAAAAAAAAAAAATTCAGCCAAGAATGCTCTTGGAAAGGCTTACTCTTTAGTAAGGCTATCATTCAGAATAGGAGAGAGAGATTTCCCAAACAAAAGTTAAAGGAATTCATGACCACTAAACCAGCCCTACAAAAAATATTAAAGGGGACTCTTTGAGTGGAAAGGAAAGACCACAAAGAGGAGTAAGAAAAGCATGAAGTAAAAAAGCAGTAAGAGTAAGATTAAGTATACCTGTAAAATCAGTCAAGGGATTCACAAAATAAAAGGATGTAAAATATGAAACCATATAACTAAAACATGAGGGGAAGAAGAGTAAAGAATGAGTTAAACTTAAGCAACCACAAATTTAATATAAACTTCAATATGTATAAAATGTTATATGTAAATCTTTTGGTAACCACATACCAAAATCTTGTAATAGATAAGCAAAAAACAAAGGAAAAGGAATCCAAGTATATCACTACAGAAAGCCAACAAATCGCAGGAAGAAAGCAAAAGAAAGGAACAGAGAAGAACCATAATACAAGCAACCATAATACAAGTAAAAAAAAAATGATGTAAGTACATACTTATCAATAGTTACTTTGAATGCCAACGGACTAAATGCTCAAAAGACATAGGGTGGCAGAATGGATGAAAAAGCAAGACCCATCTATACTCTGCCTACAAGAAACCCACTTCAGTCCTAAAGACACATACAGATTGAAAGCGAGGGGATGGAAAACCATTTATCATGCAAATGGAAGTGAAAAGAAAGACAGGGTAGCAATACTTATATTGGACAAAATAGACTTTAAAACAAAGACTAGCAAGAGACAAAGAAGGACACTGTATAATAATTAAAGGGGACAACCCAACAAGAAGATATAACAATTGTAAATATCTTTGCATCCAACATGGGAGTACCCAACTATATAAAGCAGCTAATAACAAACATAAAGTCACTGGTGATAGGAATACAATAATAGTAGGACACTTTAACAGACACTTGGATCGATGGAGAGATCATCCAAACAGAAAATCGACAAAAAAAGGCAGTGGCTTTGAATGACACCTTGGACCAGATAGACCTACCAGATATGTTCAGAACATTCCATCCTAAAACAGCAGAACACACATTCTTCACAAGTGTACATGGAGCTTTCTCCAGAATAGATCACATATTAGGCCACAAAACAAGTCTCAAAATGATCAAAGTCATGCTATGTCTCTTTTCTGACCATAATGCTATGTAACTAGAAATCAAACACAAGAAAAAATCTGGAAAGAGCACAAATATATGGAGGTCAAATAACATGCTATTAAACAATGAATGGGTAAACCAAGGAATGAAAGAAGCAATTAAAAAACCCATGTAACCAAATGAAAATGAAAACAGAATGGTCTAAAATCCTTGGAATGAAGCAAAAAACTGTTCTAAAAGGGAAGTTTATAGCATTACAGGCCTATCTCAAAAAGCAAGAAAAATCCTCAAACATCTTAACCTTACACCTAAATGATTTAGAAAAAGAAGAATGAACAACACACAAAACCAAAAAAGGAAGAGAATAATAATAAAAAAAAAAAGATTAGAGCAGAAATAAATGAAATTTAAAAACAAAACAAATAAAAAGACAATAAAACACATCAGTGAAATGAGGAGCTGGTTGCTTAAAAACATCAAAAAAATTGATAAACCTATAGTCAGATTCTTTAAAAAAAAATTAGGACGGGACTCAAACAAATAAGAAATGAAGCAAGAGAAACAGCAACGAATACCACAGAAATACAAAGGCTCATAGGAGAATATTATGAAAAACTATATGCCAACAAGTTGGTAAACCTAGAAGGAATGGATACATTCTAAGAAATATATAACCTCTCAAAACTGAGTAAGAAAGAAATAGAAATTTAAACCGTGTGATCTCACAGTTTGTAAGTTTAAGCCCTGTGTTGGGCTCCATGCTGAGAGTGCATATCCTGCTTGGGATTCTCTCTCTCCCTCTCTCTCTGCCCCTCCCCCACTCACACATGTGTGTGCACTCTCTCTCTCTCAAAATAAACATTTTTTAAAAATTAAAGATGTCTTTTTCAATTTTCTTCTCTTTGTATGCCTTGCTTTTTTTCTGTTTTTCCTTCTAGCTATCTTTCTCCTTGTGAAGTTCGGATTATATTTATATTTCTGAATTACTTAAAGTCCTTTCCTCTAAATTTCTTTTTCTAAATTTCTCTTATATTAACAATAACTCTCTAATTTTGTACTCTCTTTGCCTATCTTCTTCATATCATCTTTTTGTTCTGTCTACTGACCACAAGGTCATAAAACTGAAGTACAATATGACTTTTCTTTTTGCAAAAACAAACAAATGATGGTTTTTCAGTTCAAAATAGTTGTCTTAAAATATTGCACCTTTTGTCCCTCTCCAAGTTTTAATAAAATAACATGCAGCAATATAAAAATAATATGTCATTGGTGTCACAGAAAAGCTAGATGAGCTATTATTCTCAGACCAAAACAATTAAGTGATCTCTGTAAGATAATAAGCAGATGTAATCAGTTCCAAAATTTGTTACTACAATTTTAAAATAGATCTCTAAAATTATCCAGGGTCAAGAAAGTGTAGGCTGGTAAAAGGAGATGGTTCTAAAGAGTGGGCCACTTAATGGCTTTCTCAGTACCTCTTGCTAAGATGAGCTAGTTCCATTATTTGTCAAGTATAAACTGGAGAACACCTCACTTGCCAAGTACATCTGGTAGTCCTAGACCAAGTGATTCCAAGAATGAGTACTTAAGGCTATCAAAACTGTCCAGTTCTCTATCCCACCCAGAGCTTCTAAGAGGAAAGAGAAACTGATAACCAGAAGAATAATTGCCAACACTTGTTAAAGAAACACCAGAAAATTTATGTGCTCCCTTTCACCTCCTGTAGAAGCACACCATGGCTCAAGTTCTTGCAGTCAGAATCTTCATTCTCTGCTATTGGAAGAACTATTTTCACTTGGAGTTAGGACGTATATATGATTTCCTAATATATAAATAAGCCAGGAAAGCTAAGTGCATGAAGAAGGCCACACCACATGCAATAAAAGATATCAGAATAATAAGGGAAACATTTGGTGATGAGAAAAAAAATGGTTAAATTAATACACATGTAATTATTACCCCCAAATAAATTTTGGAGACCTAAGAAAGTGCATTAAATCTACTGAAAAATATCAGATTGCTATACAAAGGAAGTTCTCCAAAATCATGAAACTTTGACACAATCATTGATTTAAGAGAAGATGTAATAAGTAAACCGAATACCAGAATATACACATCCAGTGTATGAATTAGTGAAAATAAAAAACACCAAGAAGTTATTTTAGGAAAAAAAAAGGTAAAAGAAAAGATATGAAAGAAACATAAGGAGACATAGAAAATATAGTAACTTTGGGGTGCCTGGGTGGCTCAGTCCATTAAGCATCTGACTTTGGCTTAGGTCATGATTTCACATCTCGTGAGTTTGAGCCCTGTGTCAAGCTCTGCCAGAGCCTGGAGCCTGCTTTGGATTCTGTGTCTCCCTCTCTCTCTGCTCCTCTTCTGCTTTCAATCTTTCTCTCTCTCTCTCAAAAATAAATAATAAAACATTTTTAAAAATTAAAAAAAAAGAAAATACAGTAACTTCATTATGAGTGAAAGAAAGGGTTTAGAGGAGATAGAGGGAAAGCAATAGTTGAAAACATAGTAGGAGAAACCATTCCTGAAGACAGATTTGCCTTAAGATTTAAAGAATTTTCAGGATATCAATAAGAATAAAACAAAAAAGGAATATCCAAATTCTCCCTGAATTCTGAAATTTCAGAATACCAAGATAGAAAATCGTATCCCTCCAAAAAACAAAATTTTACTTTACTATAAAGAACAATCCTCATACTGACATCAGACTTTTCATCTATGGTATAGGTGGTAAAGGACAAGGAAGGAAATTATTCAAAGTATTGAAAGAATGTAATTTAGAACATAGCTTTCTTTTTATATTAAGTTAAACTAACTTTTGAGAGCAGAGGCCAAGGAAAACATGCTCATAATAAAAGGATTAAGAGAATTTATTACCAACAAAACAACTGGAAACAAATAACTGAGGTTATACTCCAGAAAATGTGGAAAATAAAGTTCTAAAATGCTTTCTAAAAAAGTGCCTAGAAAAGATTGATGAAAATTAGAAATTAGTTATGTTGAAAATTTTGTTTGGAATGAAGATTAAGTATTGAACAATTTTTAACTTTAATATGAAGTATATTAAAATATTTAACTAAATAATGATGGTACTTGATGAAAAGAATGAGTTCTATAACTCATGGATATCAAAGATAAAAATCATAAAAACCACCCAATTATGGTAAGGCATTCCAAATTCAAGTCAGTAATAAGACAGTAATACCTATCATTATTACTGTTCAAATTAATTGGTAGAACTTGACCAATATAAGTTTATACAACACAAATAGAAAAAGCAAAAACTGTTATATTTGTGAAGTTGACAATTGCCTACTTAGAAAATCCTGAAAAAATAATTGAAACACATTAAGACTCTAATTAGCATTCACACATTTTATATCCATTTATAAAATCAATAGCTTGAGTAATTACCAATTAGGAACTAATAGGAATATATAATTTATATTGTATTGATAAAATGATAAAATATATAAGAAGGAATTTTTGAATTAAAAAGTACAAAGGATAATAATAGATTACTATGAAGAAAATGTAACTTTATTTTTAGTTAACATACAATGTTATATTAGTTTCAAGTTTACTAATTAGTTATATTAGTTTCAAGTTTATTTAGTGATTCAACAATTCCAAGTATTACTTAGTGCTCTTCATGAAAAGTATACTCTTCAATCCCAGTCAATTATTTCACACATCCACCCACTCACCTCCCCCCTGGTAGCCATCAGTTTGTTCTCTATATTTAAGTCTGTTTTTTGTTTGTCTCCTTTTTTCCTTGATTTTTTTTTTGTTTGTTTCTTAAATTCCACATAAGAGTGCAATGCTAAGTGGAATAAATTTCACTATCTGGATCCACCCATGTTATTGAAAATGATGAGATTTCATTCTTTTTTATGACTGAATAATATTCCATCGTGTATATATATACCACCTGTTCATTACCCATTCATCTACCCATGGACACTTGGGCCTCTTCCACAGTTTGGCTATTGTAAATAGTGTTGTAATAAACATAGGGTATTTATAAACACTGTCATAGGGTAGTTCTATTTTTAACTCTTAGAGTAACTTCCATAATGTTTTCCACAATGGCTGTACCCCTTTGCATTCCTACCAACAGTGCACAGAGTTCCTTTTACTCCACATTCTCACCAACCCTTGTTCCTTCTTGTGCTATTGATTTTGTCCATTCTGATAGGTGTGAGGTGCTATCTCCTTGTAGTTTTGATTTGCCTTTCTGTGATGAGTGATGTTGAGCATCTTTTCATGTGTTTCTTGGCCATCTGTAGGCCTTCTTTGGAGAACTGTCTATTCATGTCTTCTGCCCATTTTTTTATTGGATTACTTGTTTTTGGGGGGTATTGGGTTGTATCAGTTTTCTATATATTTTGGATACTAACCTTTTATTGTATATATTATTTGCAAATACCTTCTCCCATTCAGTAGGTTGCTTTTTAATTTTGTTGGTTGTTTCCTTTGCTGTGCAGAAGCTTTTTATTTTTATGTAGTTACAATAGTTTACTGTTTGCTTTGTTTCCCTTGCCTCAGGAGACATACCTAGAAAAATGTTTCTATAGCCAGTGTCAGAGAAATTACTGCCAGTGTTCTCTTCTATGATCGCTATGCTTTCACGTCTCACATTTAGGTCTTAAGTCCATTTTGAGTTTATTTTTTTGTATGTTGCCAAAAAGTGGTCCAATTTCGTTCTTTTGTATGTAGCTGTCCAGTGTTTCCAACACCATTTGTTAAGGAGACTCTCTTATTCCAATGCATCTTCTCACCTCCTTGGTGGAATACAATTTACCACATAATCATGGATTTATTTCTGGGCTCTCTATTTTGTTCCATGATTTATATGTCCGTTTTTTGTGCAAATACTGTATGGTTTTGATTACTACAGCTCTGTAGTATGTTTTAAAATGTGGAATTGTGACACGTTCCATTGAATTTTTCTTTTTCAAGATTGTTTTTGCTATTCAGGTTATTCTGTGGTTCCATACAAATTTTAGAATTGTTTTCTCTTTTTCTGTGAAAATGCTGGGTGTTTTGATAGGGATTGCACTAAATCTGGACTGCTTTGGTAATCTGGACTTTTTAACAATATTGGTTCTTCCAGTCCATAAACATAAAATGTCTTTCCATTTGTTTGGATTGTCTTCAATTTGTTTCATAAATATTTTATAGTTTTCAGTGTATGGGTCTTTCACCTCTTTTGTTTAGTTTATTCCTACATGTTTTATTATTTTTGGTGCAATTGTAAATAGAATTGTTTTCTTAATTTCTCTTTCTGCTACTTCATTGTTAGTGTATAGGAAATGCTATACATTTCTGTACATTGACTTTGTATCCTGTGGCTTTACTGAATTTTTTTTATCAGTTCTAGTAGTTTTTTGGTGGAGTCTTAAGGGTTTTCTATATATAATATCATGTTATCTGAAAATAGTGAACATTTTTTTTCTTCCTTCCTAATTTGGATGCTTTTTATTTCTTTGTTTTTGTTTTTGTTTTCTCATTGCTGTGGCTAGGACTCCCATGTTATGCTGAATAAAAGTAGTAAGAGAGGACATCCATGTGTTGTTCTTGGGGAAAAGCTGTCAGTTCCTCAGCATTGCGTATGATGTTAACTTATGGGTTTGTCATATATGGTCTTTATTATGTTGAGGCATGTTCCCTGTACACTTTCTTGGTGTGTGTGTGTGTGTGTGTGTGTGTGTGTGTGTGTGTGTTATACTTAGTCCAATGTACTTTCTGCATCTATTGAAATGACCATATGGTTTTTATCCTTTCTCTTGATGATGTGATGTACCATGGTGATTGATTTGCAAATATTGAACCGCCCTTGCATTTGAGCAATCAATCCTACTTGATTGTGGCAAATGAATTTTTTAACATATTGTTGGATTTTGTTTGCTCACATTTAGTAGACGGTTTTTGTATCTATGTTCATCAGAGATATTGGCCTGTAGTTTTTCTTTTTCTCTAGGGTATTTATCCGGTTTGGGCATCAGGATAACACTGGCCTCATAGAAAGCATTTGGAAGCTTTCCTTCTTCTTCTCCTAGTTTTTGGAATAGTTTGAGAAGAATAGATATTAACTCTTCTTTAAATGTTTGGTAGAATTTGGGTTGCCTGGGTGGCTCAGTCAGTTGGGCATCTGGCTTCAGCTCAGGACATGATCTCACAGTCCATGGGTTCGAGCCATGCATTGGGCTCTTGTGCTGACAGCTCAAGCCTGGAGCCTACTTTGGATTCTGTATCTCCCTCTCACTTTGCCCCTCCCTTGCTCACACTCTGTCTCTCTCTCTGTCTAAAAAATAAACATTAAAAAGAAAATTTAAATATTTGGTAGAATTCACCTGTGAAGCTCTCTGGTCCTTTGTTTGTTGGAATTTTTTTTTTCCTGATTCAATCTCATTGCTGGTAATCCATCTGTTCAAGTTTTCTCTTTGATCATGATTCAGTTTTGGTAGATTTTATGTTCCTTGAAATTTATCCATTTCTTCTAGGTCTTTGAATTTGTGGGCATATATTTTCTCATAATGCTCCCTTACAATACTTCATATTTCTGTGGTGTTAGTGGCTATTTTTCCTTTTTCATTTGTGATTTTTTAATTTGAATCCTCTTTTTTTAAATAGTCTGGCTAGAGATTTATCCATTTTGTTGATCTTTTCAATGAACCACCTTCTTGTTTCATTGATCTGTTCTATTGTTTTTTTTTCATTTCTGTATCATTTATTTCTGCTCTAATCCTTATTATTTCCTTTCTTCTACTAATTTTGTGTTTTGTTCTTCATTTTCTAACTCCTTTATTATAAGGTTTAGTTGTTTGAGATTTGTCTTGCTTCTTAAGATAGGCCTGTATTGGTATAAACTTCCCTATTAGAACAGCTCTTCCTACACCCAAAAGATTTTGGATCAGTCTGTTCTCATTTTTATTTGTTCCCATGTAATTTTAGGCTTCTTCTTTGATTTCCTGATGGGACAACTCGTTGTTTAGTAGCATGTTATTTAACTTCCATGTTCATGCTCTTTTAGATTATTTTCTTGTGGTTGAGTTCTAGTTGTGTAGTGTTGTGGTCAGAAAAGAACACTATGACTATGATCTTTTAGAATTTATTGAGACTTGTTTTGTGGCCTAATATGTGATCTCTTCTGGAGAATATTTCATGTTCACTTGAAAAGAATGTGTATTCTGGTGTTTTAGGATATAATGTTCTGAACGTATCTGTTAAGTCCATCTGGTCCAGTGTGTCATTCCCAGCCACTGTTCTCTTGTTGAGTTTCTGATTGGATGATCTGTCTGTTGATGTAAGTGGGGTGTTAAAGTCCCCTACTATAATTTTATTACTATCAATTAGTTCATATTTGCTATTAACTGTTTTATGTATTTGAGGACTTCATATTGGTTGCATAAGTATTTACAATTGTTATGTCTTCTTGTTGGGTTGTCACATTCATTATCGTATAGTGTTCTTGCCTCTTCTTACAGTCCTTGTTTTAAAGTCTATTTTGTCCAATATAAGTATTGCTACCTCAGCTATCTTTTGACATCAATCTGCATGATAAATGTTTTTCCATCCCCTCACTTACAGTCTGCAGGTGCCCTTAGGTCTGAAATCAGTCTCTTGTGGGTAGCATATATATGCATCTTGTTTTTATCTACTGTGTCACCCTATGTCTTTTGATGGGAGTGTTTAGACCATTTGCATTCAAAGTAATTATTGATTGATATGTAGGTATTACCATTTTGTTATTGGTTTTGTGGTTGTTTTGTATATTTTCTCTAATCCTTTTTTCTCTTGTTCTCATTCATGGTTCATTGGCTTTCCTTAGTGACATACTTAGATTCCTTTCTCTTTACTGTTTGCATATCTATTACTTGGTTTTGATTTACAGTTAACATTCAGTGTATATAAAACATCTTCTGCAAATAGCAATCTATTTTTAAAGTTGATGTTCACTTCAGTTTGAAACATTCTTTACTGCTACCCCCCCTCCAACACATTTTAGTAAGTGGTGTCATATTTTACATCCTTTTATTTTGTGAATACCTTGACTTGAGTTTTACAGAGTTTTACTGCTTTTGTGCTTCCCAATTTTCATACTCTCACAAATTTTCTTTTGTTTCCATTCAAAGAGTCCCTTTTAATATTTATTTATGTATTTATGTATTTATTTATTTTAATTTACATCCAAGTTATTTAGCATATAGTGCAACAATAATTTCAGGAGTAGATTCCTTAATGCCCCTTACCCATTTAGGCCATCCCCCTCCCACAACCCCTCCAGTAACCCTCTGTTTTTTCTCCATATTTAAGAGTCTCTTATATTTTGTCCCCACACTGTTTTTTTTATATGAAATTTATTGTCATATTGGTTTCCATACAACACCCAGTGCTCCTCCCAACTCCCCACCCTATTTTTATATTATCTTTGCTTCCCTTCCCTTATGTTCATCTGTTTTGTATCATAAAGTCTTCATATGAGTGATGTCATATGATATTCATCTTTATCTGAGTGACTAATTTCATTCAGCATAATACCCTCTAGTTCCATTCACGTAGTTGCAAATGGCAAGATTTTATTCATTTTGATTGCAGAGTAATACTCCATTGTATATATATACCACATCTTCTTTAGCCATTTATCCATCAATGGACATTTGGGCTCTTTCCATACTTTGGCTATTGTTGATAGTGCTGCTATAAACATTGGGGTGCATGTGTCCCTTCAAAACAGCATAATGGTATCCCTTGGATAAATACCTAGTAGTGCAATTGCTGGGTCATACGGTAGTCCTATTTTTAACTTTTTGAGGAATCTCCACACTGTTTTCCAGAGTGGCTGCACCAGTTTGCATTCCCACCAGCAGCACAAAAGAGATCCTTTTTCTCCACATCCTTGCCAACATCTGTTGTTGCCTGGGTTGTTAATGTTAGCCATTCTGACAGGTGTGAGGTAGTATCTCATTGTGGTTTTGATTTGTATTTCCCTGATGATGAGTGATGTTGAGCATTTTTTCATGTGTCGGATGACCATCCAGGTGCCTTCTTTGGAGAAGTGTCTATTCATGTCTTTTGCCCATTTCTTCATGGGATTATTTGTTTTTTGGGTATTGAGTTTGATAAGTTCTTTATCGATTTTGGATACTAACCCTTTATCTGACAAGTCGTTTGCAAATATCTTCTCCCATTCCATCAGTTGCCTTTTTGTTTTACTGATTGTTTCCTTTACTGTGCAGAAGCTTTTTATTTTGATGAGGTCCCAATAGTTCATTTTTGCTTTTGTTTCCCTTGCCTCCAGAGACGTGTTCAGTAAGAAGCTGCTATGGCCATGGTAAAAGAGATTTTTGCCTGCTTTCTTCTTGAGGATTTTGATGGCTTCCTGTCTTACATTTAAGTCTTCCATCCATTTTGAGTTTATTTTTGTGTATGGTGTAAGAAAGTGGTCCAGGTTCATTTTTCTGCATGTCGCTCTCCAGTTTTCCCAGCACCACTTGCTGAAGAGACTGTCTTTATTCCATTGGATATTCTTTCCTGCTTTGTCAAAGATTAGTTGGCCATACGTTTGTGGGTCCATTTCTGGGTTCTCTATTCTGTTCCATTGATCTGAGTGTCTGCTCCCTTTAAATATTTCTTGTAGGGCTCATTTGGTGGCCATGAACTTCTTTAGCTTTTGTTTATCTGTGAAACCTTTTATCTCTCCTTCTATTCTATAGCCTTCCTGGATGGTGTATTCTTTGATGCAATTTTTTTTTCTTTCAGCATGTTGAATATGTCATGCAACTCTTTTCTGAACTGCAAAGTTTCTGCTGAATAATCTGCTTATAGCCTTATGAGTTTTCCTTTATATGTGTCTCCTTTTCTCTTGATGCTTTCATTTTTTTTCTTTATCACTACTTTTTACCATTTTAATTAGTATGTGTCTTGGTGTGGACCTCCAAGGGTTGATTTTTGGGGGGAACTTCTGTGCCTCCTGGATCTGGATAGCTGTTTCCTTCCCAGATCAGGGAAATTTTCAGCTGTTATTTCTTCAGATAAATTTTCTGCCCCCGTTTCTCTCTCTTCTCTTTTTGGGTTACTTATAATGCAAATGTTGTTATTCTTAATTGGGCCACTGATTTCCCTAAGTGTATTCTCATTTTGCATAATTCTTTTTCCTCTCATTTGGTCAGCTTGCTTACTTCCATTACTCCAATTTTCAGGCCATCACTTCATTCCTTTGCTTTCTCTAGCCCACTATTCTATCAAGTGTATTTTTAATTTCATTTATTGTGTTTTTCATCTGTTTTTTTTTTTTTTCTTCTCTGTTTAGGGTCTCACTGAGATCCTCTATTCTTTTCTCAAGTTCAGTATCTTTATAATCATTACTTTCTCATGGCATATTACTCATGACAGTTTGCTTATATCATTTTCTGTGGCTTTTTCCAGTCCGTTCATTTTGGATATATTCCTCTGTCTCCTCTTTTTGTCTAACTCCTTGTGGCTGCTTCTGTGTGAGAAAGGTCAGCTACATCTCTTGTTCTTCAAAGTAATGGCTTTATGAACAAGAGTTCCTATAGTGCCCTGCAGTGCAGTGTCTCCTGTTCCCGAAGATCTAGAGCTTCAGAGTGGCCTCTATATGTGTGGTGTATGTCCTGCTGTTGAGTCCCGACCTCTGTTTCCCTCAGTACAGTTGTCTGCAGCTGGTATCTTTGCCTCTTGTGGCCAGCATTTGGTCCCTGGGCAGGAGGGTCTCATTTTAACAAGGTGTGCACTGATATGCTTGTGAAATGAGACTTCCCACTTCTGCCAGAACCGAGGTCCCGCAAAATACCAGGTTGTGAATGAGAATGGTGAGTTTTGGGTGAGTCTTCTGGGCAAGGGCACCTCCCGCATGGGAGATAAGGCAAGAGTGACTGGTAAGGGCAGATCCCCTAAAGCATGGGAAAGTGAGATTTGGTATACGCAGGTTAGGTAGTGAATGTTGGTGATGCAATGTTTATGCAGATGGTCATGTGTTTATGCTGAGGGGTGAGTGAGGGAAATGTTCTCTCAGCTCCTTTGTTCCTGGAGGGGTCTTTCCAGGACCCCTGCTTCTCCAGACCACGTTCTGAGATAAATAAATAACCCTCCCTCCACTATGGCCTTAGTGTTTTATAAACTGCTGCTTCTATGTTGTATCTCTGCTAGCTGTTTGTCATGCTGTCTCCTTAAGGGTGAGGACTCCATTTCCTAATGCCCTCTGGATTCTCCCAGAGCCAAACCTGCTGATTTTTATAATTCCAGGCTTTAAGTCACAGTAGTTGTAAGAACTCACAAAATTCGGCTTGCTTTCAAAGCGAAATGTTATGGGGATTCCTCTTCCCTGTGTGGGCTCCACAGTGTGACAATCTGTTTCTTGCCCTTCACTGCACCCCGGCCTTCCTTCCAACTATGGACAGCCACAGTCTGTTTCACTCCCAAACCACATCTTCACTCTTAAGAACTTCTTCGATGTGGACTTTTCTCTACCATTACTTGTGGAGTTTGTTTTGCAAGTCTTTGGGTCATTTCCTGGGTTATTTACACTGATGTGAGTGTTATCTAGTTGTATCTGTGTGACAAAGTGAGCTTAGGGTCCTCCTATTCTACCTTCCTCCTACTATGAAAACTTATGTGGCAAAAAATTGGACATCCTAGAAGAAATGCTTCAATTCCAAACATACAGTCTTCCAAAACTGAAACAAGAAAAAACAAAAAATCTAAGAAGACTAATTACTAGTAACAAAATTGAGCCAGTCAAAAAAGAAAAAAAAAAAAAAAAACAGAAAAAACTCCCAACAAACAAAAGTCCAGGACCAAATGGCTTCAGAAGTGAAGTCTACCAAACATTTAAAGAGTTAATACATACTCTTCTAAAATTATTGCAGAAAAATAGAAGAGGAAAGAAAGCTTCCAAACACATTCTCTGAAGCCACCATTACCCTGATACCAAAAGCTGACACAGACACTACAAAAAAAGAAAACTGCAAGCCAGTATCTCTGATCAACACAGATTAGAAATATTCAACAAAATATTAGTAAACTTAAATCAACAATACATTAAAATTCACCACAATAATTCCATGCAAGAATGGGTCAATATATGCAATATATCATGATCAATGTGAAATACCACATTAACAAAATGAAATGTGAAAACCATATGATCTTTCCAGCAAGTGCCGAGGAAGCACTTGACAGAATTCAACAACTGTTCATGATGAAAAATCTCAATAAAGTGACTTTAGAGGGAAAGTACAACATAATAAGGACCATATATGAAAAACCCCCAGATCACATCATACTCAATGGTGAAAAACTGAAAGCTTTTCCTCTAAGGTTGGGAATAAGACAAAGATGTCCACTCTCATCATTTTTATTCAACATAATACTATAAATACTAGCCACAGCAATCAGACAAGAAAAAGAAATAAAAGGCTACTGAATTGGTAAGGAAGAAATAAAACTTTCACTATTTGCAGAGGACATGATACTATACATTGAAAATCCTAAAGACTCCACAAAAAACTACTAGAAGTAAATGTTATATATTAAGTTCATTGATAGTACTTGATAAAAAGACAAAAGAGGAAACACTGAATAAATAGAAAGATATATGATATCTGGAGGTAGGATTTACTATTATAAAAATATCAATTCTCAACTTAATCTGTGATTTCAAGTTATCCTTAATTAACATCCCACTAACAATGCATTTTTTCCTTTATTTAGAATTAATGTTTTTATGTTGATATGATTTTAAACTTGTAGAAGAATTTACAAGTATTCCCATTTACTTTTCGGTCAGCTGCCTCTTAATATTTACATAGTTAGAATATTTATCGGAAGAAATTAACCTTGGTAAATACTATTAAATTAAATATAAAACTTCTTAGATTTCACTGATTTTTTTTTTCACAAATATTTTTTTCCCTCTTCCAGGGTTCAATATAGGATACTACACTGAATTTAATGATCATTTCTCTTAATCTCCTCTTGTCTATCAAAGACCTTCAGTCTTTCCTTTTATTTCATGGCCTTGACACTTTGAAGAGTCAGTTATTTTGTAGACTTTCTCCCCAGTTTGGGTCTAATTGAAATTTTTTTGTGGTTCTGCATTACTGGGAAGGATACCACAGAGGTTATATGCCTTTTTCAGTGCATATGTCAGGGGTACATGAGATTGATATCTATCACTGGTGACATTGACCTTGATCATTTTATTAATTGGTATCTACCAGGATTCTGCACTCTAATTATTTACCCCTTTGTAATTAAAAATTTATAGAGTGCCATGTTTGAGTATTGTTTCTTAAGCTTTACAGTATCCACCAAAAACATTGTTTTCCAAAATTAATCATGTCTTTAAAGTTACTTTATTATGATCATGTTATTCATTTTTTCTTCCTCAAGACACTTAGTTTGTCTCTACTTAAACTTTCATCTATTAATTTGAAATCCTTTGGTGTATCTTGCCTACAGTAACTATTACCATGGTATTCTCACAGTGATTTTCAGTTGCCTCCTTACATTTGTCAATTGGTATTCTTCCATAAGGAAGAGTTGTCATTTTATTTATTTATTTATTTACTTATTTATTTTAATTTATATCAGTGTATTATGGGCTAATGAATATTGTATTATTTGAGCTATAATACAATATTATAATTTTTTTTTGATCAAGATGTTCCACCTTTGACTACTACTAGAAGCTTTCAGGTTGGCTCTATGGACTTTTGATATGTTACTTTTTTTTTTTTTTTTTTTTTACACCAACCAGGGGTTTAATATAAATACAACCAGCATAGAAAAACCCAACATCACACATACACCAGAATGTAAAGTACTGGGGACAGAAAGCAGATTTCTGAACCTTTGGCTCAGCCAGCCCCCAAATAAAATCAACAAAAATGACAAATCAACAAAATAAGAAGTGAGATTCATATTAAGCTGTGGCAGGAGGAGGAAGGTTTGTGTATGTATCACACAGAACGGCCAAGGAATACCAAAGGGCCAAGGTTAGTCCCTGGGCTGGGAGGGGCATGGCAAGGTCCCTCACCACAACTTAGCCAAACCAGAGCTGTCCCAGGTGTACTGGGGCCCTGCCCCAAAGGGGAGGCTGTGTCAGAGGTAGGGCAGAGCCCATGTTCCTCCCTCTTTAAAATCCGATGGTGGCTGCCCAGGCCTGCTGGGCTGGGGACTGATGCAGGCTCTGTCAACTCGTTTGGGCTGCCTGTGAAGAGGACATGGTCACTGCTTAACCACGGTACCTGCCTCAGCCCCACCAGTCGGTATAAGACTGGCTCTAGAGGCACTCAGTGCCTCTAGCAATCTTGCAGACACAGCATCCTTAGCCATCTCATGCCCATTCTGCACATCTGGGGCCAGCACAACCCAGATGAGGCCACTGAAGGGCACTGGATGCCCAGGGATCACCACCTGGTACCAGAAGTGGTGCCAGCCAGCAGGGCCCATGCCCAAACACTTGGTGAGGAACACAGGGCTGCCCAGCTTCATCCGCTGGCACAACAGCTGCAGGGCACCCCGAGCCCCTTGGGACTCTAGCTTGTCCCTGGCCAGGGCCAACCGACTGCCCTCTGGCTGTAGGCACTGCAGGGAGGGGCCCACCAGCTGCTGGCGGAGTCGCTGCTTCAGATCTGGCTTGAGCCACTCCACGGCCACCTGCTCTCCAGAGAGGCGTGATTGCCCTTCCCCTAGGGTTTTTTTGGCCATGGCGGCGGCGCGGTGCGAGTTGAACTTCAGCAGCACAATTTGCGCGGGCGCGGGCCCAGGGCTGGGCATCAGCAGCGCCTCCTGCAGGCCGGAACCCGGGGGCTGCAGCGCGAGCAGCAACGCGCGGCGACTCAGCCCCGGAGGCAGCCCGTCCACACTCAGCTCGCACTTCTCAGTACTGTGGCACACGAGCAGCGGGCAGGAGGGCCGCAGCGGGTGGTTGTGCAGTGTGGCGATGGCGGCCTGGGCGCCGCGCCGCGAACTGTAGCGGGCGTAGGCGAACCCACGATTTAGGCCGCTGAAAGTCATCATCAGGCGGAACTCGTAGAGCCGGCCCACGCGCTGGAACAGTGGGATCAGCTGGTGCTCGTACACGTCTTGGGGCAGCCGCCCGGTAAACACCTCTGAGCCGGCCGGCGGCGGGCTGCCCACCCAGCCTGGGGGTGGCCCGCCATGCTTCCTCTGCCCGTTCACCTGCACCAGGTGGATGCCCGTCTCCCTGACCCATGCCTCCAAAGCTGCCTTGTTTTCCGGATTCACCCTCTCACACCACAGCTCACATTCCAGCTTGGACTTCATGGCTATCTCGCCAGCTACTCTGTACTCGCTTTATCTCTTTTTTTTTTTTTTTAACGCTTCCTTGCTTCCTGACACCACAAGATGCTTTGGGTTCATCTTGTCTTTTACCTGCCTTGGCTTTGGACTAAATCAGTTCTCCAAAGAGCTCTCTTACTAGAGAATGGTTTTTAGAAACCAAAATCTGAAGTCCAGGTATACTCATTGCTTCTGGGGTGTTACTATTTCTAGTCCTGTCAGTAGGTAGAGTTAGGACACACACACACTTGTGTATACACACTTGTATCTATATTATGTGTACATTTTAACCACACGTCCATATTGACGCCTTTGCCTCTTACCTAGCACTACAGGGTCCATTATACTTTCTTTCTTTAACTGTAATTACTTACTTTGGCATTTGTTATCTATAATACATTTACTTGTTTGTTCAAGTATGAAAATGAAGTAGAATTAGAATTTCTAACCCATATCTGTGAAAAACAATGTACCAACTCCACTACAGTGTTTGAGTAAAAACTTTTCTTAATCTTTAGCATTGTAGTATCCAAAGTACTATTTTCTAAAATTTCTTAATCATCTTATTTCTTCCCATTCCTTTTAATATGGTCATGTGATTTATTTGCAATTCAGTTATATTCATTCGTCAGAGTTTTTATTCCATCTTTCTCTTCCCCCTAGCCCCACAAAAATTTTGGTTGACTTATTTTTTAAAAGTTTAGATGCAGTGATTTTTACACTTTGTGGTTTGTATTTATCTGACAAACATATACAGTCATGTATTCACACCCACAGTTTCCCCCAAATTTTCTTCTGTTGACAACACCTCTCATCAGCCCCCAACCCAGCAACTATGTTTGCCTTCTCCAGAATATCACATAAATGGAATTAGGTACTATGTAGCTTTTTGGGTTTGACTTCTCTAAGTTAGCAAAATATATTTATGATTCATGCATCTCATGTGAAATAATAGTTTGCTATTTTTATTACTAAGTAATATTCTCTTATATGGATATTCTACACATTATTTATTCACCAGTTGAAAGAGATATGGGTTTTTTCCCTCAGTTTTTGGTGCTTATAAAGTTCCTGGAAGTATTTGTATACACGTTTTTTGTGTGAACATGGTTTTTATTTCTCTGTGGTAGATAACTAGGAGTGGCATAGTTGCATATTAATTTCACAAGAAATTGATATATTATTACCAAATTGATTCTAGCATTTTGAATTTCCAGTAACAACTTATGCACGTTCCAGTTGCTCCATGTTCTTGTCAGCATGGTATGACAAGTTCTTTTTTTGTTTTTGTCTTTTTTTAGACATTGTAATAAGTATGTAGTATTATCACATTGTGGTATTAATTTGATTACCCTATTTCCTAATGTTGAACATCTCATGAACTTAGTTGTTGCCCACTTATCTTACTGAAAGATGTGTTTAGATCTTTTACCCACTTTTCATTAGATTGTCCATTTAAAAAAATTTTTTTTAATGTTTATTTTTGAGAGAGAGAGAGAGAGAGAGAGAGAGAGAGAGAGAATGTTAGCAGGAGAGGGGCAGAGAGCAAGGAAGGCACAGAATCTGAAGCAGGCTCCAGGCTGAGCTGTCAGCACAGACCCTGACATGGGGCTTGAGCAATGAACTGTGAGATCATGACCTGAGTTGAAGGTGGATGCCTAACCGACTGAAACACCCAAGTGCCTGTGATTGTCCATTTTTTTTTAACTATTATTAAGTGTTGAGGGTTTTTATATATTCTGGGGAAAAGTCCTTTTTTCAAAATTGTGTAATATGCTCCAAGCCTATGGTTTGTCATTTCATTTTCTTAACAGGATCTTTAATTTTAAAGAAAAAAATAATTTTAAACAAGTTCAATTTGTTTCTTTTGTGGATAACTTTGAAGTTATATACAAAACCTCTTTGCCTAACCTAATGTCATGCAGATTTTCCCTGGTGATAATTGTTGATTATTCTTGTTTCTTAGTGGAGATAGAGAAGAAGGGCAATTTCTTGCCTTTTCACATAGCTGCTTTTTCCTATAATACACACTTCCCAGGGCTTGGTTCAAACTTTTCTGTGAGTACACCCCATGTGATTTATGAAGAGGCAACCTGCACAAGGACATAAGTAATTTCTATGGTCTTTATGGGTTTCTCACTGTTCTGCCAGCCAACACTCACCTTTACCAATTTTTCAAATGTACTAGTTTAACTTTTTTTTTTTAACTGTATCTGGTTCCTGTCTATCTAAAGTGAGTGAATGCTTGTTCTCCTGTCTCCCTGTAGGCACCATCTCTCTTTAGATGTTTGGAACTATGCATTGGACCTCAGCTCTGTGATGGGCTCAAAAAAGTTATAGTTTTGAAGTTAATCTGTCTCTTTTTTGTTGCAAGTGTAGGTGTGATCTTTTACTTTTGTGTCTCATGTGGAAGATGTAATTACCCACAACCATTTTTAAGAAACCAGAATCCCTGATGTCCTATAAATGAAAAATACCAGCCAAAAATATGTTTAAAAAGAATAAGGTAATAGTTTCCTTCAAACATATCAAAAGTTACCTTATTATGTTTTAAATAATATTTACTATATTACATAGCTACCTTAAATAAAACAGTGTGATTTTGGTAGAGAAATAAACACAACAAGATCAATGGAACAGAATTGATTTTTCAGAAACATTATAAATATGATAATTTAATACATAATGAAGAAGATATTTCAAATCACTGAAGACACATTGGTTACTAAAAGATTTAGGGACAATTGGATATCCATTAGAATAATAAATTAAAGGGGCGCCTGGGTGGCTGAGTCAGTTGGGCGTCCGACTTCAGCTCAGGTCACGATCTCGCGGTCCGTTGAGTTCCAGCCCCGCGTCGGGCTCTGGGCTGGCTGATGGCTCAGAGCCTGGAGCCTGCTTCCAGTTCTGTTTCTCCCTCTCTCTTTGCCCCTCCCCCGTTCATGCTTTGTCTCTCTCTGTCTCAAAAATAAATAAACGTTAAAAAAAATTAAAAAAAAAAGAATAATAAATTACATTTTCTATATCACAACATTCACAATAGATTCCAAATCTACTAAGGATCTAAATATAAGGGAAACTAACAATAAAGGTATTACATGTATGAAATTATGGGAAAATGTTTTTGTAATCTTGGCATGGAAACACTATAAGGAAGACACTACAAAGAAAATGATTGACAATTCTAATCAACTAATATTTAGAAATGTCTGCATAACATAAAATACCATATATAGAGTTTTACAAACAGGTACAGGACAGGAGGAAATATTTTCTTTTATTAACTTTTTCTAATTAGTAAGAAAATTAGTATGAAAACTGCCAATTAGCCAAATAAAATAATTGGCAAAAGATGTAAAATGACAATTTGCAGAACTGAAATGGCCAATAAACAAAGGATAAGATGTTCAACTTCCTAACAATCAGGGGGAAGGGGGAATTAAAACGATAAGATATCAGTTTTCACTGAAAAGAATGGTGATGAACAATTTTTGTTGATGACCATGAATGGACGTGGAACTTTTATGTACCCTCAATGAGAGAGTATGTTTAAAATGCCTTTTAGGAGGTTAACTGAGCAGTATCTTTCAGACTGTAACATATTTTTCTAAAAGCCTGAGTTCTTCTGGTCACAAGAAACAAATCCTATTTAAACTTGCTTGTGCCATTCAAACAAATTATTGACTCTTTCAACTGAAAATTTCAGTTGAAAGGAATTGGGCAAGGGAACATTGGCTTTATGCAAGCACCCATTTCCTTCTGATTCTCAGCTCGCCCTTCTGTCCTACGTTTGCCTCCGACTATGATACTAAGATGGTGTTATAAGTTGAATTATGTCCTCAAAATGCATATGTTGAAGTCCTAACCCTAAATATCTCAGAATATAACTGTATTTGGAGATAGGGTTTTTAGAGAAGTAATTAACATGAGGTTTCCGAGTGGGCCCTGATGCAGTATGACTGGTACCCTTACAAGAAGCGAAAATTTAGACACAACTCACACAGAAGGAAGACAATGTAAAGACCCAGGGAGAGGATAGCTATCTACAAACCACGAAGAAAGGCCTGAGGCAGGTTCTTCCTATATAGTCTTCACAGGGAATCAATTTGCTGACACTTGCTCTTGGACGCCTAGGCTTTGGACCACTGAGAAAATAAATTTCTGTTATTTGTGCCACCCAGTTTGTGGTATTTTGTTATAGCAGCGCTAGCAAACTATTACAGATGGCATGGACATCTTCCAGGTCTATGTAATTTCAGTACATGTACAGTAAGAAAGAATAAGCATCTCAGAATTGGTATCAAAATCCTTGAATTTTATATTTATTAGAACCGTTATAAGACATGTGCCATCCTCTAGGTTAATCATTGTTGTGATCAGAGGTATTAAATGGGTTCATTGCCTTAGCCTGTCCTAAGATCCACTTCTACTGTAGTCTGATGCCCCAGTAGCAAAGAGCTTGAATGGAACATGAGAACTCCTGCAAATGGAGGAGCAAGGAATGGATGCCAGGTAAATGCCTTCTCTGTTTTCCATCCTTCAACTGCTCTTCTCACTAACAAAAGGAAATAGTGGTATATATGTCCAAAAGGCCTGTATGAGCTTTTTCATTAGGCCATTCATTCTTATAATGAAAAAGTCAGATCAACCTCAGTGTCAGCCAGTAGAATGACTGGCTCATCTGTGATGAAACCACAGAATGGATTAGCATACCTTTTATGCAAATGTTAAAAAGAATGGGCTGTATTTACATGGCTTGAAATGGAAAGCTCTGTATGACCAAAATAAAAGATGTGAGTTGTGCATAATATTTATAGAATGATGATAATTACAAAAACAAATTATATTTCTGAATAAACATATAGGTATGTATATAAATTTTTTAAATGTGTAGGATACCTACCTAACTGGCAACAGTGGTTATGTCAGAAGAAGGGTGTAGGGTTAGGAAGAGTAACTATGGGGACTTTGGCTTTGTGGAGGGTTTTCTGGCTATTTATGGGAATACATTCAGGTAATTAGTACTTGTAAGATTAAAAAATAAAGTGCTTAGTATCATATCTTGAATCTAGAGAGCACTTAGTAAATATTAACAGTTATTATTATTATCAAGGATAGGTGAGAACTTCCCAGTCACATTCCTACTGACAAGTATAAATCAGACCAGGGAAAACAGCTTGGCAAGAGGGCCAGATGACATATATATGTGTACATGTGTGTATATAAATGCACAGTATGAGTGTAGAAAGTCCTTCACCAAGCTGGTAACTATGATTATCATTGGGGGGTAATTAAATAGGGAGGAGATGAAGACAGATTTCATTTTTATTCTAACTTTTATATTTTTTAGCTGTTCACAAACATGCACCATTTTAGTATTATTTGTAGTAATCAAAATTATTCTTCTGTAATCCCTGGTTTGCTTCTATAATCTATATCTTCATCGATTTAAAAACTAATCCCAGCAAGGGAGAACAATTTGCAAAAGCATTTATTTGAGTCCTGTTTGTGTTCCTATATTCTGGGCAATTGAATGAGAATGAGGATTGTTTGTCAAACCAGGACCAGCTGGGATTCTCTGGCTGACTCCCAGGCGCAACTGTGAAGAAACGGATATTGGGTGCTCTCCCACCTCGTCAGGAGCAGCATTTCTCCTGTCTGCTCTTGGCACCCCCTAGCATCCTGTGCCCTGCTAAGGTGTTAACTGACAACTGACAGATTTTACTAAGAGCCTACTCTTCTCTGTAGTATTTGCATTTTAAAAGTTGACTTAAAAACTTGAAAAAAAAAAGTGAAATTCAACAACAAAAAAAAAAAACACAAACTTCTGAGATTTGAGGCATGAAGTTCCTTCACAATAGCAAGTTCATACCACAAATCTCTCATCTTTAAAGCAGATAAACAAATGCTCTCCTGACATCTGAGTTCCCATTAGCTACCATCTTATGGTGATACATTTTTATGCAAAATTTACTATAGAACAGTTCACTGTGGTCATTCTATAACCACCCACTCAGTACAACTCCAAAATAACGTGGCTTTTACCTTCTTTCCTGAAACTGCTCTCTTTAAGGTGCCATCATTAAGATCTAATTGCCAGTTTGAGGGACTTTTTTTCAATTTAATTCAGTACTCTCTAGGAGAGAGGTGTTAGCATTTGTCACAGTTTTTAATTTGTCTGTTTATCTGTCCCCCCACCTTAATAGGGAGCTTCTTATGTCTGAATCTCTGATCCATTCATCTTTGTATCATTGTTTTCTTTACAACACTTAGCCCATGATAATGCTAAAAATAGATATACCACCTGATACCTGCTGGAAGATTGGATGATTTGGGAAGCCCAGTGCTGATCACAGAGGAGGCATGAATGAAGAAAGTGCAAAAACACGACAGGTGTGGGAGTTTTAGACTGAGGATATGATTTAAGCAGGTAAATTCTCCTCTCAGCTCTTCCACGATGCTACTGATCCATTCTTCAGGTGGGCTCTGATTATACAAATTAGGAAGACGTGTAGGTGCAGCCAGTGCAGGAAGCAAACCTCATTGAGGTTTGACTGCAAGACAGGAGTTTCATTTCCATCATGACACTGGGTAAAATATAGGAATGAGAGAGGAGAAGAGCGTTATTCCAAAACAACAGCAAGAAAGTAACTTCAGTGTCCAAGGTGTTATTCATACATTACTTTTATCCTATCCCTAACAAAACAGGCCAGGTCTCTTCAATACTGTAAATATACTTAAATATTAAAGCAATAGAATGGAGGATGGCTTTAAGTCACTTTTAATGCCCTTCCAAGCAAGTCTCGAGCTCTGTGGAAGAGGTAGGTGCAAGGTTCAGCTTTGAATGTGAGTTTTCAAAATGCTGTAATAAAGACTACCACTTCTGAACATTATTCCACACCACCCCCGCCCCTCCATCTCCTGTAGGTTCCTATTGTTTTAGTCTCTAAGGTGCAGATCATGTTTGGGTTTGTTCTGGGAAGGGATAATGGGTGGCAGGAGGGAGGACTTCTCTATGTCTGCACACAGGTGATAACTATGCTAAGATACACTGACTGTCTTTCTCTGAACACTTCTGAATTTAGAATAATTGTAACTTTAGCCTGTTTTGTGACAGAAATAAAACCATTGTAATAGAAATGTGTCATAAGATCAATGTCTTCTACTTCTAAAAACAAACATCTTTCCTATGCCTCTGTGTTTGTTTTGTCTTTAGAAGTTGAGTCCTTTATCAAACAGTAGGAGACTATTATCTGGTGATAATGTATTTTGATTCTATTGCTGTTCTCTCAAAACTGGTTTTCTCTGGGCCCATCTTTCTGGTATATTTGTTTAATGACATGTTTAAAAATCTTTGTAAGAGATGTATTAAAGTGACAGATATTTTATATTGCCAACATAAACCACAATCTTCAAGGTTGAAGATAAACTCCATCCTGGTCTCAACTACTATATGCTTTAAAGCTCTTACTGCTTTTCAAATGCTGGCATAGTTGTCAATCATTCTGTATCATGCTTACAGTTTGTGTGAGGAAGCCATTTGTTAAATTGCAGCCTTCTAGACTCAAAGAACATTCACCAAATGCTTTCAGATAAAATGCCACCTTATTCTGTAAATACTGGGAAACTTGCAAGGAGAAGAAATACCTGAGGGAAACAAAAATTATGGGAGAGAGAAGAATCAATACATTTCTCCATTCTCTGTTAAACTTTTGATAACTAAAAATATCACTTAATTCTGTTTTCTATGCATTTTTGTTATTCTAGATAGAACAGCTGCCACACTGGTGGACTCTGTTAGGATTTTCTTCGTATTCTACCGCCCTTTCCCCTCCTTTTGGTAGACCCTACTGTTCTCTCTAGACAGAGGGTTCAGGATGGCAGAGATACTGAATGGTAAGTGAATATTCCTTCCCCCCCAACCCCCTTAACAATACTACCAGTCCCCTGCTCTACATTGCTGGTAGCTGGCCCCATCAGTTCCATAAATTTTCACAATTCTTCTTTGTACTAACACTTCTCATCCTGTTATTTTAGTCAAATATGCAGAAGACTGAGACTGAGCTTACCTCTGAAGTACCAGCTCAAATGTTTATCATTTATTTCCTTTCTTTAACCTACAGGATTGAAGTCCATGGTTGCCAACCAAGAGATAGCACATGTGCACTAAGTAGTGTGTGAAAACTTAGTAACTATTACATCTCAGAATGCATAGTATGTATATTTATATGTCATATGATATAAAACTATTATTTTCAGTGTATGTTTACAGTAGGTAAAGCAATATGTGACAAGTTAATAGCTTCTATGTTCAGAGGTGGGAATTGCAAATCATCTCAGAGGAGAGTTCTCATTATGGGAAGATTTACTTCAGTGATTCTTTTTAGTTAAGCAGTTGTAAAGCAAGAAAGCCCTATTGTTCTGGAGGAATCTTGCAATAGAAGCATTTTTTGGCACCTATTTGTTTTCAGAGTTATCTTTTGAGAGAAAGATGACCAGAAGCCAGGATATAGTCTAGTAAGAAAGAATGTAATATCCTGGCTCTTATCCTTGAGATTAGAAATTAAGGAAACCTATACGGGTGGGCCAAAGTCACCCAGTCTGTCTTAGTCTATGTGGGCTGCTATAACAGCATACTGTAAACTGGGTGGTTTATAAATGATAGAAATTTAGTTCTCACAGTTACAAAGGTGAGGAAATCTGAGATCAAGTCTCTACAGATTAGGTGTCTGGGAATAGGGTGCTTACTGGTTCACAGACTGTCATCTTTTCATTATATCCTCATAGGGGTTGAAGGAGCTCTCTGGGTCTCTTTTTATGAGGAAAATAATCTCTTTTATTTTACTTTTTAAGCATAGTTGACAGACAATTTTATATTAGTTTCAGGTATACAAAATATAAAATAGTGATTTGACAACTCTGCAGGTTATGCTATGCTTACCAAATGTGTACCAACCTTCTGTCAACACACAACAGTATTACAATACCATTGACTATATTCCCCATGCTGAACTTTTTACCCCCATGACTTATTCATTCCCTAACTGGAAGCCTCTATCTACTACTCTTTTACTGCTTTTTAACCATCCCTCCCACTACCTTCCTATAGCAACTACCAGTTGTCTGTATTTGAGTTTGTTTCTACTTTTTGTTTATTTTGTTTTTTAGACTCCACATGTAAGTGCAATCATGGTATTTGTTTTTCTCTGACCTATTTATTTTTTTAAGTATAGATATATATGTTACCTTTGTTTCAGAGGTATAATATAGTGATTCCATAACTGTATACATTACACTGTTTTCACCGCAAGTTATTTCACTTACCTTAATGCCTTCCAGGTCCATCCATGTTGTCACAAATGGCAAGATTTCATTCTCTTTTATAGCTAAATAATAATACATTTTATATATAGTCCACATCTTCTTTATCCACTTATATATCAGTAGATACCTAGGTTGCTTCCATATTTTGGTTAATGTAGATAATGCTTCAATAAACATAGTGGTGCATATATCTTTTTTTAAATGTTTATTTACTTTTGAGAGAGACAGAGACAGTGACAGAATCCAAAGCAGGTTCCAGGCTCTGAGCTGTCAGCACAGAGCCCAATATGGGGCTTGAAGCCATGAACCACAAGATCATTACCTGAGCTGAAGTCAGAAGCTTAACCAACTGAGCATCCAGGTGCCCCACATATATCTTTTTGAATTAGTTTTTTGTTTTCTTTGAGTAAATAACCAGTACTGAACTTATTGGATCATATGGTATTTCTATTTTTATTTATTTTTTTACGAAATTCTGTTTTCCACAGCAGTTGCACCAATTTACATTCCCATCAACAATGCACAAGGGTTCCTTTATTTTCACATCTTCACCAGCAGTTATTTCTTCTCTTTTTGATACTAACTATTCTGACATGTGTGAGGTAAATCTCATTGTAGTTCTGACTTGCATTTCCCTGATTAGTGATGTTGAACATATTTTTATGTTTGTTGGCCACCTGTAAGTCTTGGGAAAAATGTCTATTCAGGTCCTCTGCCCATTTTGTAACAGATTGGTTTTTTTTTTTGGTGTTAAATAAGTTGTATAAGTTCTTTATATATTTTGGATATTTAACCCCTTATCAGATATATCATTTGTAAATATCTTTTTGCTTTCAGTAGGTTGCCTTTTGATTTGTTGATGGTTTCCTTCACTGTGCAAAAGCTTTTTATTTTTGTGTAATACCTATCATTTAATTTTGCTTCTGTTTCTCTTGCCTTGGGAGACAGGTCTAGAAAAATGTTTCCATAGCCAATATCAAAGAAATTACTACCTATGTCTTCTAGGAGTTTTATGGCTTCAAGTCTCACATTTAGGTCTTTAATCCATTTTGAGTTTATTTTTGTGTGTGGTGTAAGAAGGTAGTCCAGTTATATTCTTTTGCATGTAGCTGTCCAGTTTTCCCAACATCCTTTTTTGAAGAAGACTGCGTTTCCCCCAATATTTTCTTACCTCCTTCCTCATAGATTAGTTGACCACATAACTGTGGGTTTATTTCTGCATTCTCTATTTTGTTCTATTGATCTATGTGCCTATGTTTTTGCCACTACCATACAGTTTAGATTACTATAGTTTTCTAGTGTATCTTGCAATCTAGAATTGTGGTAACTCAAGTTTTGTTCCTCTTTTTCAAAATTGATTTTGCTATTCGTAGTCTTTTGTAGTGCCAAACAAATTTTAGGATTATTCTAGTTCTGTGAAAAATACTATTGGTATTTTGATAGGGATTGCATTAAATCCCAGATTGCTTTGGGAGAAACAAACATTTAAACAATAGTCATTCTTCCAATTCATGAGCATGATGTATGTTTTTGTGTCATCTTCAATTTTTTTTGGTCAGCGTCTTACAGTATTCAGAGTACAGGTCTTTTACCTCCTTGGTTAAATTTATTTCTAGGTGAATGGAATTATTTTCTTAATATCTCTTTCTGATATTTTGTTATTACTATAGAGAAATGCAACAGATTTCTGTATATTAATTTATTATCCTACAACTTTACTGAATTTATTATTTCTAATAGTTTTTTGGTAAAGTCTTTAGGAATTTCTATGTATAGTATCACATCAAGTGCAAATAGCAAAAATTCTACTTTTCCCCTCCCAGTTTGGTTGTCCTTTATTTCTTTTCCTTTTCTGACTGCTGTGACTAGGACTTCCAGTACTGTGTTGAATAAAAGTGGCAAGAGTGGACATCTTTGTCTTCTTTATGATCTTATGAAAAAAGCTTTTGGTTTCTCAACATTATGATATTAGCTGTGGGTTTGTCATAGCCTTTATTATGTTGAGGTATATTTCCTCTAAACCCACATTATTAAGAGTTTTCCTCACGAATGGATGTTGTATTTCATTAAATGTTTTTTTCTGCATCTATTGAAATACAATTTTCATCCTTCTGTTAATGTAGTGTGTAATGTTGACTGATTTATGAATATTGAGCCGTCCTTGTATACCCAGAATAAATCCCACTTGATCATGTTAAATGATCCTTACAATGTATTGTTAAATTCAGTTTGCTAATATTTTGTTGAGGATTTTTGCATCCTTGTTGGTCAGGGATATCGGCCTATAGTTTTTTTTGTGGTGTCTATGTCTGGTTTTGTTATCAGGGTAATTCTGGTTTCATAGAAAGTGTTTGGAAGCTTCCCTTTATCTTTTTTTTTAATATTCTGAAAAGAGTAAATGTTAAATCTTCTTAAACATTTAGTAAAATTCACTTGTGAATCTATTTGGTTGTGGACTTTTGTTTTTTGGGAGTTTTTTACCAACTTAATTTCATTTCTATTTAAGCTTTTCAGTTATTTTGGAAAACTATGTTTTCTAGAAAATTATCCATTTCATCTAAAATTTCCAGATTTGGCACATAATTTTTGATAGTAGTCTCTTAAAATCCTTTGTATTTCAGTGGTGTCGGTTGCTTCTATTTCATTTCAGATTTTATTTATTTGGGTCTTCTCTCTTTTTTAAATGTTTATTTATTTTTGAGAGAGAAAGACATAACATAGAATGAATCTGAAGCATGCTCCAGGCTCTGAGCTATCAGCACAGAGCTTGATGCAGGGCTCAAACCCATGAGATCATGACCTGAGCCTAAGTTGGACGCTTAACCCACTGAGCCACCAGATGCCCCTCTCTTTTTTCTTGATGAGTCAAAGGTTTATCAGTATCATTTACCTTTTAAAAGAACCAGGTTTTGGTTTTGTTATTCTTTTCTATTTTGTTTGTTTGTTTGTCAATTTGGTTTTTGTTCTCAATTTCATTTATTTCTGATCTGATCTTTATTATTTTCTTCAATTAACTTTGGGCTTTGTCCTTTTTTTTTTTGTTCTTTTAGTTATAAGGTTACATTGTTTGAGTTTTTTGTTTCTTGAAATAGGCTTGTATTTCCGTATGCAATATTTCCCTTTTAGAACTCTGTTAGGTGCATCCCAAAGATTTGGATGGTCATGTTTTAATTTTCATATGATTCTATGCATTTTTTTATTTCTTCATTGACTTTCAGTTGTTCGGCTGCATGTTGTTTAATCCCCATATGTTTCTTTTTTCCAGTTTTTCCTGTGAACAATTCCTAGTTTCATACCCTTGTGGTTGGAAAAAAAAAAAAGCTTGATATCACTTCTCTTAAATTTATTGATTGGTTTTGTGGCTTAACAAGTCATCTATCTATTCTAGAGAATGTTTCATGTGCTGTTAAAGAGAATGTGTTTTCTATAATTTTTAGATGGAATGTTCTACATGTATCTATTAAGACTATCTGGTCTAATGTGTCATTGAAAGCCTCTGTTTCCTTATTGATATTCTGCCTGGATGATCTATCCATTGATATCAATAAGACGTTAAAGTCCCTTATTATTGTATTACTGTCAATATTATTGTATTATATGCTGTTAATAGTTGCTTTACATATTTGGGTGCTCTAGTGTTGGCTAGATATTTACAATTGTAAAACCCCTTGTTGATTTCATCCCTTTATCATTGTTGTAAAGTCTTTTGTCTGATAGAAGTATTGCTATCCTGCTTTTTTTGTTTCCATTTGTATGGAGTATCTTTCTCCATCCCTTCAGTCTGTATGTATCTTTAGGTCTGTAGTGAGCATATGCCTGGGTCTTGTTCTTTTTTAAAAAATATCCATTCTGTCACCCTATGTCTTTTGAGTTTGATTATATATATATATATATATATATATATATACACATATATATTTTGATTATATATATACATATATATGTATATGCTATTTTAAAAATTGTTCGTTGGTTGTTTTTTTGTATTTCTTCTTCCTTTTTCTCTTGCTCTCTTTCCTTGTGATTAACTTTCTTCAGTGTTACACTTAGCTTCCTTTCTATTTTTTGTGTATCTAGTATAGTTTTGGTTTGCATTTACCATGAGATACGTATATAACATTCTAGGAATATAGTATTCTTTATTAGGTTTTTGGTCCTTTAAGTTTGAACACACGCTAAAGGTACTTCATTTTTATTCCCTTGTCCACATTTTATGTATTTTATGTTATATTTTACATATTTTCTTTTATATGTTATCTTAACATTTTAGATACAATTGCTTTTATTACTTTTGTCTTTTAACCTTCTTACTAGTTTTTAAAGTATTGATCTACTACCTTTACGTTGCTGATGAACTCTGTTACTTTTGTTAGTGATGAACTCTGTTACTTTTGTTAGTCTGGGACCTCTATTGCTTCTCAGTCTTTTGGTGAAGATCAAGTGTAGTCTGGAGAACTCTATCTCTCCTTCAATTTGAAGTGATAACCTTGCCTGGTAGAGTAATGTTGGTTGTAGGTTCTTTTCCTTTCAGCACTTTAAATATATCATGTCACTCCCTTCTACTCTGCAAAGTTTCTGCTCAAAATCAGCTGATAACCTTAAGGGGTTTCCCTTGTTCATAACTCGCTATTTCTCTCCTGTGCTTTTAAGAGTCTCTCCTTATCTTTAATATTTGTTATTTTTTTTTTTTATTAAAAGTTTATTTAGGGACACTTGGGTGGCTTAATCAGTTAAATGACCAACTTTGGCTCAGGCTATGTATGATCTTGGCGTTTCTGGAGTTTGAGCTCTGCGTCGGGCTCTGTGCTGACGGCTCAAAGCCTAGAGCCTGCTTCAGATTCTGTCTCCCTCTCTCTCTGCCCCTCCACTGCTCATGTTGTCTCTCTCAAAAATAAATATTAAGAAAAAAATTTTTTAAAATAATTTAGGATGCCTGCGTGGCTCAGTCAGTTAAGCATCCAACTTCGGCTCAGGTCATGATCTCACCATTTGTGGGTTTGAGCCCCGCGTCAGGTTCTGTGCTGACAACTCAGAGCCTGGAGCCTGCTTCAGATTTTGTGTCTCCCTCTCTCTCTGCCCTCCCCCACTCATGGTCTGGCTCTGTCTCTCAAAAATGAATATTTTTTAATTAAAAAATTTTAATTTAAAAAATCAAAAAAAAATTTTTTTTGAGAGAGAGAGACAGAGAATACCAAGCAGGCTCTGCACTATCAGGTTAGAGCCTGACATGGGAAGCTCTCAAAAACTGTGAGATCATGACCTGAGCTGAAATCCAGTCAGACCCAGACGCCCCAAGCTTTGTGATTTTTATTAAGTATCTTGGTATGGTGCTCCTTGGGTTCCTTTTGTTTGGGATTCCTTGTGTTTCCTGAACCTGGATGTCCATTTCCTTCACCAGGTTAGGAAAGTTTTAAAAATTATTTCTTCAAGTAAGTTTTCTGCCTCTTTACTTGAGGTAGTGCAAAAGATCCCTTAATATATCCTCATTTTTAAAATCCTTTTTTTTTCCTTTTTGTTGTTCAGCTTGAGCGTTTCCCATTACTTTCTTCCAGATCACTTATCCATTCTTCTGCATACTCAAATTCACTATTTATTCCTTCTGGTATATATACATTTTTTATTTCAGTGTCTGCAATTTTCAACTCTGGTTCTTTTTATATTTTCTGTATTATTATTGAAGTTCTGAGTTCATCTACTCTACATTCTGGGGAATATCTTTATTACCATTAATTTTAACATGTTATCATGTAGATTATATCCATTTCATTTTCTTCTTTTTCTGAGGTTTGTCTTGTTCATTCTTTTGGAGTGTGTTCCTCTCATTTTCTTTAGCTTTCTTCTTTTGTTTCTATGAATTAAGTGCAACAGCTACTTCTCTTAAATTCTCAATACTGTGAAGTAATGATCTTGTTCATGGTCTTCCCTTGTGTAGACTGTGTGTGCCTCGTGACTTTGGCTGACTGGAGCTCTGCCTGTCATGGGCTTGAGGTCCAAGGGAATTACAACTGGGGCCACCACTGTTAGATGGACAGAGATGAAGTGAGCATGGCCCAAGGAAGTCCCAGGGCTCTTGGCACAGAAGGCTTCTTGACATGACAACTGAAACTTTAGTGGACAGGGGCTGGGGTAGTCCTGCTACTCTCTGTATAAAGGGAGCCCTGGGAGGACAGCTGAAACTAAACTAGGTGCAAGGGGGAATCCAGGGACTCTCCACCCAGAGGGTGCCCTAACAGAACTGCTGATGCTTGTGTAGGTATAAGTTGGATGGTTCTGGAACACTCTTTGCAGGGGGTGCTCCTGTGGGACAGTTGGAGCCAAGACAGGCATGGGTTGGAGGTTTTCGAGGGCACTTTGCTCAGGGGATGCCCTATGGAGTGGGTGGAGCCATGCTGGGTGCAGGCCAGGAGTTCCTGGGATGTTCTGCACAGGGCTACCCTGGTACATAATCTGGAGCTGAAATTTTCCTGGGGTGCTGTATACTGAGGGTTCCCTGGAAAGTTGTCTGGAACCAAAGGGTATGGGCCTGGAGCATTCTGGAGTACTTTAGATTAGTATTACCTTAGCAAGATATCTGGAGCCGCAGTGAGGACTGCCCAAAGGTGTCCAGGTGTGTGCCACCCTGTGGCAGCCTTGGAGGGATGGCTGGGGCTATTGTAGGCTAGTAATTTTTTGGTAGGCCAGCTCTAGGGTAAGCCAGATACTGCTCTTGACCCTGGTATCAAAGTGGAAGGGAGATATAAACTGTAGTCACTCCAACCCAGTGAAAGTTTCAGCAGTCTCCAAGCCATTTGAAAGAATTAAGGCTGGGATTTCTATGTTCTAGTTGCTGTTTTAAACCTTGTTTGTTTGTTTAATATTCCAGGACATCCAAGATTGGTGTGGCCTAGAGGCTTGGGCTCACTGAGGCAGCAGGCCAGCTATGGTATGAGGACCCTACTTCTATCTGTACTATCAAGATGGAGGGGGAACATAAACAGTGGGGCCCACCAGGCCCTCTGACCCAGAGAGAGTTCCAACACCTCCTTAGCCATTTGGGAGGACTTAGGGCTAGTTCTTTTATATTCTAGTTGCCCTTTAATACCATGGCTTTTGTCTGTCCTGGGACACTGGAAAAATCTGCTCATAGTCCCTTGTACTATCCCCACCAACTACAGTTACCAGTGCTAGGTGTAGGGATCCCTTTGTTATCTTGTCTCTATCTCTCTTGCTCTTCTTTAGGTGGTCTTTTGATTTGCAGAATCTCTTCAGCCCTTAATTTTAATTCCAGAATAATTTTTGTATAAATAGGTAGATTTGGTGTGTCCATGGAGGTGGTAAGTTCAGGGTCTTCCTATGTCACTATCTTGGGCCCCTCTCTCAGCATTGATCTTTTTTAATGATAGCCCTCATGCACTAATGACCTCCCAAATCCCAAAGGCTTCACCTTCAAATACTGTCGCTTTGGGGATTAGCCTTTAACATAGGAATTTTGGAGGACATTAACATTCAGCTGATAGCAGAATCCAAGGCTAGTTTATGATAAAGGATACCAAAAGCCCTAGAAGGGTTTTCACTATGAGATAAATGGCTGGTAACCTGATCATAATATGGATCCAGGTGTTTTTTTTTTTAGATTAGAGCTAGCAAAACATGTTTCTGAGCCAGGATGTACCTGCAGGTATTGGACCCTTTGAGACAAGAAACAGGCCAGCAAGGCCATCACTACATAATGTATTAGTGTTCCTTGTATCAGGGTATCATTTATAGTAACAACCATTTGATACAAATATGGCAGTAGCCCTGAACTGATAGGATTTTACAGTTCTCTACCTTGTGTTTAGAATATGGAAAGTGAGCCCCAACATTATTTTATAGGGTTCAGAAGAATTTTCCAAATGGAAGCCTACAGTAATCTGAAGATTAATTGGAAAAATAAGAATTGACTGTACTTGTATACCTAACTTATAAAGTGGGTAATACTACTTATATGTGGATATTACCATGATACCCAATATTCAGATGCATTAGCATTAGTGAATATATAGTCTTTTGACATTTTGTATCTTATTAATTAGCAGATGCCATGTGGGAGTTTGGAAAATTACCGAATTATCTTGGAAATTATATAAGCTTTTCCCATTACTCCTCAAAACTCTTAGATATTAAACAAAATAGCTTTGCTTCATCTGGGTACAGTGATAAGGAAAAGGTCTAGATGCACTCATGCCCAGGGAATGGAGAAATCATATATGAAACAATCAGTGGGAATTTGCTAGTCTTTAAAACCCTTAGAGGAATAGAGGTGACAGGTAACCAGGTATATTTGCTAGAACTGCCATAGCAAAATATCCCAGACTGGGTTGCTTAAACAACAAATGTATTTTCTTCCAGTTCTGGAGGTGACATCTTTCCTTGGCATTCAGATGGCTATCTTCTCACTGTATCCTCATATGGTCATTCCTTGGTCTGTGTATATGTCTTAATATTTTTTTATATGGATAGCAGTCATATTGGAATGGGACCTACCCCACATGACCTTGGTGGCAGGCCACAATTCTGTACACAGCACAATAGCTTCAGGAAGATCCAGAGGTTCCTAGCTTTTTCTCCTCTGGACTTGGTGCTCTGTTCTTAGCCCTCAAATCTCTGAAATTTGATCCTGCAGTGTTGGGGCAGGGGTAGTTCAGCTCCTGTTGAATGGTGGAGGAAGACAGGATGGGAGATGAGAGAGAGTCATTAATACATAGAGCTGGTTCAGCCATCCTCAGATCAAAATGGAAATGACTTTCAACATAGCAACATTTTGCTAGGTCATTATTAGTTTCTTTTAGATGATCTATTTTCTATTTCAGATATCAAATTGGTTAAAATGGCTTTTGGGGGGAGGCTGAGTGTTTTCCACAATAACACGGCATATTTGCTAACAACCAAAAGAGACAAGTAAATATTAATTACAAACTAGTCACACAGGGAGTCTGCTTGTACACACTTTTTGTTTTCCCTCGGGGCCTATCATAGTGCTTCTTAAATATGTTTTGATGAATTACATTTTGGTTCACCTAGTTTTACAAAATACCTTCAGGCTTCCTCAGGCTGTGCCCAAATGTCTCTTGTAGATGGTCAAGTTTTACAAACCACGGGAGTGATTCATTTTGTTTTGTTTTTTAATTATGATGGCCATGATTGATCAACTAGATTGAACAGATTTTTTTTTTCATGAATTCATGAAAAAAAATTATACTCTTTTTCTTAACAGAAACAGCTGGTGTCAATGATACGGATGGCTGAAGTTTTATTTGGAGAACAGCAGTTGGTATAAAAACTCTTCTGCTGCTTGCATTTAAAATACCCCATACAGACACATACCATGGAGAGGATGGCAAGGCTGAAATTTTCCAACATGGTACTTAAACCTAAGTTTAAGGACCAGATGAGCTTGGATTGCACCTGACCATTTTTTTTTTTTCAATTAAATTTTTTCTCTGTTACATGTACCCAAGATTGATCCATTTGTATGTGGACCTTCTGACTTTTAAATGAATAAAATCATTGTATTTCATTTTTCCTAAATTTCATGGGAAATTTTAATCTTATTCCACCCTGGGAATTTCTCAATCTCTTATAAGATATTAAAAAATAAGGCATATCGTGGGCCTCTTTAAGGAGGAGAATTAATAATGGTAATAAAATAGCTACAATTGTATACTTGCAATCTGCTAGGTATTTTACAAACTTTATTTAGAAAAATCAAGATCAGAGAGGTTAAGTAACTTCCCCATGTTCACAGAGGTAATGTGTTAAATCAAGAATTTGAACGCAGTCTCTGGCTCCAAAGCTCCTGCCTTTAAGCATCCCCTTAACTATTGCACTATGACATAGGTTGCCTCCAAAATGTCCCTTCTCTAAATTAAGATACCCTTAACCTCCTTTGCCTACTTTTTCCCATACTGTTTGGCTCTATAGTCTATATAACTAACCAGTTCTTGCTTTGAACCTTAGTAAGTTTGAAGAAGAAACTAAGCAAAATATAAGGCTCAGAACCATGGGTTAGAAGCCTGATATGGGAGAGGGAAGATGATGGAGTATCAGGATGCTGAGTTCTGCTCATCCCATAGACACAGTGAAGGAATGTGTACTCCAACTAAAAGACTGGTACCACAGGTATTCCACAGCTAGTGACAGGCCACATTGATAAGGGAAGATGGAAGAAAATGCACTTGGGAAACAAATCCTCAGCATGAATAACCATAAACAGGAGTAACTTCACAAGCACACAGATGAAAGGGGATCAGACCTCACCCTCGGCACCTCCCCCAGCCCTGGGAATGCCCACAGGGAATAGGAGCCCCCATAATATCTGGCTTTAAAAATCAATGCAGCTTAACTTTGGGAGAGCCAGAAACTATAGGAAACCAATACTGCACCCTTAAAGAGCCACATCACTAAATAATTCAGCCTGAGACAGCACAGAAGCAGCTCTTTGAAATGTGCCTGGGTTACACATGAAGGAGATGATTAATTACTAACTTTTTCATGTGTGCTAGAGGGGCAGGGACCTTCAGGAAATTTCTTCAGAAGTAAAAGTGCTGGTAGGTACTATTTCTCCTCTCCTCCCCTAGCCTATATAGTTAGGTGCTTGCAGAGCTATCACTAACCCTCTCCATCTGTCTTGCTAGCACCAAGTGCCCCACCTCAATGTCTTCCTGAAGATATCCTCCACAAACCTACTCACTCCCATAGGTGCCCCTCCAAAGTGACTCTCATCATGGAAATCAAGAAAGATAACCCCACACATCACACCTGCAGTTCCTATGCAAGGACTGTCAGCTGGCTGCACAAATTCTGCATCTTGTTACACCCACAGCTATCACACTGGCTCATTGTAGCCAGCAAGGCTAAAGGCCAGCCTTAACTACCTGCATTCCCCAGCAATAGTGGCTTAACCACAGAAGGCAGTTATGGATAGCCCCTACTGGAAATACACTTGGTTCTGGTGACCAAAGGGGATTATACCAGAGGACAATTTCTACAAGACCACTACCTTCTAGATCAAGAGATGTAACTGACCCACCTGATACATAGAATACATGCAAAGACAAAAACAAGATATAGGAATATCACCTAAATAATACAAAATCATACAAAAAAGAGCTTAAAGGACATAAGCAATACATCTGATAGAGTTCAAACTAATGATCATAAAGATTCTCAGCAGACTTGAGAGAAAAGTGGGTGAACTCAGAAGGAACTTCAAAAAAGAGATATAAAATGTGTAAAAAAAAAAGAACCAAATAATTGAAGAATAAATAAAATGAAAAATACACTAGAGGGAATCAACAGCTAATTAGAATATGCAGAAGGATGGATCAGTAATCTGGGGAATGGAAAGTAACCAAGATGAACAGCAAAAAGAGAAAAAAATAACAAATGAGAATAAGTTCAGGGACCACTACAATATCATCAAGCATAATAACATTCACATTATAGAGATCCCAAAAGGAGAAGAGACAGGAGGAGGCAGAAAATTTAGTTGAAGGTATAACAGCTGGAAACTTCCCTAATGTGGGGAAGGATATAGACATCCATGTCCAGTATTCACAGAGAGTCCCAAACAAGATGAACCCAAGGAGATCCACATCAATACACATAAAAATTAAAATTGCACAAAGTACCAATAAAGAGAATTTTTAAAGCACCAAGAGAAAAACTAGTTACATACAAGGGAAACTCCATAGTATATCACCTGATATTCCAGCAGAAATATAACAGGCTAAAAGGAAGTAGCATGATGTAAAGTGCTGAAAGAAAAAACCTACAACCAAGGTTAGCTACAACCAAATAAAACTAATAAAAGAAAATTATTATGAAAGAAAAAATTACTACTTTTACTATGTTTTTATGTGTAAATAAAATATAAAGCTAGTATGGAGGTTAAAACACAAAAGTAGTAAAGTTAACTACATCTACAATAATTAAGGAATACATAAAATATAAAGATATAAAATAGGACATATACATAAAATATTGCCCAGTAAAAATTCAGTGCTTTTACAATATGTTCAAACTTAAGTGACTATCAGCTAAATGTAGGCTGCTATACACAAGAGGATGTTATACGTGAACCCAATGGTAACCACAGATTAAAAAACTTTGATACACAAAAAATAAATAGAAAGGAATCAAAGCATAATACTAAAAGCCACCAAACTGCAAAGGGAAAAAGTGAAGAGAAGAAAAGAACTACAAAAACAACTGGAAAACAAATAACAAAATGGCAGTAAGTACATACATTTCAATAATTACTTTAAATGTAAATGGACTAAATGTTCCAATCAAAAGACATCGGCTAACTAAATGGATTTTTAAAAGACCCATCTATATGCTACTATAAGAGACTCACTTCAGAGCTAAAGACACATACAGACTGCATGGTATGTTTTTTCCTCCTTTTACTCTCAAACATAAAAACCAACCAGGGTAGCCATATTTATATCAGACAAAATAGACCAGAACAAAAATGGTAGCAAAATACAAAGAAGGAAACAACAATGCCCTTCAAGGATCAGTCCAACTAGAGGTTATACCAGTTGTAAATATCTATGTACCCAACATAGGAGGACCTAAATGTATAAAGCAAGTATTAACAGAAAAACTGACAAACTGATAGTAATAGTAGGGGGTTGTAACAACCTACTTACTTCCATGGATAGATCATCCAGGCATCAAATCAACAAGAAAACTGGCTTTGAATGACACATTGGACCAGGTGGGCCTAATAGATTCATATAGAACATACTATCAGATATAGAATATACATTCTTTTCAAGTGCCCATGGATATTATCCAGGATACATCATACATTAAGACACAATTCTAGCTATAAGAAGATTAAAAGCCTATCATCCTACTTTTCTGAGAACAGTATGAAACTAGAAATCACAGGAAGAAATATGGAAGCAAAAACATTATATTGAGACTAAATAACTTACTATTAAGCAGTAAATGGGTCTACCATGATAAAAGGAAATTAAAAAAAAAACATGGAGACAAACTAAAATGAAATCACAATAGTCCAAAATGTCTGTTAGACAGCAAAAGCAGTTCTAAGAGGGAAGTTTATAGCATTATAGGCCTACCTCAAAAATAAGAAAAAAAATCTCAAATATTCTAACACCCCCCCCCCAATTTTCTTTTGTTTAACAACATTAACATGAGCAAAACCCAAAACTAGTAGAAGGAAATAATAAAGATCAGAGCAAAAATAAATATGAGACTACAAAGATACATACCTAAAAGATCAATTCAACCATGAGCTGGTTCTTTGAAAAGATAAAAAATTTAAAAGAAATTTAGATTCATCATGAAAGAAGACTAAAATGAATAAAATCAGAAGTGAAGGAAGAGAAACAACCAGAACCACAGAAGTTACTATGAAAATTTATATGCCAATAAATTGAATAACCTAGAATAAGTGGATAAGTTCCTAGAAACATACAATCTTCCTAAATTGAATTAGGAATAGAAAATTTGAATAGACTGACTACTAATAGTGAAATTAAATCAGTAATCAAAAACACCCAACAGACAAAAGTCCAGGCCAGATGGGTTCACAGGTGAATTTTATCAAACATTTAGAGTTATTATCTATTGTTCTCAAACTATTCCAAAAAGTAGAAGAGGAAGAAAAACTTCCAAATTCATTCTGTGAGGCCAGCAGTACCCAGATACCCAAACCAGACAAAGACACTACAGAGAAAATGGAAGACCCATATCTCTGATTAACACAGATGCAAAATCCTCAACAAAGTATGAGAAAACTGATTTTAACAGTACCTTAAAAGCAATTTTTCACCACTATCAAGTGGAATTTATTCCAGGATGCAAGGGTGATTCAATATTCACAAATCAATCAATGTACTATGTCACATTAAGAAGAAAAAGGATAAACCCCATATGATCATCTCAATAGATCCAGAAAAAGCATTTGACAAACTAAAACCTCTATTCATGATAAAAACTCCACAAAGAAAGTTTAGAAGGAACAATTTATTCTCTCCAAACCTCCATTTCTCAAAAATCAAATGGTGATAATGATGGCTATCACAGAAGTGCAACTCAGAACAATGCATGCTTGCATCTAAGTACTCTTATCTTAAGACATCGGGTTATGCATTCACTCAGGAACAAGCCAGGCAATATGCAACAGTGCAGAGTTTGGTGTATGAGGCTTGGAAGCCAGATTGTTTTTGATATAGGGTGAGTGAATTTCTCTTTCTGAGCCATAGTTTCATTAACCAAAACCCATGTGTTTTGTAAATAAGCAATGTTGATGTATTGATTCATAAAGAAAAACTGTCACTAAAGCGGGAGGAATCCCTGTAGTCCATTCCTTCCCGTGAAGTTCAAGACCTATAAAGGGAACGAAGTCTATGTGAAAATTGCTTAAAGAGTTTAAGATTGAGATAAGAATAATTGAAAGATGTGAAAATTTAATGGCATAACTATAAGATGACCTGATATATCCACCTCAAAATAGTGACTGTTTTGTCACTGGGACAGGAATGTTGCAGATACACTGGCCACAATCCATTGCTGGTTATTTCTATATTAAGGATGGCTTCATAAGTAGGACAGGGCTAGGGCTAAAGTTTTTGGTTCTGCTCTCTCAGAAATAAATGAGTCTGATATGCCCTGTGAATCTTCAGTTTCCAAATTCAATGGCTTCCCATCCTCTCTACACTTGTTTTTTTTTTTTAGCTATGATAAAGGAAGAATATTGTTAAAATGTCCACTACTACCCAAAGCAATCTACATTGATAGATTAAGATATCTCAGTAGAGATTCAATGTCATCTCTATCAAATTACCTATAGTATTTCTCATAGAACTAGAACAAATAATCCTAAAATGTGTATGGAATCAGAAAGGACTCTCAATAGACAAAGGAATCTTGAGGAAGAACAAAGCTTGAAGTATTACAATCCATGATATCAAGATACACTACAAAGCTATAGTTTTCAAAATAGTGTGGTGCTGGTATAAAAAGACACATAGATCAATGGAAAGGATAGAGAGACCAGAATGAGGCCCTACTTACATGGTCAATTAAACTACAAAAAGGAAGCAAGGATATACACTAGGGAAAAACAGTCTCTTCAACAAATGGCGCTGGGAAAATTGGACAGCTACATGCAAAAGAATGAAACTGGACCACTTTCTTACACCATACACAAAAGTAAACTCAAATGGATTAAAGACTTAAGTGTGAGATTTGAAACCATACAACTCCTAAAAGAAAACATAGGCCGTAATCACTTGAACACTGGCCTTAGCAACATATTTATTATACATATGTCTCTTCAGCCAAGGGAACTAAAGCAAAAATAAACTATCGGGGCTACACCAAAACAAAAAGCTTTTGCACAGCAAATGAATCAATCAACAAAATGAAAATGCAACCTACTGAATGGGAGAAGATATTTGCAAATGATATTCAATAAATGGTTGATATCTAAAATATGTTTTAAAAAAACTTCTATAACTGAACACAAAAAAAACTCCCAAGTAATCCAATTTAACATGGAGAACATGAATAGACATTATTCCAAAGAGTTTATAAAGATAGCCAACAGACACATGAAAAGATGCTCAACATCACTAATCAAGGAAATGCAAATAAAAACTGCAATGAGTTATCACCTTGCAGTGGTCAGAATGACTAGTATTCAAAAGACAAGAAATAACAAGTGTTAGTGTGGATGTGGAGAAAAGGGAACAATTTTGTACTGTCAGTGGAAATATAAATTGTTGCAACCACTGTGGAAAAAAGCTTGGAGTTTCCTTAAATAAGTAAAAATAGAAATAGCATATGATCCAATTATTCCACCCCACCCCTGATATTTACCCAAAGAAACTAAAAACACTGACTTGAAAAGATATATGCACCCCTATATTTATTGAAGGGTTATAACAATAGCCAAATTATGGAAGTAACCCAAGTGTCCATGGATAGATGAATGGATAAAGAAGATATGGTACATACATACAATGGAATCTAACACAGTCATAAATAAAGATGAGATCCTGCCTTTTGTGACAACATGGATGGACCTAGAGGGGATTATGTTAAATGAAAGAACTTCAGATGGAGAATGGCAAATACCATGTGATTTCCCTCATGTGTGCAATCTTAAAACAAATGAATAAACAAACAAAAAGAATCAGAATTATAAATACAGAGAACAAACTGATGATTGCCAGAGAAAAAGGGAATGGGGGATAGGCAAAATGCAAAATGCGGGAAGGGTAGTGGGAGATCCAGGCTTCTAACTATAGAATGAATAAGTCACAGGAATAAAAGGTACAGCAGAGGGAACATAGTCAATGGTATTGTAGTAGTGTTTTACAGTGACAGCTACCCTTATGGTGAGTCTCACATAATATATGGAGATATTGAATCACTGTGCTGTACACCTAAAAATAATGTAACATTGTGTGTCAAAAAATCGTATACTCAAAAAAATTTTAAAGAAGAAAAGATGTGGTCCACACACACATAATGCAGTATTACTCAGCTATAAAGAAGAATATCTTGCCATTTTCAATAACATGGATGGACATAGAGGGTATTAGACTAAGCGAAAGAAATCAGAGAAAGACAAATACCATATGATTTCATTTATATCTGAAATCTAAAAAACAAATGAGCAAATTAAAAAAAAAAAACAAAACAGAAACAATACCATTAATACAGAGAATGCGTGGTTTCTAGAGAGGAGGGAGTTGGGGAGATGGGCCAAGTAAGCAAAGACGATGAAGAGGTGCAGACTTCCTGTTATAAAATAAGTCACCAGGAATGAAAAGTACAGCATAGGGAATATAGTCAATACTACTGTAATAACTTTGTATGGTGACAGAGAGTAACTACATTTATCACGGTAAGCATAGAATAATGTATAAAATTGTTAAATCACTATGTTGTAAACCTGAAACTAATCAAACATTGTATATCAATATACGTCAATAAAAATAAATGATACAGGGGCGCCTGGGTGGCTCAGTCGGTTGAGCGTCCGACTTCGGCTCAGGACACGATCTCTCCGACCGTGAGTTCGAGCCCCGCGTTGGGCTCTGGGCTGATGGCTCAGAGCCTGGAGCCTGCTTCCAGTTCTGTGTCTTCCTCTCTCTCTGCCCCTCCCCCGTTCATGCTCTGTCTCTCTCTGTCTCAAAAATGAATAAACGTTAAAAAAAAATTAAAAAAAAATAAATGATACAAATGCTAATTCCTTTTTTCCCTTTTTCCTTATATAACCTTATTATGGAAGCTCACAATTACAAATAAAGTTTCCCTAATGAATGAACCTCTCCTGATAGCTTTCTTTAAATTTGGAACACTTTAAATGATGGAAAAGTTATTTTAACATAAATCAGCTTTTTGGAGCCCAAATTGGTCTATTATCCCCATACCTTGGTTTCCTCTCTCAAGTCATGCAAATGTAGCATACATTTTATTTCTTCTAAAAATTTCTTAAGAATAATACGTAACTTGCTACAGTAAGCATGGCAGAGAGACAGGAGACAACCCTCTTCCTGGTCTCTGAAATTTAATAAAATATCATCACCCTGTTTGGATCTTTTTCACATACAATGATATAAAATGACATTTTCTTGTGTTTTCACATTTTTAGGTCAGTGACATCCTATCTCCTAATTAGTGCTCTGTTGCAGTTGTGTAAATGTAGACACATTCCCTTGGTATTTTACTGATACTTTACTGAAAAGATTATTCTAAGATATTTAAAAGAAAATGTTCTTTATCCTCTTTTTCAGTTTTATTAAATTAATTTAAAAAATTAAATGTCACATTAAGAATATGATACAACTACATATCCATTAAAGAGGACTGTGGAGGTTTTTTTCAAAATTTTTTTAATGTTTATTTATTTTTGACAGAGAAACACACACACAGAACATGAGCCGGGGGGTGGGGGGGGGGCGGTGCATAGAGACACACACACACACACACACACACACACACACACACAGAATCCAAAGCAGGCTCCAGGCTCCCAGCTGTCAGCACAGAGCTTGACGCAGGACTCGAACTCACAGACCGCAGGATCATGACTTGAGCTGAAGTCGGACGCTCAACCGACTGAGCCACCCAGGCACCCTGAGGACTGTGGAGGTTTTAAAGCATTTCTGCAAAGTCTTTAATACCATTCCCATTAAGATATAGCGTCTAATTTCCTTTTCTTCGAATTGAAGTAGAATGCAGTGGAAGTGATGCTCCACAAATTCTGAGACCAGGTCCTAAAAGGCAACGCTACTTTAACCTGGCTCTGTCTCGGGACATTAGCTCTTGCACCCCTGACACCATACACTGAGGTGTCATGTAAGTGTTTTGAGACATAACTGCAAGTTGAGGTCCTAGGCCGGAACCGCCTAGGAGGACCTCAATCCTCAGAACTCAGAGATAGCATCATAGAAAAGCAATCATTTACTAGTATTAAGTCTAAGATGGTTTGTTATGATACATGGATAACCAGAAAATATTTTAATGCCACACAGAGAACTAGAGAATATTAGATGCCATAGCTAAACATAAAATGTAGGGTCTTCGCTTTGAAACTAAGACATGAGAAGTGGCTGGAGGAGGCTCAATCTGTTAGCAAAAATGTTTGTTGCCTGTTATAATGTCTTGATGAGTTTGTCAGTGAGAACTTCAATAAAAGTGAGTAAACACTTATCAGAAGTTGGAGGAGGGGCACCTGGGTGGCTCAGTTGGTTAAGCTTCTGACTTTGGCTCAGGCCATGATCTCATGGTCCATGGGTTCAAGCCCCCTGTGGGGCTCTGTGCTGACAGTTCAGGGCCTGGAGCCTGCTTAGGATTCTGGGTCTCCCTCTTTCTCTAATCATGCTTGTGCTTGCTCTCTCTCTCAAAAGTAAATAAACATTAAAAAAAATTGGAGGAAAAGAAACCCTGGTTATGTAGTTGTGTGAAATTTACCAACAGCCTTTTGAAATTTGGAAAATAAATATACCTAATGAACTGGATAATCTGCCTAAGGAAATTTCCAGGCATACTTTTGAATATTCCACCTGATTTCTTCAGCTGGTTATCATAATACGAGAAAAGAGCTAAAGAAATAAGAGCTTTTAAAAAGTAATTAAGTATAAAGAATCCAGGACTTTGGTTTAAAATAAAACAGTTTCTCATTTCCAGTCCCTGTAGATGGTAAACTATTCTCAAGTTAAGAAATAGCTTTCAGGCAAAGATGAGATCCAGGGCACTGCCAGGAAAACATGGTCTAAAAATGACTTTAAAGTAGTTTGTAAGACTTCAGAAGGATTTAAAGTGGTGCCTCATATACCTTTTCAAGCAGACAAGAAAGCCACCTAAGAGCACATAAGAGCATACTTCACATTTTCCTTCAATTAAAAAAAAAATAGGGCTTCTAATAATGTTTAGGGCATTATCCCACAGAAACTTTAGTGGGAGTTGGAGGTAGAGAAGACTTTGCCTCAAACCTTCTTATGTGAACAGCTTTTATTTAATAGCATGAACCCTAAAAATATTGCTTGAAAAATCCATAAAAATTTTAAGAAAATCATACTGACAGAAACACTGCCAGCTTGGACTAAAAGGGAAAGCAATGGTTTGAAATGAAAAGTACTCTTGGTGTACCCAAACTTCTATGGGAAGGAAGCAAGCAGAGAAGAGCATTCAGTTATAGTCACAGGTTACATTTTAGGCAAAAGGAAATACAATTCAAAGGGAAAAACCAAGAGCCATGGAGAATTGTCAAACAGCAGAACTATTCCCTAATCAAAGAAATGGTAACATATGCTTTTAAGGATTTCAGAATTATAACAGACTAGTTACTGTTGTATATCTCCGTTTTTCTTTTCCCTTCTTTCTCTCTCTATATGAGAATATCTAACTTATGTTTCTCACATCACTGTATTTTGGGTGAGAGGTAGATCATTCATTTCTTTAAATCACATGTATTCAGATCTACAGTATACTCAAGATGCTATTCCTGAAAAACATACCCAAGGTTAACTGGATCTCATTTAGATGATAGCATCATAGAAATTCAGCCTGAGACTGAAGGTATAATAAATGAGATTTTAGGAGGTACTGCAGAAGCGAGCATGTATATTTCTCATGTGAAAAGAGAGGAAATAATTTGGGCTCAAAGAATGGACTGACAATTCTTCTATCAAAAGGTGTAATCTAATTCCCCTGTCTTTAAGTATGTATAGCCTTGATGACTCACCTTTAGCAAAGAGAATCTGACAGAAGAAAGCTGCATGATTTCCAAGCATAAGTCACTCCTTTGTACCACGTCTCTCTTAAGATACTCGCTTTTGTAATCCAGTTGCCATACTGTGAGATGATCCAAGGCCTGTAGAAGAAGTCAGTTGTAGGTGTTTAAGCTGACCACCACAGCTGAGATCTCAGCTAACAATCAGTATCAATCACTAGACATGTGAGGAGGAAGCATTCAAGGTAACTATGGTACCTTGAACTATGGCTCATGGTTACTATCTGACAGCAACATAAGAATACCCAAGAACTAATCTCTGTCAACTTCCAGAACTGAAAGAGATAAAATAAAATTATTGCTTTTTTATGCCATTAAGTTTGATGTAACTGTTTTATACCTTTAAGTAACTGAACAGGGATACACACACACACACACACACACACACACACACACACACACACACGCAGAGGGAAGCGGGCCTGGAATAGTCTCCAATGCATGTTAAAAATAAAAAGGAGCAGGGTGCATAGTATGCAATTATTGTTGTTTTATTTTTCAAGTGTGTTGGTTGCGACTTTTTTCTCAGAATTGGTAACTAGGATGTAAAGCTAAGGAAAAAGGGGGGATTTAATTATTTCATATTAAGAATAGAGCTGAAAAACAACTTGGGTCATACCCTTCTCAGGACTTATCTAGCAACAGCTGAATGGCTCTGCTATGCTAGTCACCTCTTCCTTATATGTCAATAATTGGGAGTGTTTGGGCAGGTATCCAAAAAAGTTATCTGAGTCCTGGATCATTAAGTTAGAAATGGAATATCAGACTTTTTTCCTCCCTGCTCAGAGTGGAAATGAAAGGGTATCTTCTCAAATCCTTTTCCCAATCCAAGTGAGAAGGGCTCAAAAAGATTTACTTGTAAATGTTGAGTGGTCACAAGAAGGGATGATTGGCATGTTTTCTTAAACTGGGCAACCTGCTTTTGCAAGGGAATTTCTGATCTTCCTTCTATATCTATTTTTGCAAGACTGTAAGAGTTTTGGAGAGGAGCAGAAGGCAGGGGAAAAGGAATGACAGTGTGTTAGTCTTTATACTGGCAAGGATTGTAAATAACCCATGGGCTATATGGACATGTGGAGGGTTTAACCACCTTGATGGTGCCTGATCACTGAAAGCAGGAACTCCAGTAGCAAACAAAGGAGATATAATGAGATATATTGTGAAATGGGAAGTAAAAGGAGATCTGGAAAAATTCCTATCTACAGTGTGAAAGCAGAGGTGAAATATTGCCACTCCTATTTGTAGAACATGCAACCTGTGCCCCTCAACAAATGCATTTCCCATACAGAGGACTTAGCCAATGAAACCAAAGCATCAGTAATAGCTCCAAATATTTATTATTGATCCTCAACAGAAAAAGGTTATTGAGCCTTAGTCTAAAAAAATTGATATACCCCTGCTAACAGCAGCAAAGAGAAAACTGCAGTAGCTATATTAATATCAAAGTATGCTTCAGAGCAAAGAATACTGCCAGGGCTAAGAGGGATCATTTAATAATGATAAGTGGGTCAATTTATCAAGAATACATAAAAATCCTCATAGGTTATGTATATAACAGTTTCAAAATACATGAAGAAAATCTGGTAGAACTACAAAGTACAATAGGCAAATCTGCAATTACAGTTGGAGATTTCAAATCTTTCTCTCAATATCTGACAGAATATATAGACAGAAAATTAGTAAAGATATTGAAAACGTGAACAACACTATCAATCAACCTGATATAATTGACATTTATAGAACACTTCACCCAGCAGCAGAATACACATTTTTTTTTTTCAAATGCAGACAAAATTGTTTTAAAGATGTCATGTTAGGCCATAAAACAATTCTTAGTAAAGGTTAAAAAAACTCTTTAAAATAGTCCAGAGTGTGCTCTCTGATTACAATAGAATTATAAATCTGTAAGAGAAGGACATCTAAAAACTTCCTAAGTAGGAACTAAACAAAACACTTTTTAAAAAATGTTTATTTACTTTTGAGACAGAGAGAGAGGGAGACAGCACGAGTAGGGGAGGGGCAGAGAGAGAGGGAGACACAGAATCTGAAGCATGCTCCAGGCTTTGAGCTGTCAGCACAGAGTCTGACACAGGGTTCAAACTCATGAACTATGAGATCATGACCTGAGCCAAAGTCAGACGTTTAACTGACTGAGCTACCCAGGTGTCCCAAAACAACACACTCCTAAATAACCCACCAGAATAGAGAAAAACGTAAGAGGAAAATTAGAAATGATTTAAAACAGATTAAAAATGAAAAATCAAAATATGCAGGTTATATATAAAACAGTCCCTAGAGGAAATTTTTATGGCATTATATGTCTATATTAGAAAAGAAGAAAGGTGTTAACTCAAAAACCTAAGCTTGTACTGAAAGAAACCAGAAAAAAAAATTTAGATCCAAAGTAAACATAATAAAGGGAATTTTTATGAGAAGAAATAAAATTGAAAACAAAAAATAATTAAAAATAATATCACAAGCTAATTTTTTTAATGTTTATTTATTTTTGAGACAGAGACAGAGAGAGACAGAGCATGAGTAGGGGAGGGGTCGAGACAGAGGGAGACACAGAATCTGAGCCAGGCTCCAGGCTCTGAGATGTCAGCACAAAGCCCGACACGGGGCTCAAACCCATGAACCGTGAGATCATGACCTGAGCTGAAGTCAGACACCCAACCGACTGAGCCACCCAGGCGCCCCACAAGCTAATTTTTTGAAAGAATCTAAAAATTAATAAACCCCCCTAGCCAGACTGACAGGAAATAAAAAGAATTGTGAAGATCATAGATCAGACAGTGATAGTCTTTATACATCTTACAGAAGTTTAAAAAATAAAAAATTATCATAAACAACTCTATGCTTATAAGTTCAGTAACTTAGATGAATAGCATGTATCTTAACATACACATATTACCAAAGCTTACTCAAAATGAAATAGGAAATCTGAATAGTCCTATACCTGTTAAAATAATTAAATCTTTAGGTAAAATTATTTCCATTTCGCTAGTGAATAACACTGAACAAATAAAGACATAATACCAATTCTATACAAACACTTTCAGAAAATTGAAGAGAAAGAAATTCTTCCTAGCTATGAGTCTAGGAACAAAACACAAAAAGACATAACAAGAAAACAACAGAACAATATCGTTTAGACACGAATAAATTTTTAAAAAATTATTTAATGATCATTTATTTTTTGAGAGAGAGACAGACAGACAGAGTCGAGCAAGGGAGGGGCATAGAGAGGATGACACAGAATCCGAAGCAGCTCCAGCTCCGAGCTGTCAGCACAGATCCCTATGCAGGGCTTGAACCCACGAACCATGAGATCATGACCTGAGCCTAAGTGGGACACTCAACAGACTGTATCACCCAGGCACCTGACATGAATAAATTCTTAACAAAATTGTAGCAAAGAAATCCAACACTATATAAAAATGATACTACATCATGACCAAATGAGATTTATTCCATGAATGCAAGTTTGGTTTGATGTTTGAAGAATCTGTGAAATGCATATTAACAGGCCATATAATCATCTAATTTTGCAGAAAAGCATTTCAGAAAATGCAGCATACCTCATAAAAAAAATCCTAAAAGGGGGCGCCTGGGTGGCTCAGTCGGTTAAGCGTCCGACTTCGGCTCAGGTCATGATCTCGCGGTCTGTGGGTTTGAGCCCCGCGTCGGGCTCTGTGCTGACAGCTCAGAGCCTGGAGCCTGTTTCAGATTCTGTGTCTCCCTCTTTCTCTGCCCCTCCCCTGTTCACGCTCTGTCTCTCTCTGTCTCAAAAATAAATAAATGTTAAAAAAAAATCCTAAAAGTAGAAATAGTGAGGAACTCCCTTAATCTGACAAAGATTATTGATGAAAATGCCACAGCTAACATCATTTTGTTGAAATATAAATGTTTTTCACCTAAGACCAGGAACAAAGCAAGGATGCCCACCCTCAACACTTCTATTCAGTACTGTGATGGAGGGTTTATTCAATGTAATAAGAGGCAAGAAAAATCCAGATTGAAAAAGAAGTAAAGCCATCTTTATTCTCAGATTATGTAATAGTCTACAAAGAAAATCTGAAGTAATATACCAAAATACTAATAGAATAAAGTTAGAATTACAGAATATTAGGCCATTATAGAAAAATCAATTATTTTTCTATTTTTCTATTTTTCTATATACTATTGTGACAAGCAATCATAAATTAACATTAAAAATACCACTGATAGTAACGTTAAGAATAGGAAATACTTAGGTATAAATCTGGCAAAAAGGTGTGAACAATTTCTACCCTAAGAATTATTCAATATTTCTGAGAGATTAAAGATGACCTAAATTAGTTAAGACGATATACCTTGTTCATTGATCAGAAGATTCAATATTATTAACATGACAAGTTTACCCAAATTCTTCTGCAGATTCAATACAAACCCAATAAAAATAAAATCAGGCTCTTTTTTGTAGAAATCAGAAAACTGATTATCAAATATTTATAGAAATACAAAAGACTTAGAATATTCAAGAAAAACCCTTTTAAGATAATTTATCTAATTTCAAGACTTGTAAAACTATAGTAACTAAATATGGATTATTAGAACTGTATAGGATGCCCAAAACAGACACACATATACAGGCATTTTTTTTTACAAAGATGCCAAAACAATTTAATTGGGGAAATTATCATTTTCAACAAACTGGAACAATTTGGTAACAATAACATAGTTACATAAATAAAACTTTGACCTTTACTTACATCAAAGGACATACCATATCATAATTATGGATCTAAGAGCTAAGTTTATAAAATTTCTAGTAGAAAATATTGGATAATATCTTAGAAACTTTGGATTTGGCAAAGGTTTCTTAAATAAGACATAAAAAGCAAGAACTATTAAATAATAAAATCAAGAAATTGCTCTTCAGCAGGAGAAAACTTAATGCTCTTCTAATGCTATGATTGTGGAGAACTAAGAGGCTGGGAAGATGGCAGAGTTGGAGGACTCTAAGCCCATACTGTCCCCCTGATACAACTAGTATCAGAATAAATAATGTAGAAAGTGACCCAAAGACTGGCAGAACAAACTCCACAACTAAAGGTAGAGAAGAGGTGACAATGAAGAAGGCAAAAGGGCAAAGATGCTGTTTGGGAGCAAAACAGACCTTAGCCATCTGCATTAAGGCAGGAACTGGTGGTGCTGTGGAAAAGGGCAAAAAACAGGCTACCACACCAGGGAACCTGCACAGTAGAAATAAAACCCCATAACATTTGACATTGAAAGTAAAAGGGACCAAATCTCATGATTTCTGACAACCAGTGGAACTGAAAGCTTAGAGTTTTAAAAACTGGTGGACTCAGCTCTGGGAGAGGCCAGAGGGAATTAGGAAATAGAATCCTTACCCTTAAAGAGATAGCATGACAAACAGCAGCAGAGATACAACAGGGAAGAGTCAGTTTGAAAAACTCTGGAAGTAGATAGTAGGGAGAGTGATTTACTCATCTCAGAGAGTGGTCAAAAGAGGTAGGGATCACAGGGGACTGCTCCAGGAACAAAGGAGCTGGCAGGCACCTGTCTAACTTGCTTACACAAAGCCCTGAACCCCTGTGCTTTAGTAGATCCACCCTTCCAAATCATGTTTTCCTCAGTTCTACTAATGTGGCTTCTTCCCCCAGAAGACCAGCATAAACCTCACCAACACTGCATCTACACCCACAACTTTTGCGGCGGGGAGGGGGGGGGGGTGGTCAGGTCTGATGGCAGTGGTGGCAGGGCACATTATGAAGCAGACCAGCACATACCTTGTTACAACATGCTCCACATGGTAGGGAGCTGCCCACCACAGGTAAAGAGAACCTCTGCAGACAACTGGACTGAAGGAAAAAGCAGCCAGGACTAAACAGTAGGGCACATGCAACACACATAGGAAATACTCCCTGAAGTGCCAGCTCCTAGAAAACAGGGGACACTGGACTACAGGACACTAATGAACCTCTCCTTCATAAAGCTATCATCTTCAAGGGCAAGAGACATGGCTGACTTTCCTATCACAGAGAATCAAAGCATTAGACAAAATGAGAAGACAGAGGAATATGTCCCAAATGAAAGAACAGAACAAAACCAGAGTAAGAGACCCAAGTGAAGTGATATATGCAATATGCCAGATAGAGAATTTAAAGTAATGATCATAAAGTTACTCACTGGACTTGAGAAAATCATAGAAGACATCAATGAGGTTTTTTTAAAAAGATTTTTTAAAAACAATCAGATGAAGAGCATAATAAATGAAATTAAAAATACATGTAATAGAATAAATAGCAGGCTAGATGAAGCAAAGGAATGAATTAATGGCCTGAAAGATGGAGTAATGAAAGTAATCAAGTTGACCAAATGAGAGAATAAAGAATTATACAAAATAAGAAAAGACTTAGGGAAATCAGTAACTCCAACAAGTATAATATGTGCATTATACAGATCACAGAAGAAGAGAGAAAGGAGGAAGAGAATTTATTTGAAGAAAAATAATAGCTTAAAACTTCCCTAATCTGGGGAGGGAAACAGATATCTAGATACAAGAGGCACAGAGATGCCCCAACAAAATCACCCCAAGGAGGTCCACATGAAGACACATAGTAATTAAAATGGCAAACAGTGATAAAGAAAAAAATTGAAAGCAGCAACAAGAAAGATGACACTTACATACAAGGGAAAGTCCACAAGTTTATTCAGCAGAAACTTTGCAGGCCAGAAGGGAGTGGCATAACATATTCAAAATGCTGAAATGGAAAAATCTGCAGCCAAGAATATACAGTAGGGTTCTCAGTCAGAAAAGGAGAGAAAGACAAACAAAAACTAAAGGAGTTTATGACCACTAAACCAGCCTACCCTACAAGAAATATCAAAGGGTACTCTGAGTATAAAGGAAAACCATGAGAGCATAAAAATTTAGAAGCATAAACACAGTAAAAATAAGTATATCTATAAAAATCAGTCAAGAGATTCACAAAATAAAATGATGTAAAATAGGACACCATATACCTAAAACCGAGGGGGAAGGGAGTAAAGAACTGGAGCAGGGCACCTGGGTTGCTCAGTCAGTTGAGCATCTGCCTCTTGATTTCAGCTTAGGTCATGGTCCCAGGGTCATAGGATAGAGCCCCATGTTGGGCTCTGCCCTTAGTGTGGAGCCTGCTTAAGAGTCTCTTCTCTTTCTTTTCTCTTCTCTCCCACCCACCTCCATTTCTCTCCCTTACTCACGCATTCTCTCCTCAAAACACACACACACACACACACACACAAAAAAAAAAAAAAAAAAAAGAAAGAAAGAAAATCAAAACCAAAAAAATCTTAAGTGACCATCAACTTAACATACATGTTAAATACAAATTGAATAGTCACCGCAAATCAAAACCCAGTAATTGATATGCAAAGAATAAAGAAAATGAAATCCTAGTATGTTACTAAAAAAAAAAGCCAATAAATCATGAAAGAGAGCAAGAGAATGGTCAGAGAAAGTTACAAAAACACCACAAAAGGTAACAAAATGGCAATGAACACATGTATCATACATATCAATAATTACTTTTAATATAAATAGACTAAACACTATAATCAAAAGACATAATGAGACAGAGTAGAAAAAAACCCAGGAGTCATCCATATGCTGCTTAAGAGACTCATTTCAGACCTAAAGACAACCTACAGATTGAGAGTGAGGGGATGGATGAATATTTGTCATGCAAATGAAGGTCAAAACAAAGCTGAGGTAGCAGTACTTATATCAGACAAAATAAATTTTAAAACTAAGAATGTAACAAGAGACAAAGGAGGCCACTATATAATAATAAAGGATAAATCTAAGAAGAGGATACAGTTGTGAATATTTATGCACCCAACCTGAAAGCACCCAAATACATAAAACAGCTAATAACAAACATAAAGGAACTAATAGATAATAATACAATAATAGGAGATCTTAACACCCTACTTACATCAATGAACATATCACCAAAACAGAAAATCAACAAGGCAACAGTGGCTTTGAATGACACACTGGACCACACGGTCTTAAATATATTCAGAACATTCCATCCTAAAACAGCAGAAGACACATTCTTTTCAAGTGCATATGGAACATTTTCCATAATAGACCACAGATTAGGCTGCAAGTCTCAACAAATTCAAAAAGATTGAAGTCATCCCATGCATCTTTTCTGACCACAATGCTATGAAACTAGAAATCAACCACAAGTAAATATCTGGGAAGAGCACAAATACATGGACGTTAAGTAACATGCTACTAAACAATGAATGTATCAACCAAGGAATCAAAGAAGAAATAAAAAAATACATGGAGACAAATGAAAACACAACATAAAATCTTTAGGATACAGCAAAAGGTGTTCAAAGAAGCAGGTTTATAGCAGTAGAAGCTGCCTTCAAATGCAAGAAAATTTTCAAATGAACAACCTAACCTCACACCTAAAGGAGCTAAAAAAAAAAGAACAAATGAAACCCAAAACCAGCAGAATGAAGGAAACAAAGATTGAGTAGAAATAAATGACATAGAAACTAAAAAACAACAGAACAGATCAATGAAACCAGGAGTTGCTTTTTTGAAAAGATAACAAAATTGATAAATCTCTAGCCAGACTCACAAAAAAAAGAAAAAGAAAAGAAAAAAAGGAGAACTCAAAATCACAAATGAAATACAAACAACTGTAAGATAGTATTATGAAAAATTATATGCCAACAAATTAGACAATGTAGAACAAATGGGTGAATTCCTAGAAACATATAACTTACCATAACTGAACCAGGAAGAAAAAGAAAATTTGAACAGACTGATTACCAGACATGAAATTGAATCAGTAATCAAACAACTCCCAACAGGACCAGATGGCTTTGCAGGCAAATTCTACCAAACTTTTAAAGAAGACTTAACACCTATTATTTGCAAACTATTCCTAAAATTAGAAGAGGAAAGAAAACTTCCAAATTCATTATATGAAGCCAGTATCACCCTGATACCAAAGACAGATAAAGACACCACAAAAAAAGAGAACTACAGGCCAGTATCTCTGACGAACACAGATATACAAATCCTCAACAAAATAATAGCAAACCAAATCCAATAATACACTAAGAAAATCAGTTACCATGATCAAGTGGGATTTTTTCCTGGGATGTAAGTGTGGTTCAATCAATTAATCAACATCATACATCACATCAAGAAGAGAAAGGATAAAAACCATATGATCACTTCAATACTTGGAGAAAAAAATTATTTGACAAAATACAAAATCCATTCGTGATAAACAACTTCAACAATGTCAGTCTAGAGGTAACATGCCTCAACATAATAAAGGCCTTATATGAAAAACCCACATAAAACATCATACTCAATGGGGGAAAACTCAGAGCTTTTCCCCTAAGATCAGGATCAAGACAAGGATGTCTACTCTTAACCACTTTTATTCAACACAGTACTGGAAGTTCCTGCCAGAATAATCAGACACAGAAAGAAAAAAAAATCCAGATTGTTAAGGAAGAAATTAAAACTTTCACTATTTGCAGATGACAGATTATACATAGAAAACCCTGAAGACTCCACCAAAAAAATACTAAAACTGATAAATGAATTCAGTAAAGTCACAGGATATAAAGGCAATATACAGAAATATGTTGCATTTCTATGCACTAATAATGAAGCAGCAAAAAAAAGAAAAAAAATTAAGACAACACTCCCATTTACAATTGCATGAAAGATAATAAATATCTATGAAAAAACTTAACCAAAGAGATGGAAGACCTGTACTCTGAAAACTATAAAACTCTGATGAAATAAAGTGAAAGCAACAACAACAATAACACAAAAATGAAAATACATTCTATACAATGGGTTGGAAGAAAAAAATTATTGTTAAAATGTTTATACTACCAAAGGCAATCTACACATTTAATGCAATTCCTATTAAAATACCAACAGCATTTTTCAAAGAACTATAATAAATAATCCTATAATTTGTATGGAACCACAAAAGACCCTGAATGCCCAAAGCAATCTTGAAAAAGAAGAAAAATGGAGGTATCACAATTCCAGGCATCAAGTTATATTACAAAGCTGTGGTAATCAAAACAGTATGGGACTGGCATAAATGTAGACACGTGGACCAATTAAACACAATAGAAAACTTACAAATAAACTCACAATAATATGGTCAGTTAATCTTTGACAAAAGAGTAAAGAAGATTCTATGGGGAAAAGATGGATTCTCTTCAACAAATAGTGTTGGGAAAACTGGTCGACCACATGCAAAAGAATGAAATTGAACCACTTTCTTACGCCATACACAAAAACGAGCTCAAAATGGATTAAAGACCTATATGTGAGGCATGAAACCATAAAAATCTTAGAAGAGAGCACAGGCAGTGATGTCTCTGAAAACAGCCATAGCAACATTTTTGTAGAAACATCACATGAGACAAGGGAAATAAAGCAAAAATAAACTATTGGGACTACACCAAAAAAAAAAAAAAAATAAAAAAAAAAAAACCTTTGCACAGTGAAGGATATAATAAAAACTGAAAGACAACCTACTGAATGGGAGAGGATATTTGCAAATGATATATCCAGTAAAAGGTTAGTCCCAAAATATAGAAAAAACTAATGCAACTCAACACTCCAAAACCAAATAATCCAATTTAAAAATGGGCAGAAGACATGAAGAGATATTTCTCCAAGAAGACATACAGATGGCTAACAGACACATGAAAAGATGCTCAACATCAGTCATTATTAGGGAAATGTAAATCAAAACTACAATGAGATATCACCTCACAGCTGTCAGAATGACTAGAATCAAAACACAGGAAAAAAGTCTTAGTGAGGATGTGGAGAAAAAAGAACCCTCGTGCACTGTTGGTGGGAATGCAAACTGGTATAGCCACTGTGGAAAACAGTATGGAGGTTTCTCAAAGTTAAAAATAGAACTACCCTATGATCCAGTAATTGTGTTACTGGGTATTTATCTTAAAAGTACAAAAACACTAATTCAAAGGGATACATGCACCCCTATGTTAATTGCAGCACCATTTACAATAGTCACATTTTGGAAGCAGCCTAAGTGTCCATTGATAGATTAATGGATAAAGAAGTGTTACATATACACAATGGAATATTATTCAGCCCTAAAAACAAATGAAATCTTGCCATTTGCAATGACAGATATGGAACTAGAAAGTATAATGTTAAGTGAAATAAATCAGAAAAAGATAAATACCATATGATTTCACCCATATGTAGAATTTAAGAAATCAAACAAATGAGCCAAGGCAAAAAGAGAGAGAAGGAGAGAGAACCAAGAAAAAGACTCCTAACTATAGAGAACAAACCGATGGTTAACAGAGAGGAGGAGTGTGAAATAAGTGATGGGGATTAAGGAGTACACTTATTACAATGAGCACTTCTCATTGTACACCTGAAACAAAAATGACACTATGTTAATTATACTGGAATTAAAATATAATTAAAAAATAATTTAAAAATAAAAATAAAAAGCAAAGCTACCATTGTGAAAATGAAACAGCAGGCAACCAACTAGGATAAAATACTTGCAAATCATATCTCTGACAAAGGACTTATATGTGGAATTTGCAAAGAATTAAGACAAGACTACCCACAAGCCAATTCAAAATGGACAGAAGATTTGAAGACATTTCATTAAAAGAAAATAAATAGGGGCAACTGGGTGGCTCAGTTGGTTAAGTGTCCAACTTTGACTCAGGCCATGATCTCGCAGTTTGTGAGTTCCAGCCCCTCATCAGGCTCTGTGCTGACAGCTCAGAGCCTGGAACTTGCTTCAGATTCTCGGGTCTCCTTCTCTCTCTGCCCTTCCCTGCTCATGCTCTGTCTCTCAAAAATAAATAAACATTAAAATTCTTTAAAAAGTAAGAGAAAATAAACATATGGCAAATAAGCACATGAAAATACATTTAACCAGGGTGCCTGGGCAGCTCAGTCAGTTAAGCATCCAACTCTTAATTTGGTTCTGGTCATGATCTCACAGTTCATGGGATTGAGCCCCACATCAGGCTCCATGCTGACAGCACAGAGCCTGCCCGGGATTCTCTCTCTCTCTCTCTCTCCCTCTCTCTGCCCCTCCCCCATTTGCACAGTTTCTGTTTCTCTCAAAATAAATTAAATTAAAGAAGAAAATACATTTAACACCAACTGAGTTTAGGGAATGCAAATTAAGTCCTGCTGATGTATCCCTTGATCCTTATTAGAATGGCTCCAATTTTAAAAGGACTGATCATATTAGGTGCTGGCACCAATGTTGAGCAGCTAGAACTGTTATATACTACATATGGGAATATAAAATGGCACAACTATTTTGGAAAACAGATTGGCAGTTAAAAAAATTTAAACATATACCATATAATCCAGCCATTTTTTATCCTAGGTATTTACCTATAATAAACATGAGCTTATATCCACTCAAACACTTGTTTATAATTATTCATAGAACCTTTATAGTAGTTAACACTGGAAACAAAATGTCTACCAGACGGTTAAACAAATTATGGAATACTACTCAGAAATAAAGAGTAAAGAACTAGTGTTACATGTAATGACATGGTTGAATCTTAAAGCAACTGTGTTAGGTGCAAGAAACCAAAAATAGAAGAGTACATATTTCACAATTCCTTTTATATAAAATTCTAGAAGATACAAATTAATACATAGTGAGAGAAAGCACATTGGTGGTAGTCTGTAGATATGAGTAAAGGGAGGGAAGAATGCATTTTGATGAGTAGGAAGGAAATTTTGGAGGTGATGAATGTGTGTATTATATACCTTGCAGCGATGGCTTCATTATTATTAACATATGTCAAATGGTATCAGTTGTACATTTTCAATATACAGATGATCATACTTCGATAACTATTTAAAAAGAAATTACCAAGAATTATATATCAAAAGACAACAATATCAAGAGTTAATGGGTGGATGTATTTGCTACCTATACACTTTACCATGGACTTTAAGTAGACTATATAATGTGTTCATAAAACTAAAGAAAAAAATACAGACAATGCATTTTTTTAATGAGCAAATATTTAAATAGGCACTCCACAAAAGAAGATACTCAAATTTTCAATAAACATGTAAAAAGTTGCTTAGCATTGGCAATTATTAGGGAATTGCAAATTAAAGCTATTATAAGACCCACCAAGATATAAAATTGAAGGAACTGACACCACCGAGTCTTCACAAGAATGTAGGGTAATTGGAGCCCTTAAACAGTGCTGGTTTGACGTGTAGTGTTACAATCACTTTGGTAAACTACCAGTATATACTAAAGGTAAACAAATTTATCCTATGACCCAGTAATTTTAATTGTCTAACAAGAGACATGTAAAATAATATTCATAATTTCATTCATCATAGCCCTTGTTTAGAAACAGCCAAATGCCAATTTTAGGATAGGAAAGAATATTAGATAAGAAAAATGAATGAGGGGTGCCTGGGTGGCTCAGTCAGTTAAGTGTCTGACTTCAGCTCAGGTCATGATTTCATGGTTTGTGAGTTCAAGCCCCACATTGGGCTCTCTGCTGTTAGCACAGAGCCTGCTTCAGATCCTCTGTCTCCCCTCTCTCTACCCCTCCCCTGTTCTCTTGCTCTCTCAAAAATAAACATTAAAAAAATTTTTAAATGAATGAACTCCCTAACATAAGATATGAACTTGGGGTTGTTATGATTGATATGTCACTGTAGATTCATCAATTGTAACAACTCTGTCAATGTGGCAGAGCATGTTGATAATGGGGGAGGCTACACATAAGTGGGGGCAGGAGGTATATGGGAAATCTCTACCTTCCCTTCAATTTTTCCATGAACCTAAAACTGCTCTTAAAAACACTCTTTAAAAGAAATGAACTACTGCTTACACAACAGTATGGATAAATTCACGAGCATAATGTTGAATGAAGGAATATGGACACAAAAAACATATACTATATTATACCATTCATATGAATTTTTTGATAACTACTGATTAGGAGGCTACAAAATGAAACTTCTGAAGTTCTGGAAATAATCTAGTTACTTGGCTGTATATTATGTAAAATATTATGAAATTGTACAAGTTTTTTGCCCTTAAGTAGTATTTTGTTTAAAAAAAACTGATTAAGTATAAATCCCTATAATGTAAAATCAAAAAACTGAGTTTATGCATATACTTACTTAAAAGTACATACAGTTAGACGCATAGATACTAAATACAAAGATGGACATGTGCAGGTATACGAATGGAATATTTCTGAAAAAATACACAAGAAACTAATTATAGTAAAAATGGGACCTATACTTGCTTTTCCTATTATATTCTTTTGCATCTTTTGCAAAAAGATGGAATTTACATCCTCTATGTGTATTTTCTATTGTAAACAATAAATAAAAGGAGTACAAGAAGAAAACATTAACAAAATATTACACTTTTCTGGAATCTGTTTAACTTGTATTAATCTTTTGCTTCTATAACCTAGGGTTTGAAAAAGTATTAAAAAAATTTTGTAAGTGACCTAAATTAACATGTAGAAAATTGTATAGAATTTGGTTTAGAAATAAAATCCTAAATTCTGTTTTTTTTAATTCTTATTATTCATGAATTTAAGAACATAATCAAGATTTTCTAATAGAACTGTTTCTCAGTGAATTAATTACACCATTGAGAGTCCCTTCGTTCTCATCCTAATACATCAAGAACATTTTAGGGAATAAGGAGAGTTTAGAGTGCAGGTTCTACTGTTCTATTGTTATGAGGCTGAGCTTTTGCTGTACAAATGGAAATAATGTTTGCTATTTTATCAATTCTTTGAGCTTTTTTCACTTCTTGCAGAGATATAGTTTGGGGCATCATTTGGCCAAAACCTTAATTAGCTGTTAGAATCCAAAGGCTTAAGAGGACCTAAACATCTCTGTAAAAGTCAAGTTTGGAGAAATATTCAAACATGATTGATAGATGTTAAGAAATTACAGTACATTGACCTTAGATTTATTCTCCAGAGAAGTTTTGATCAAACAGAAGAAAAGCATGTGAGTTTCCTTGCATTGGCTCCAATTTAGAGACTCATGTCGATATGGCCTTTCCAGGGATGTTAGGCGCCAATGTTGAAACTGTAATTTAAAGAGCACCAAAGTTAAAATTCACAAGCTAAGGAACAACTTGTTTTCACAGCAATGAGAGCTGGCATGGCAAACACTTCTCAGTGGTGACTTACATACTTATTCAGTGATTTAGACTGCTTCTCTGGCACGGGTCAAATGGCATATTAACATGGGATATAATCCTTTCTCACTCTGTAGGCAATGGCTCAGTGTGATATTGGCACCATATTAAGCTTCATTAACCCTACAACACGTTGCCTTCTTACTCTTGGCACTCTCCTGCAGGCTGCAGGCAGTAACCCATGAGTAATCTGATTACCTACAACCGACTGTAGCCGCATGGAATGGAGGCCGACTACAGAGTGGAACACAATTACAGTCTTTTGAGATTCAATTAGAAAGCTGTTGGTAGAGCTTCGTTTCTGTAACTGGCTCCAATAACCCCTCTTGAACTGCACATTTCTTTAAGAGCTCATAGTAAATAACTAACTTAAAAAGCTTCACCTGTTCTTCATATGCCTTTTAGAATTTGTCCTCAAGTGCATAGCAAACTAGGTTTTCAGTTAGAAACAATAACTATTTCCATAGACTCTACATGGGATTTTTTTCCTCTCTAAAGGGGAAACATTATTCATCTCTTTCACATAATTATTCTGATTTTAGTTTTGTTAATGGACATTAAAAATAAATGCTACTTAGCATGGAGGTGAACATTGTCAAAGGCTAATTGTCCTTTAAAACCTGAAGTTAAGAAAAATTTTGCATTTGAAAAAACAAAATTAAGACAAAGACGTTCTAGACTGGATTATGTCATTCTGTGCTATCTCAAACATCAATTACACTAGATATACAAATCCATAAGATTTCATTCTTTGCTCGCTAGTGGTCTGAATTCCTAATTGCACATTTAAAATGAAGTGGTTTTAAAATGCATACTTGGAAGAAACACATTAGTTAGAAGATGCCTCGTATAAATTAGAACATATTTGGTAATGGAGTGTTTGTCTATTGAATTATTTTTGCCCCCAAACTTGTCTCATCTTGCTTATTTATTGTGGGATTTGCTTTTTCTATTCTGAGAATTCTAGAATGAATATGAATTTCAGAGACAGACTTGAGCTTCAATCCTGGCTTTGCTACAATCTACAAGATCTTTAGAAGTTATTTAATTTTGAACCTCAGTTTTCTCTATTTTGAAACAGGGAATAAAAATACCTTATGACAGTGTTGTTGCAATGATTAACAGCACATGATGAGGGAATGGCACAGGGCATGGCATATAGTAAACACTCAACGCACATGCTTTTCTTACTAAATTTCTAGATCTCACTGGAAACAGCACTGGCTTATTGTAAATTCATATCTTTGTTTTTATCACTATGTATAAGTTATCTGGTTTGATGACATAAGCATCTATTTTTATGTTATGAAACTAGAGAATCATCACTAATTATTGAAATACATTACTTACAGGCATTTATTTCAAGCCCTGAGTTTCAGTAAGAGGTATCGGGAGTTTGAGTGCCAATGATATTTTCCTTTTATTCCCACTGTCCTTTTTTCAAAGAAAATGTGAATACACAATCAGCTTATTAAATTCAACCAAGTTCCAAAAAATTCAAGCCAACACTCCAGACTAATGCCAGTTCCTTGACCTCTGTGAGGTAAATGCGTGGAGTCTGAAAATACAAGCATTTTAAAATCTAAAAAGCTAGGCAGTTATAAATGCTCAGAGTATATGAAAATCTTTCTACTTGACTCTGCAGGTAAAAAGCTAGTAAACTACTGAATGCTAAACACTTTCTTCACAACAGTGAAAAGGTATCACTGAGGAAATCCTTTTCCTCCCTTGACTCTGTAGATTACCATGTGTCTGGTGAATGCACACTGCAACTGCAGAACCAGTGTGTATTTGATAACCACTGGTGTGTGAGGCCATGTCACCCATTAGCATCCATGAGTCAGATGGCTTAGTTAAGTCTACTCATCACTTACAATAATTGAATCAGACTAGCACTGATCCATTTTGTGGTCCAACATGACATACCTCACTTTATCATTATCCATAATGAGTCACTCTGTGTCAAGGGAACTGGTCAAGTTTAGCATTTGTTATTAATCACCAGGATTTTAGGGACAATTTTTCAGTTTTGCCAGCACATGTTGCTAGATTTCTATTATTGAAATTAACTATAGCTGGCTCATTAATATAGGAAAGCCAAATGGAGCCCTGAGATTCCAAAGTGTCTTGTTTCAAAGTGAACTACTTTTCAAAGAATAATCCTGAAGGCAGCACTGGCTATATCACCAGGCATGGATATGTCTGGAAGAATAGAAAACTGGTGTATGTTAGTCTATTTATTTTTTATTCTTGTTTTTCATTTGGCCCTTAGGCATGTCCATATCACCAGTGGGAAATCTGGATCAATAATAGTTCAGATGAAAGACATGGAAGGTCTTCTGGGGTTGGTTTTAACTTTTTAAGCATCAGATAAAATAAGCCCTTTTTAAAAAGTACAGAAACTCAATTTGTAGATTGTTTGGTCAATATTGTTCATAACTTTCATGAAAGTATTGCACGTTTTTCTTTTTTGGATCTAGGCCTAGAGTAAAATAATCAACAAAACAAAGCTTGGCAACAAACTGTTATTTTCATTTGTTCCCACATGTTTTCCCTTTTAAAAAAATCTATTCCTTCATCCATAGCTAAGATTCTATTACCCCTGCTTTGACTAACAGATTTCATACTTTTCTGCCTCCAGAACTTATACTCCTACCCATCCTGATTTCTCCTGTCCACATAATTTTCTCTTTTCATATTGATCTTCTTCAAAAATGCCACCAGCAGCCTCCACTTGTCTGTTCTTGTTCTTAGGCCAGGATCAGCTGATTCTTATGTTTCCTTGACCTCATATCCTGATTCAAGATTTTACTGAAGCTTTTCATGAAGAGCATGTAAAGTTACAAGGTATACACACAAATGGCCTCCAGATGCCCTCTAAACATGTCCGCTCTTCTTCCAAAGTTCCTCTTTTCCCAGGTACTACGTCATCCTTTCATTATTTAGAAAACTCTCTCTTCCTCCAATGCATCTTCACTTCTAATCTGGCTCAGCAAAACAAAGCATCTGCCTCAGCATCTGTGCTGGGTGGGGATGGGGTTAAGAGTGGTGGTATAAACAATGTATCTCATGAGTCACAAATGCATTATTTCGTCTAATATTCACAACACTCCAAAGGAGGAAATGGAGCATCAGAAATGTTCAGTACCCAGCATCAAAATTAAGGGGCACAGCTCGGAGACAGACCAGGCCAAGCTAGCTCTGAAGCCCTGGTCATTGCACCATACTAGTATGAGGTAGTTTTAGGGGATATTTAAATATTTTGGTAATTATGTATTTACTGTAATATGCATTTAAAATATAATACAAAAAAACATGATTTTACATATACTATTACTAAATTTAACAAAAAACAAGTGAGTTGATTCAAACTTGTTTTCATATAAATTATTAAATGATAGTGCAGCTGCCCCACAGATGTGGGAAAGAACGAAATACAGTTGTGGAAATACTATATGACCTTATACTTTTTTAGTTCTCCCAACTGCTCTCTATGGATCTCCATATAGTATTTAACTTGAAAGGTCTCTGTGCTTCAGTGCTATCCTATCTAAAATGTCTACTAGCCCCATGTCTTCTTGCTGAAATCCAGCTTAAATGCACTCCCTTAACACAACCTTTCCCAAATGTCCCTCTTCTGAAGATCTGCATCCATATACTGACATGGCACTGAGTGGAGTATATGCTTTTTTGACTAGATTTATTCATGTGTTTGTTCTGTCCTTTTTACCTTGTGGTCTGGAGCTTCCTTATTTATATCCCTATAGCTCCCGTTCCCACAGCACTTGGCTCAAACATAGGCACTCAGTAGAAGTTGCTACAGAAAAGTCAAAAAGACTGAGTTCAAATCCCACCACCTGCAATTTATTAGCTCTGGGACCCAGGACAAACAAAATTTGAGTCTTTGTGAGGATTACATAACTTGTCAACTTAACATGAATGTCTTAGCAGAGAATCAATATACATTAGTGTTTCTTGTTTCTACTTCCAATATTTTCTGAAAAAAATGTACACAAAAGATTGACATAAAAATTATATTCATTTATTTAAGCTTCACCTCTAATTGTTACATGCTCTTGCAAATAACTTAGGTATTATTTAGATAAATATTCAACAAAGTATCCATTTGCTGAAATGCTCATAAAATTTATATTAGTCGGGATTTATTTGAATGCATGTGACTGAATATCAACCCAAACTTATAGAAGAAAAAGAAATCTTAAAATAGAGAATATGAATGTATGAATATTCATTGTCTTAAGAAACTACAGCCCCAGGCTTAGGATTTACTTTAGATATAGCTTGATCTAGGGTGCACAGGTAATGTCACCAGAGCTCTGTTTCTCTCCACCTCTTCTTTCCCTGTGTTAGTTTTATTCTTAGATACTTTGTTTTCTTAAGCAGCACCTGGGCTACATAGCCCTTTTAACTAGTATCCTTAAGGCAGGAGCTTCTCTATCAACATGTGTCTCATTCCCTTAGTCCTGAAGGATTTTTACTGGGCTTTATTGAGTTACATGCCCACCCTAGAAGCAATCACTGTGACCCAGTATGTTGGGTCAATTCTAATTGCCTCACTGGCCCAGGGGTTGGTGTAAGAAGAAGAAACTGATTGACAGTCCCATCAGCTCCAGAAAAGAATGGATTCAGGACAGACATGAAATAAAAGATACTCTGTCCAAAGAAAAGTGAGGTAGAATGAACACAAACATTCTAGGACTGGTGTAACACATGTTCTTGGCGCTTCACTCATATTCCTCAGTACTCACTGTTCCACTAACATGCTCACAGCATCCTATAGCCCTTAAATTTACCTCCACCCAAGAGCTTTCTTTTGGCCAGGCCAACCTACAGGGCAAGAAGTCAGTGAGGGGGAATGCCCCTGAAGGCATACCTCAACCAATGATTCAGGAAGAACAGGTAGATAAAAACCTCAGCTCCTTCTGTCCTTTATCAAGGTATCTTGGAGGCATGGTAACACTATTTATTGGCTTCTTTCCCTTCCTTGGCTTCTTCTCCATTTTTCTTCTTCCTAAGATGAGCTTTCACATTAATTGCTTATGCACACCTCCTAATCTTGGGGTCTGTTTCTGAGGGCAATCCAATCCTTCTCATCTCCCCTCAGAAAACTAGTAAGAAATCTCTAATCATTTCCAAACTTTTCTAGGTAGAATTTTCTCATTGCAATTAACTTCATGAAAATGGAATAGTTATACTGGGATTGTTATTATTTTCTCTGTGATCTGTGAAAATAGGAAAAAATCCTCTAGATGAGTGAACATAATGGCTGATAACACATTGGATGGGATGTAGGTGAGAAGCAGTCCTGCTTTTTTCCCCTGCACCTTTTCTTCCAATTGAAAATTTCTTCTTTTGCTGTCATGTTAAGGGTATCTAAGACCCATGAAAGAATTTTAAACCAGGTTTAAAAACACCAGAAAAAGAAGAGCAAAGCTGGAGGTATAAAAATCTCAGATTTCAAGATATACCACAAAGCTGTAGTAATCAAAACAATACGGTACTAGCACAAAAATACACATAGATCAATGGAACAGAATAGAGAGCCCAGAAATAAACCCATACTTATATGGTCAATTAATCTATGACTAAGGAGGAAAGAATATTCAAAGGGAACAAGTCTCTTCAACAAATGATGCTGGGAAAACTGGACAGCTACATGCAAAAGAATAAAACTGGACCACTATCTTATACCATCCACAAAAATAAATTCAAAATGGATCAAAGACCTAAGTGTGAGACCTGAAGTTGTGAAATCCCTAGAAGAAAACATAGGAATTAATTTCTTTGATATTAGCTGTAGAAATATTTTTCCAGATAGGTCTCTGAGGCCAGGGAAACAAAAGCAAAAATAAAACTACTGGGATGACACCAGCATAAAAAGCTTTTGCACAGTGAAGGAGACCATCAACAAAGTGAAATGGCAGCCTATTGTATGGGAGAAGATATTTGCAAATAATATATCTAATGAGGGATGAATATCAAAATATATAAAGAACTTATACAACTTAACAAAAAAATACACAAATAATCCAATTTTTTTAAATAGGTAGAGGACATGGGTCCTCTTTTCCAAAAAAGACAGCCAACAAACACATGAAAAGATGTTCAACATCACTAATAATCAGGGCAATGCAAATTAAAACCACAATGAGGTATCACCTTATACCTGTCGGAATGGCTAAAATTAAAAAAAAAAAAACACAAATAACAAATGCTGGCAAGGATCTTGAGAAAAGGGAACTCTGATGCACTGTTGGTAAGAATGCAAATTGTTTCATCCACTCTAAAAAACAGTATGGAATTTCCTTAAAAAAGTTAAAAATAGAATTAACATATGATTAGTAATTCCACTATCTGGTATTTACCCAAAGATTATGAAAATACTAATTTGAAAAGATATATGCCCCCTCTGTTTATTGCAACATTATTGACAATAGTCAAGATATGGAAGAAACCCAAATGTCCATCAGTGAATGGATAAAGAAGAAATGGTACATACACACACACACACACACACACACACGAAAGAATGAAATCTTGCCATCACAACAGCACAGATGAACCACAACGCTAAGTGAAATGTCAGTCTGAAAAAGACAAATAACCATATGATTTCACTCCTATTAGGAAGAAACAAAACAAATGAACAAAGAAACAAAAAGACAAACCATCAAAAAGACTCTTAAACACTGAGAACAAACTCGTGCTTGCCAGAGGGAGGTGAGCAGTGGGGCCCAGGCGGGGAGAATAGATAAAAGCAATTAAGAGTACACTTACCTTGATAAGCACTGGGAAATGTATAGAATTGTTGAATTATGTTGTGCACCTGAAAATAGCATGACCCTGTGTGTTAATTATGCTTGAAAAAAGAAAAAAAAAAAGAAAACACTTGACTCAAAGATAAGCTCAGTTTTCAAATCTAATGCAAAAGAAACACAATCACTTTTGTCATTCTAACCTGTCACTTGGCAGCACAGTTTATGCTTTGATCCAATTAATTTCTACAAATCAGATGTGTGGAAAAACAAAGATACAATTCATAAATCCAGTGAAATTGTTATCAACTATAAAAAGTAGAGAATATTGTCTCAATTCTCAAGGAAAGTTTAATCTAGTAGCAAGGGAAGACTCAACGAATAAAGAATGCAAGGAATCTGAAAATGTCTGTGAAGGTTGCATAAGCAAACACTTTTGGAGTTTGGGAAATGGAAAATAAAGATAGTCAAGAAGGCACAACCGATGTGAACACGGACAAAATTAGGTCAAAAACATATGTTCTGGCAGGCATGAAATTGATTGGTTTAGCCAATAGGACTTGATTAAGAATGACCTTTTCCAGATGTCCCTTACTCATGCAATTTGCAGATTGGGGATTTTGAAATGTTGCTTTTCGATCACTTGCATTTGGGTGCTGGGAAGGGATGAAGGGGGAGTGAAACTGAAAGGAAGAATTCATGTCAAGGGTTTGGGGAAAATATATGAAGCTGGTGACCTCACTTGTAGCTCTTTCTAGGTCCCATTTGTAAGTTTTTCTTCTCACAGGCCTCTTAATGTTGGCATATTTCCTACTTTCATTCTAGCTTCTTTTATTGAATTACAGCCTTGATAATCATGTTTATCCCAGTATCTTTAATAATCATCTATATGTTGGTGACTCCCCAGTTAGCTTTTCAGTCCAAAGCTCTCTCATGAGCTACAGACTGAGTTTACACAATTGCTTAATCAAAATCCCTACTTATAGGTCTTATATACACCTCAAACTTAACATGCTTAAGACTGCAATTCTCTTTCCCATAAAATTTGCTCTACCTATATATAGCCTTTCTCAACTCAGTTGATATCAACTCAGACTTTCAGTTGCTCAGTCCAAAAACCTTGAAGTCATTCTAAAAATCTTTTCTTTCATAACCACACATCCAATCCAATGTGAAATCTTGTTGGCTCTACCTTCAAGATACATACAGACCACTTCTCACCACTTTTCATTGCTACAATCCAGGTCCAAGCTGTCATTTTTCACCTGGACATTACATTTGCCTTCTACTGGTTTTCAGTCTTTTATCCTTCTTTTACCTTGAGACTATTAGAAATCCTCATGTCATTCCTCTGCTCAAAACCCTGCTCTCCCATTTTTCTTACTAAAAACCAAGGCTCAGAGCAACCTGGAAGGCCTTATGTTATTTGGCTTCCTGTCTCCTCTCTGACTGCCCTTCTACTGATCTTCCCTTGACCAGTCTTCTCCATAGCATGTCCTCCTAGGCATTCCTGGACCCTGACCAGCCCGCCCTGTCCTGCTTTAGGACCTTACTTGTGCTGTTTGTTCTGCCTTTCATGTTCTTGATTCAAGTATTTGTTTGACTCATGTCTCACCTCCTCCAGCTCTTTGCTCAAATACTACTTTCTCAGTGAGGCCCTGACCACCTATTAAATGCAGGCACAATTCTCTCGCCATCTTATTCCCTGACACTTCTATAGCAGTTCTCTATTGCTGAGTAACAAATGGTCAACAAATATAGTGGCTTTAAATAGTGTGATTTTATTAGCTCAGAGTTCTCTATAGTCAGAAGTCTGGCATAGTTCAGCTGAGTTCTCTGCCTAGGGTCTCACAAGGCTGACATCAAGGTGTTAGCCAGGCTAGGCTCTTATCTGGAGGCCCTAGGGAAGAATCCACTTCCAAGCTCATTCAACTCTTTGGCAGAATTCACTTCTTTGCAGTTGTGCAGATGAGGTCTCCCTTCTTCACTGGATGCCAGCCAGAATTCTTATTTTCAGTTCCTAAACACCCCAAAGACCTCCCTACAATCCTTTCACACATGGCCCTCCGTCCTCTAACTTGCAATGGCACATTGCATACTTTCCGTGCTTCAAGTCCCTCTGACTTCCCCTCTGCCCTCACTTCAGTTTTTAAGAGCTCATGTGATTACATTAAGCCCTCTGGAAGAATTTAAATAATCTCCCTGTTTTAAGGTCAATTGGCTAGTGATCTAAAATGCATCTGTAAAGACCCTTTTGCCATATAATGTAACATATTCCCAAGAGTAATAACAGGGAGTAAAGGTGATGAGGGACAAAATTCTGCCTACTACCCTTCCCAAGCACCAAGAGCTATGCCTTCCTGGCATATGGTACATATGAATGATTACGTGGAAGCAGACACCTGAGCTAGAGACCTTATTTGCAGAACGTTGGTTTTTGCCTATTGCATTTGGAAGAAAAGCTTCTGAATCCTTCCAATTTGGATGTATTGGAATGTGAAAAATCACTTATGTTTGTTTTGATCTTTGAAGAAGGAAGAATCAGAGAATGAGAGAGGGAGAAGAAAGATGGTAAATGGAAGGATCAAGGTTGGGACAGAGTAGGAGAATGCCCAAGACCATGTGCATGGAGCCTCTGACTTTGTTTCACAAGAACAGAAAGTAGAGATTTTTCACATTTGTTAATATTGTCAGTCCCAAGACTCTCACTCTTGTGAGCCAGATCTGTTTTTCCAGGCTCTTAGAACTATAATTGTTTAACAAACCAGACACCCTTAGAGGTTTCCTTATATCTACAGACACATATTCTGCCTCTAATAGGAATTCTGGTAGGTGCGGCAAGTTCGCAAGGGCAGTCAGGGACTGGGAAGCTTGGGATGAAATTCATGGCTTTTTCTCCTTGGCAAGAAGATATTAGCATTTTATCTTTCTTATATTAAAACATAATATATTTGAATTTAAATATGAGAAATTACTTCATTTCCTACATGAATGCTTAAACTCATAGGGAAATTGATTTGGCAATTATGATAACATTTGAATATCAGAAAACGTTAGATTAATTAAAAATGATAAATTTGTCCTTTTTCAGCCTTGTGTCTGGCTTCACTCAACCATAAATATGCTGCCAATTTAGGATTTTTCTCCTTCAGACTGAACTCTCAGTGTTCACATTCAAAGTATGGGGCCACCAGGGGCACCTAGTGGCTCATTTGGTTAAGTGTCCGACTTCAGCTCAGCTCATGATCTCACAGCTCATGAGTTTGAACCGTGTTGGGCTCTGTGCTGACAGCTCAGTGCCTGGAGCCTGCTTCAGATCCTGTGTCTCCCTCTCTCTTTGCCCCCCTCCCCTGCTCGCACACAGTCTCTGTCTCTCAAAACTGAATAAACATTAATTTTTTTACAAAGTTCTAGGGGTCCAGTTGCCAATCTTTTCCTTTACTATCCACACTTAGTCCCTTCAATTGGCTGACTAGTCAGCCTGATACCTGATAGAGAGGACAGCTTTGGGTACCTTTCAGGAGTATCATTCTGCGTGGCTCTCTTACTTTCCAAGGAAATTATGCTAGGAAAAAGAAATTATGCTAGAAGAATTGCTTAAAGAAGAATCAGATGTTTTCCTTCTAATTTTTTTTTCTTCTAGTTCTTCATTCAGTCATTCAACAAACCTGTGTTGAATATTCTGTTGCATGGCAAACACGGACCATGTATCAGAAAGACAGGATTTGGGAATAGGTCCAAATAGTTTGAATTAATTGACTGGATTCTGGTGGAGAGTTAGTGGTGTATGGGAGGGGGGAAATGGGTTTGGGTGAATGTGGGGGAAACTCTGACTTACAGCAGGAGTGGGCAAACTGTAGTCTCCACACAGACTGCAAGTTAGAAAAGGTTTTGCACTGAGAGTCTGGGAAGATGGTAAAGTAGGAGGATCCTGAGCCCACCTTGTCCCTTGGACACACTGAGGTGACAATTACATGTATTGTAATTCACTCTGAAAATGACCTGAACACTGACACAAGAGATCTTCCATAGCTGGTCAGAGAGAGAAGGCCATATCAAAAAGGATAGGATGGGTGGGGAACAAAACCCTCAGCATGACTAACCACAAATGAAAAAGACATCACATTCAGGGAAGAGAAAGGGAATCAGACTTCTCACTGGGCACTCACAGTACCCACACTGGGAAGACAAAGCCCTGTAATATCTGGCTTTGAAAATCAGCAAGGCTTAATGCCAGAAAGGCCAGACAGTTAGAGGAAACCAAGTTTCTGTTACTCTGTCCAGAGACAGCAGAAAAGCAGAAGCAGCAGTTTGAAGGTGCCTGGAGTCTACATGAAGATTTACCTATTTTAGAACATGTGCCAGAGGGGCAGGAATCTGCAGGAGATTTTTCCAAGAATAAGAGTGCCCTTCCTCAGTCAAAATAGCCAATGCTCTTGGAAGCCAACATTTTCCATCTACCTTACTAGAATTCTCCTGTGTACCTGCCCTACCAAACACACCTGCCTGCAAAGTGACTACTGCCCTGAACTGAAGGCAAGGGGGAAGATAACCATACACACTGAAGCACCCACGGTTTCTACAGCTGGGCTTCTTAGCGGAGTGTGCAGAAAGCAAGTCCTACCCTTTGCTCTTTGGTGTGCCCAAAGCTATCCCAAGCATCAAACGTAAATAGCCAGCCCAAAGGCTGGCCCCAACAAGCCCCGACCCCCAGTGTGTCCACAGCAATTGTGTCTCAGCCACAACAGAAGAATGCCTACAGCTCACATAGGGAGCACCAGATTCTGGTGAACAGGGTGGATTGTGCTACAGGACACCACAGGACTCTGCTGCACAAGGCCACTGTTTTTAAGACCAGGAGACATAGCTGACCTACCTAACACATGGAAAGAGACAGACAAATGAGGAGATAAAGGAATATGTCCCAAATGAAAGAACAAGACTAAAATCATACAAGAAGAGCTATGAAACAAAGATAAGCAATATACCTGATAAAGATTTCAAAGTAATGGTCATAAAAATACTAATATTGATAGCAGAGTGGATTAATTCAGTGAGAATTTCAATAAAGAGAAAAAACAAAAATAACCAGGCAGAGCTGGAGAATACAGTAACTTAGGGGATGCAAAGAACAGATCAGTGATTGCTAATACAAGGTAATGGAAAGCAACCAAGCTAAACAGCTAAAAGAAAAAAAATAATAAAAAATGAGAATATATTAAGACACCACTCTGACATTGTCAAGCATAATAACATTCACATTATAGGGATCCTAGAAGAAGGTGGGGGGCAGAAAAATTATTTGAAAAAATACTGGCTGAAAATTTCCCTAATTTGGGGAAGGAAACAGATATCTATGTCCAGGAATCAAAGAGAGTCCCAAACAAGATGAACCCAAGGAAGTCCACACTACATCAATTACATTTATAGAAACTCGTCAAGAGATACACAAAATAAAAAGATGTAAAATATGATATATACACAAAACATGGGAGGGGTAAAATTTTAGTGCTTTTAGAACGTGTTCAAACTTTGGTAACTATCAATTTAATTTAGATAGCTAAACACCTAGGATGTTATATATGAACTCCATGATAACCACAAATTAAAAATCTGTAATACATAACACACAAAAAAGACAAAGGAATCCAAGCATAATAGTAAAGAAAGCCATCAAACCACAAGGGAAGAGAGCAGAGGAAGAAGAAAGGAACAGAGAAGAACTACAAAAACAACCAGAAAACAACTAAAAAAAATAGCACTAAGTCCACACCTATCAATAATTACTTAAGAGTAAATGGCTAAATGCTCCAACCAAAATGCATAGGGTGGCATAATGGATTTTATATATATATATATATAAAGATAGATACACACACACACACACACACACACACACACACACAGTCTTAAAATGTCATGGAAAAATTCAAGGAAATGGAAGGAAAAAAAACCTAGGGTAGCCATACTTATATCATAAAAAAATAGACTTTAAAGCAAAGACTGCAGCAAGATAGAAGGAAGGGCATTATGTAGTGATAAAGTAATCAGTCCAACAAGAGGATATAACTATTGTAAATATCCATGCACCCAACATAGGAACAACTAAACACATGAAGAAAACATTAATAGACATAAAGGGAGACATTGACCGTAATACACTATTAGTAAGGGATGTTAACACCCTACTTATATCAATGGATAGATCACCCAGACAAAAATTAAAACAAAAATAATAAAACATTGACCTTGAACAACACATTAGCCCAGAAGGACTTAACAGATATATATAGAACATTCCCTCCAAAAACAGTACACATTCTTTTCAACTGCACATGAAACATTCTCTATAATAAATCACATGTTAAACCACAAAACAAGTCTCAAAATTTAAGAAAATTGAAATCATATCAAGCATATTTTCCAACCACAATGGTATGAAACTAGAAATCAATTATAGGAAAAAATATGGAAAAAAAATACAAACACAGGGATGCTAAACATCATGCTATTAAACAACCAAGGGTTCAATGAAGAAATCAAAGACAAAGTTAATAATACATAAAGACCAATGAAAATGAAAACAGTCCAAAATATCTGAGATACATCAAAAGCAGTTCTAGGAGAGAAGTATTTATGAATACCTCAAGAAACTAGAAAAATCTCAAACAACCTAAACCTACGCCTAAGGAAACAGAAAAAGGACAAAGTCTAAAGTTAGTAGAAGGAAGGAAACAATAGATTAAAGTGGAAATAAAGTTGAGACTAAAAAAAAAAAAAAAATAGATTGATGAAATCAGGAGCTAGTTCTTTGAAAAGATAAAACTGAAACACCTGTAGTCAGACTCATCAAGAGAACAGAGGATCAAATAAAATCAGAAATAGAGAAGTAACAATTGACATCACAGAAATACAAAGGATTAGAAGAGAATACGATAAAAAATTCTACGTTAACAATTGAACAATCTAGAGGAAATGAATAAACTCCTAGAAATATACAATTTTCCAAAACTGAATCAAGAAGAACAAAAAATATGAACAAACAACACTTTACTATAATAAAATGGAGTCAGTAATCAAAAAACTCTCAACCAACAAGAGTTCAGGACAACATGGCTTCACAGCTGAATTCTGTCAAACATTTAGAGAAAAAAATAATACCTATTATTCTCAAACCTTTCCAAAAAACAGAAGAGGAGGGGAAAATTCAACATTTATTCTCTGAGACCAGACCCTGATGCCAAAATTAGACAGACACTGAAAAAAAAAAAAGAAGAAGAAAACTGTAGGCTGATATCCCTAATATAGATATAAAAATCCTCAACAAAATGTTAGCAAACTGAATTCAACAACACATTAAAAGTTCATTCACCAGATCAACTGTAACTTATTCATTCCAGTGATGCAAGGATGGTTCAATATTTGCAAACCAATCAACATGATAGATCACATTAACAGGAGGAAAAAAACCATATGATCATCTCAATAGATGCAGAAAAAGTATTTGACAGAAAGTCAACATCCATTCATGATAAAAACTCTCAACCAAGTGTGTTTAGAGGGAATTTACCTCAACATAATAAAGGTCATAAATGATAAACCCACAAAACATACTAAATGGTATAAAACAGAGATTTCCTAAAAATCAAGAACAAGAGAAGGATGTATACTCTCACCACTTTTACTCAATATTGTACTGGAAAGTCTAGCCACAGCAATCAGACAAGAAAAGAAAATACATCCAAATTGGTAAGGAAAAAGTAAAATTGTTGCTATCTGCAGGTGACATGATACTATATGTAGGAAGCCTTAAAGACTCCAAAAAAAAAAAAAACCTATGAAAATAAACTAACAGTAAGTTCCAGGGTACTATATTAATTTATCAGCCTTCTACTTTAGAAGCCAGTGCTCTTATTTGTTTGGAATGCTTCACTTACTCATTCTTGAAGCACTTCCTGAGTATGATAGGAGATTAGAGAATTTTGATTAGCAAATCTTGGTCACCACAGGAATGAGTTTTGAGCCAGCAAAAGGGTTTCTGTTACCAGAATAGTAGACAAGGTTCTGAACAAAGACAACAGATGTCTGCTTTGGTGAAACAGTGATGGAGAAGCAATATCGACATAGGATAGCCAACCAACAAATGCAGCATCTTTGGGCAGCATCAGAAGCACTGAAAATGCAACATAATTGGAATGGTTGGACAGTACTTCAGTAACTAGGTGGGCCAAGGAGCTGAATAGAAATAGACATTGTCTGCCTGGTATGAGGTGCTTCTGATATCATGCACCACACTAAAATTAGACATGGGCCTAAGACAAGGCTTGAAGTCCCAGGGAAGTCCAGTTACAAAGTTAGATTTGTGATTATTGGACCCTTGCACATAGCCTCAGTTTAAAGTGGCTCAGAAAAGTACCTGGTACAGAGAGATGAATGTCACTTAGGACCTTGCAGTATACAGTCTGTTTTTTTGATTTTGTTTTTTTGGTCCAAAGGGTAAATAGCATCTATAATTTAATATAGTTTCAGTGCTACAATAGAATTTTACTGTGAGGCTTTGAATGCATAACAGAGAAACAGTGTTTGTGTTGGGTCTCCTGAAAAAGTTAGTTAAAAGGCAATCAGGAAAAAATCCTTGGGCAGATAGAACCATATACACCTGAGAGAACAAGTACTTCATTATGACTAGAGTAGAGAAGGCAGAACCAACATTTATTAGAACACAACTCTGTCCAGGCATTAAGCTAAGTGCTTTCAATTCTCTATTTGATGCACAGTACAATCCATATTACACTAGTTATGGTGAAGGCAGAAGATGAGGCTGCATAATCAAAGGAGTGTAGGATTAAGGCTTATTGTTGGGGCAAATGGATTGGAGACTGATTTTTTTTTATTTTTATAATGTTTTATTTTATTTTTGAGACAGAGAGAGACAGAGCATGAACGGGGAAGGGTCAGAGAGAGAGGGAGACACAGAATCTGAAGCAGGCTCCAGGCTCTGAGCTGGACAGGCTCAGAGCCCGACACAGGGCTTGAACTCACAGACCATGAGATCATGACCTGAGCTGAAGTCAGAAGCTCAACCGACTGAGCCACCCAGGTGCCCCTGAAGACTGATATTGTTAAAGGAGGCAGAGATTAAAAGATAGGTATCTTTTTTCAGATTTGGAAAATTCGAATTCACCATGTCTATATGATAATCAGGTGGTAGTGTTTAATTGGTAGATGGAAATAGGAATCTAGAACTCAGAGAAATAGTTTAAGAATTTTCCATTTACTTTTCTTCTGGCATTTATGGGAGTTTAATAAAACCACTGTAATTGCTCATTATGAAGTTTCAGAATTTCACTAGATCAACTCCCTATGACTACTGACATCCTTCATTTTTTATTCATTAGTTGTCTTGGCTACTCATGCACCTCTAATTTTGAATGGAAAATATCTGGATGATAACCTTACATCCTGAATCTGCACAGCAGTTTTTGTATTAGCTACTTGGTGTACTAACTGCAATCCTTTGCTTCACTCTTGAACCAAAGAACCTAGTCTTTTGATTGTCCCCCTCCCTACAACTGGACCTTGTTTAGTCATCTTAAATTTCTGTTCTTAGAATCTGCTCAGTGGCTCCAATTACCACAAAGAGGAGAGCTATTCTGCTTATTCCCACCCCACAGTTTCACTAGACTTTAACCTGTAAGGAAACAAAAGCTTATATTGTATATTGAGAGGGATAATTAAAATCTCATGATGTTTCTAGTTTGACACATGGGTCCTGTCCTGCATCACAACCAACAGGACCGTTTGTTAAAAAATGCAGACTTCTGGGCTAGAAGATCCAAAAAAATCAGAATCTCTAAGGGGTGAAGTCCAGAATCAGTTTTTTTTATAAGCACCTTGATGATTCTTATGCATATTTTTAAATTTGTGAACCACAGATTTAAAACAAGAAGAAATGAAACATACAAAAGAACCTTAAGAATTTACAACATGGTAGGCTGAAAACTTTAAGAATGATATTTCCTTTATAAAATGATTTCTGAAAACAAATTTAATTTAAATCATTGGAAAATACTTGAAATTTAAAAATAATAAAAAAATTATAAATATAAACCTTGAAAACAAGATTACCTACAGTTTCACATTCAAAAGGACAGTTAACATTTTAGTGAATGATCTTTCAATCTTTCATTTTCTAGAGGTGTATTTTTTTTTCTTTTATATATGTATATAGGCTCAAACTTCATATATAGTGTGTAATACATTTTTCTCACTGAATGTGTCACATGCATTTTTGAATTTAACTTCTTCAAAAGTATTTGAATATATGTACTATTTCCCACCTGAAAGATATGTTACATTTTATATATCTATCTGTATTCTTCTGGTATTAACAAGTGTTTACATTTGTGTCTGGGTTACTTTGCTAATCTTACTATTGCAACCTCAGAAGTATGCTCCCTGTCTTCTCTGGCTTGGTGTTTCTGAGAACCAAGGTGGCCTGAGATCCTACCTGAGTTTAAACTATTGACATTATTAAGAGCAGCTTTAATAGCCCAAAGTGGGAATAGAAACCTAGCTGAGGAATAAATGGAGACAAACTAATTTAGAGTCCTGTCCTTTCTTGTGTGCAGTTCTCTTAGTCAGTTTTGTTAGTTATCCTCCCACCCACCCACAGATGGCAGGGCACAGATTCTCAACACTGTCGTCAAACATGTGCACTTTGTTTACTCTACCTTTCCATGTCCTTACCTACACTCCTACCCCAACCTCCACATTGCACGCATATTCACAATGGAGGATGCATATGTGGCCTATAATCTTGGCATTCTCCATTCTGTAGGCATTTCTCACTACCTTCTCCTATCTTATGCACTGCTACTGAAACCAAACTACTTATTTTTTTTAATTTCTAATTTTTTTATTTATTGTTTAATTTACATTCAAGTTAGCACATGGTGCAACAATGATTTCAGGAGTAGATTCCTTAATGCCTCTTACCCATTTAGACCATCACCCCTGCCATTAGCCCTCCAGCAACCCTCTGTTCGTTCCCTATATTTAAGAGTCTCTTATGCTTTATCCCCCTCCCTGTTTTTATATTATTTTTGCTTCCCTTCCCTTATGTTCATCTGTTTTGTATCTTGAATTTCTCATATGAGTGAAGTCAATATTTGTCTTTGTCTGACTAATTTTGCTTAGCACAATACTCTCCAGTTCCATCCACATAGTTGCAAATGGCAAGATTTCACATTGGGTTGAGAGGCCAACTACTCTGAAAAAGGAGACAGCATGATGAAGAATTTAGAGAGTAAGGTTGCCTAAGAAACATGAGACTAGAAATGATGGGAGGACAAGATCAGGAAGAAATTCTTCATGGATAATAGGAATAGTGATATCTTACATTGAGCTATTTTTCTGCACTATAGCAACGATTCGCATAGCAATCAGTAAAAGTTATTAGACACACAAAACAAAGAGTGAAGGAAGTGGAGATGGATTAAGGCTTTTTCATTTACAAACTGATTGCTTTACTTGGGTAAATTAGATTGTCTCAGTTTCCAACTTTGTGAAATAGAATATTTACCTTGCAGCATTGTTGGAGACCCCCTCAATAGATATTATTCTGTGTTTCTGGCCCTGAAGGGCTTGGTGTGTGATAGATTAACTGTAACAGAAAAACTGAAGTGGTGTGTATGTATTCATGGCAGATGTACTCATGGTAATAATTATTCCAATTTTCCTTCTGGGAAATATTTTCAGTTTTATTAGGGGTCTTGAATGCCTGAATTTGGAAGACTGTTCATTCATTTTGATAGACTTTTGTTTAGATTTGTCTTGGAGTGTGTGTTATATCTTGTGCTCTGGCAGGGCATGACTAGCTAGAAAGGAGGAAGGTAGCACTAGAGAGTCAAAGACCTGGAACCAGACCTAGCTGATGGAGTGAAGTGAATACCCTGAGCTATTGGAACGAACTCTAGTCTAGAAGGTAGAACAGTATTTGAGAATCTCAGCAAAAGACTTAGTAAACATCACAGAAGTCCAACAGGAAGTACAAGGTTGCTTTGACAAGTGGGTGGAACATAGTAATGATCAGTATCAGTAGCAGAAATCTTAGGTCAATATTTGGCATTGAATCAAATGATTCAGTGGCTAATTTCAAGGATGTTCACCAGGAGAAAACAAGTTTTGGGGCCAGAATGGCTAATAAGTAATAAGACTCCAAAATTCCTAGAGGCTGTGAACTACAAACTACAGGTAGTCAGGATAAGAATCAAAGAAGAAATCAGATTAAAGGAGTCAGGGCAGAGGGGATAGGGTTTTATCATAGGCATAACTAGAGCTGAGGGTAGAGTTGACTCAGTAACATGAACCACAAGATGCCAAATATTGAGCTGGAGCTCTTGAGAGCCCATCTTCCCCTTTACATCCCCCCAACTTCCACATATACATACACACTGAAGGTCATTACTGGTCTCAGAACACTTGCTATTGGCACATGGAAACCCTGCAGAGGGCAGGTAATCGATTGGAGAGAAGGCTCCATTACTTGAAAGCCAGGCTGGCCCTAAAAGGCTGCCTATACACTTTAAATGTGTTGATGGAAAGGCAGACTTGGGAATGATCCATTAACAACATCAAATCTGTAGCTGGCTGCTCCATGCAATCAACAGACATTCGTGCCATCACCTATCCCTTTGTGTCCAAACTCCTTAGCATGACACAAAATGTACTTCACGGCTCAACCTTCCCAGCCCCATCTCCTCTCTCTTCCCTCCTTACTCTCTGGGAAACACCTACGCATCCTTCAAGACCCAGCTAAAATGTCACCTTCTCTGTGGAATGCATCTAACTCCCTTAGGCAACATGAATCACTCCTCCTCCATGTTCTCCAAGCAGAGTGCCTAGTATCCTTTACCATCCATCACATTACATCATCTTCATCTCTTTACACCTCCATCTCTCCCACTGGAGGTGAACTCCTCCAGGACAAAAATTGCCTTATTCACTCTTGTTTCCCTAGCACCTCATTCTGTTCTTGCCATGATCTTACACAGTTGCTAAGTAAGGGCACAATGGCCCAGAATGTTAAAATAACTTACCCAAAGATATCCAGCTAGTTAAGAGCAGAGCTAGTTGCAGCAGAACCAGGTCACCTGACTTCTAATCCAATGCTTTGCTCTTCCTATCATATTGTTCTGCCTCCCATCCAATGATAGCAGTGCTCTTTTAAATTCTACAGCACCTTTAGTAACATTCAAACATGTATTCACTTATTTTATGCTTCTATCATTCGTCTGAAGTAGGTCAAGATGACCTCATTGCCTCCTTTTAGAGATGCCTGAATTGAGGCAGTTAGTGCATTGTTCAAAGTTTCAAAGTCAGTCATTGAAAGATCCTCTAACTTGTGCTTGTGTTTTGCCACCAGACCACCTGGTCATACAGTACAATTTGTTAGCTATTTGACATGGTTATCAAAACAACAGGAAGAAACCAGTTTAGACTATGCTGGTCACTGCTTGAGCTATTATTTATTCTTCCTGCAGTTTTAGAAAAATAAGTTAGAACTCTCCCTAGAGGAATTCTACTAATGTGGGTGATTAATCACTGTCCTTTTTCCACATATATGTTTTAGGAGTTAAAAGTAGGGAAGTTGGAAACAGGAGACCACCTGGGGCATTGTGAATTCTCTCTCTCAATCAGAGTCTTTGTCTAACTGGCATAGCTATTTGCTTGCTGTGCATAAAAAAAAGCTTTTTACTACAGTATATCTTAAAGAAAGGTACTTTATGTTAACACTCATTTCCCTAAAGGAACATTTTATTGGAAATCTGGGATAAAACACTATTCTTAAGGAACACACCCAATGTGGATAGATCACATTTCATTTTTGTTTACAAGAAAAGGGATCTGTGTAAGACCATATGGCACCATGTGGACATTTTAAAGGCAACACTTGTTTCACAGGTTACTCTGTAGTTTTCTAAATAGGAGCTCCAATGATTTGAAAGATTATGTATTTCTCAATTACAATGTAAGTGGGATACTCTTAGTCCCCAGTGAAAGGTTTTCTTGTCAGGGAGCATGCTTGTTAACAACAAATGATACTTTCTCAATAGTATCCTAATTCCAAATATGGATATATCTTATAAAATGTCATGGATAAAACATTTCTAGTCTTTTGTCCTGATATATATACATATATATTTTTTAAGCCAAAAAGCCAAATCTAATTAGTCACATATGTAGAACTCAGTAATTTTAAGATTTTTATGCTCTTTTCATAATGAGAATAGGGAATAGAATTTCTCAGTAGGGTACAAGAAGGCGTAGGGGTCTTTGAGCCAGCAATTACAGAGAGCAGCCCTGGAGTTTGTGAGCACACAGGACTATGTGGTTAATTCCAGGACTCACTGGAAGCCGAGATGGGCTTAGGTATTGCTAGGTATTACTTAGGTGTTATTAAGTTAGAGAGAAAATAACTACCTTCTAAGGAAGAACATTTTTCTTATCCTTAAGTGACAATATTGCTACATTAGCTTTAAAAACAGATAATCAAGGCACAAACAGATGTAGTTTTCTCTTATGCAAAAATCTTACTTGGTCGAACATGAGCTTTTGAAAATTATTTATATTTTAAGAAGAGAGAAAATTGGGCTAGCATTGTCCACAAGACATTCGTTGTACTTTTTCTTTATTTTCCACAAATTGTTTAAATTAAATCTTTATTTGATGTGATAAAGAAAAGAACGTTTGAATTGCTTCAAGAATGTTCGACTATCAGTCACAAGATTGGTATGCCAAAATGGACTCAGTTGTTCCCCTCACTCCCATATCTTCACTCCTTTCAATGTGACTTTATAGTTCCTCCCATCAGAAGATAGAATCTCTTCCTTTACAGTCTGAACCTGGGATGGCCTTGTAGTTTTCTTTGGCTAATAGGATATGGCACAAGTCATGATGTGCCAGTTCTATTTTTAGGCCTCAAAAAGCCTTGATCGCCTCTGTTCTTTCTCCTGGACATCTGCATCCACCATTAGAACCAGCCCAGGCCTGCTTGTTTTAGGACACAAGACCAAGTGGAACAAAGTTAAATCAACCCAGCCAAGGCCTTCCTAAACTGGCCAGCTCCTAGCCAAATTGAAACTGATTACAGACACATGAAAAGCCCAGCTCAGATAAGCCAATTTAGAAGCACCCAGGTAACTCACACACCCGAGCAAACTGAATACTGTTGGATGCCTCTGAATTTTGTATTTGCTTATTACACAACTCTGTTATGGCAAAGAAGTTAGTAAATATTTACTTATGTAGACACTTTTAATCATAATTCCAAAGCCCCTATAGAAATGAAACTTTCACTAAAAAGGTACATGATAAACAAAATGCTACATTTTGCATTCCCTGCATTCCACCAGCGGATGGTACACTATGCCCAGTGGGACCTACCAACACACGAATTTACAGATAGCCTTTCAGAACCTAATCTGCTTGTCAGTGGAGAACCTTCTGCAGAGGAGATGGTCTTTCTTAAGTTAACAAAGATTTTTTCATCATTGAAGTGTAACCCACATTAATTTATAATTTGTTAGTATGTTTTTCCTGCTAAGATGTTTAACTCCGTCCAATGTTTGTTACAGTCATTTTCTTTCCTTAAGGCATATTTTATCTGCCTATGTCTGGAATATAATTCTGCTTTAAGGAGCTATCCTTTGCAAAGAGATATCTTATACATCTGATAAGCCGTAAAGTTCTATTTCAAAAGCAGACAAACAAGTAAGCTATTTTCACATAAGAGTTTAGTTTCTAGAGAGTCAAGGCTTACTGAACAGTCTGGAAAGCAAGTGATGAAACTAGCCAAACAGGGTTGGACCATGGCTTAGCAAGACAAAGTAGAAGCCAAGAGAGTGAGGAGGAGTAACTCAAATCCAGTAGACATTCAAAAGATATGAATTCATAATGAGGAAGTGCTTCTCTTCAGTTCCCTAATTCATTGCAGAGAACATTGGAAATCATAACTTGATGATTTTATCTTATAAATAAAAGATGCAAAATCCCAGGTCCAACCGTATTACAACTAACTTCTGTGACTCAGTTTCCTCACCTGTAAAATGGGGATAATAATAATAATACCTACCTCATACAGTTGGTAGGAGGATTAAGGGACTGAATATTTGTAAAACAGTGCCTGATATATGGCAAATGTTTGTTAAATGAAAAGTTACAAACTGGAAGCTGAAGAGTTCAGTTTTTAACCTGGAAAATTATGAACTAGTGGTCTTACTTGATCCTAACAAATAGAAAGTTGAATTAAAATATCAACAACCCTTGTTAGAGTCACCCAAAACGTGAAATCATAGGGCAAAACACTGTCTGCCCCCCAAGTTATAGAGACAGAAAAGTGAATACAGAAAGTCACAGGTTACCAGGACAGAAACCCACAAGCATACCACCTCAACAGAACCAGTGCCAGGGCAGGAAAACCTAAACTGTAATTCATGAACTGCTGGGAGCTCAGCCTAGACAAAGCTGAAAGCTAAAAGCTCCAGAGGGCTCAGTAGGCGGTGGGGTGGGGGGAGTTCTCACACTGTTGTGAATTTTACCTCCAGAAGCTTGTCCACGTTCTCACAGAATATATCGGAGAAAAATCCCGCCCCATGTTTCCTGTAGAGTCGAAGTAAAGAGCCATTTTGAGATACTCCAGAGCATCTGTTCTTCTTAATAAGGTCTGCCCTCTAGAGAAAGTAGTTAACTAGAGCCCAACGTGCAACGTGCTGGAGTTTTATCAGAGCCTAATTGACTGCAGGGAAGGAAAACACCCAACTTCAGCTCATTCTAGCCATCCTGCTCCATCTGGGGGAGCACTGAGAAGCACATGCGAAGTTCACACTCCAGAGGTACAGAGTCACTCAAAGACTTAAGCTACTCATAGCACCAGAGAATACTTCTCCTCCCACCACATCACCACCACATTACTAAAGGCCTATTTATAGCATTTCCTTTTACCCAATGCATCATGTCTGGCTGTCAAGAAAAGATTACAAGACAAATCAAAAGGCAAAAACCACAGTTTGAAGAAACAGAGCAAGCATCACAACCAGACTGAGATATGGCAAAGATGTTGGAATTATCAGACTGTTAATTTTTTAAAAGATGATAGAATCATGATCAGGCCAACAACATTAATTGGCAATCATTAGTAACATAAACTGTGGTCTCTGTTTCTGTGCAGATGGTGGTTCAGCTGGGAAGATGACATAAGAAACTTTATCAAATAACTCAGCAGCACAGGTATATAATACTGAGAACATGAAGTCCATTAGACTGTAGACTAAAGGAGTTTTCAGTATGGGGTTGTATCAGGAAGCGGGTTTTAGAAAAGCTAAGTTCTGGTATGGGTCCAGGGAAGGCCTAAGAAAATGAAAGTCAAAGATTGAAAAAGGAGTTGTCAATCTTTTTCATTATGAAACTAACTCACATCCCTAGAATTACCCGTAGTAAGCTAAAGATAGTTTACACTCCGTCTCTTAACCGGTAGAAGGAGTTTATGCAGGTGTCAAAGGTAAAAAACTCAGACCCAGAAGAAAGTATACACATTGAGAGGATCTGGTCTGATATTTGAAATGCTTCTGAGAACATCATTTTCTGAAACAGCAGCATACTAAGAAGTCAACTGTGAGAAAGTGAAAATTAACTTAAAGCAACACTGGAATTGTCAACTACTTTGCTTCTTTTAATTTTTTTTTTTTTTTGTCTTCCTGAAAAAGATGAATCTGGTACATGGTAATTAGCTGCTGTGCTTTGCTTCCTCTTTGCAACCTGATGGGCCCTACCTTATGAAACAATTGGTGCTCTGCACTGTAGACATTTCTTAAGAAATGGTGAAAGCATGTGCTCACCCAGATAGATGAAAACACCACTTGGAACGACAGGAAGCTGTATTAGAGGGCAAGATTGCTGTGCATGTGCAGTCCCCCCATGGAAGGTGTTGGGGAGGTTCATTCTTTTTCAAATCTTTTGGGAAGGTGGATACAGAAGTTCAAGAAAAGAGATGCCACAATTCTGACAAGTTAATTAAGCTTTCACTTCTGAGTATTATATGTATAGCAAAGAAGAAAAACCTTAATTTTCTTTGTACTGTCTGACAAAAAAGAAACACAAGATAAATGCAGGCAGATTCTTTCAAAGTTGTCCTTATTACTGATTCCTAGTCTGCAGAACAGAGGTTTTAAAGCCTAAATCAGAACAAATGAAAAGTCTCAGCATCTTTTATCTTTCTGTAATTTACATATGTATGTACATATATCAATAGATATAAGGATGTTATTCACCAAGATGTGAAAGCTGAAGAACTCATACTTGGGTTCTTCCCTGTGTGTGCTTTCTCCACTTTCACTTCTTTTCACCATGTGGAAAATGAAACATCCATTGTGGGAAGCAGAATTTTGTCTCCCCCACCCGTTTTTTACTCCATGATGTTCCACCTGGTTATGTTACATTGCAAAAGGAAGTTTTCAGGTGCAATTAGGTTTACTTTAAGGGGAGTAGACTGAATTATCCAGGTGGACCCGATATAATCACAAGCCCTTAGGAGCAGAAGAGGAAAGCAAAGAGATTCAAAGCATGAGACCAATTCAACATTCCCCTGTTAGCTTCAAGATGAAAGGGCCACATGTCAAGAAAATGGGAAGCTCAGTCCTACAACAGAAAGGAACTGAAGTCTATCAATATCAGATGAGCTTGAAAGACTATCCTAAGCTCCAAATGGAAACCATTACCTTGACTGCTACCTTGTTTTTATGCTGATGAGATTTTAGATAATCTAGCAAATCTGTGCCAGGATTCTGACCTACAGAGACTATGAGCTAATAAGTGAGTGTTGTTCTAAGTTTCTAAGATTGTGGTGATTTGTTAAGGCAGCTATGAAAAAGTAATACAGCCATATTTTAACCAATGTGTTGTCTTACATTTAAAAAGTGATCATGTTAGGGGCACCTGGGTGGCTCAGTCACTTGCGCATCTGACTTCTGATTTCACCTTAGGTCATGATCTTGTATTTTGTGGGATCAAGCCCCTCAATGGTCTTGCACTGACAGTGTGAAGCCTGCTTGGGATTCTCTCTGTCCCTCTTTCTCTGCCCCTCACCCACTCAAGTGTGGGCACACTCTCTCTCTCAAAATAAACAAATAAACTTAAAAAAATTAAAAAGTGATCATGTTATAATTTGTTATCCATTTTTTTATATATTGTATACTACATTTTGACAAACACATAAAAATATTGAGTATACACATTGTATATACACATATGTATGTAAATGCAAATAATTTTCTAAAGGAGTTTTTCCCCCTCAAAAGTATTTCTTCAGGTAGGTCTTCAAGTGAGTTCCAACCTATTTCTGCATTAAGCCAACTTACATGAATTAAGGGGCTAACTAAATTTAAGACCTTATTAAATAGGGTTCTGGCTGGATATTTGAGGTCAAGGACTAAGGATCTAGGAAGGAAGTGCTATAATGGGCATCTCTTGTTTGCTGCCTGACACTGTCTCTCCTCTTTCCAGGTACAGAGACTATGTTTCTTTGAGCAACACTCACACACATACATGCATACACCTTGTCCTCACTATTAGCCATGTTGTTTGTATAGAACTAAACCCACACCTACTATGAGAGGTAGAAACTGATTGCATTAGGCTAATCTGAACACGCCATGCTTATGAAACAGTAAATGGTTTAAGAATGGGTTTATTGCTCAGACATAAGTCAATCAGCTCATAGCATTACATTGCCCTGGTCCAAGGATATTAGTTTGTGGTCTAAGTTGGTCCAATCAGAGTGAACCTAGAGGATTTTGCAAAGAATGCCAGGACATAGGCTCTTCCCTTCCTTGACAGACACAAACAAGGAATTATGAAGCCTCAGTTGTTTCTGGAAGCAGTCTTAGATCTACAAAATGGGAACCTAGCTAAGATTAAAACTAACATCAAGGAAGTGGAATGGAGGCAACAGAGATACAGAAACATTCTCATGAACACTGTTAGGCCCAAGTGAATTCTATTTTGCCCCTAGACTCCAGTTAGAAAAGCCAGTAAATATCCTTTTCTATTTTTTTAATTAAAAAAATTTTTTTAATGTTTATTAATTTTTGAGAGAGAGACAGAGACAGGGCATGGGTGGGGGAAGGGCAGAGAGAGAGGGAGACACAGAATCCGAAGCAGCTCCAGGCTCTGAGCTGTCAACAGAGAGTCCAATGTAGGGCTCAAATTCACGAACTGTGAGATCATGACCTGAGCTGAAGTTGGACACTCCACCAACTGAGCCACCCAGGTGTCCCAATAAATTTCCTTTTTTAAATAGAGCCCGTCTTGGGTTTTCTGTGTCTTTCAACTAAAACATCCCTAAATTGCAGAAGGTGAAGGGATAAACAAGAGTAGAAAAGACACATGTCATACTTCACAGTGTTTCCCCTAGCTAGTTAGGCTTGCATTTAGCCTTGACCAACTTGCTTTTCCCAGGTATGAGTCTAGGTTATAATTGCCCCTGAATTCAGATTTCCCAGGGTAAACAATGCCATGAGATAGTGAGCATCTCACAGATTTCTTTTGCTCAGCCTTTTCAGTACCTGCCTTCTTCCTTTGATTGTGATTTTTGTCTCTAAGAAACATACCTTTTCTTTTTTCTTATTTTAGTTTATTTATTCTGAGAGAGAAAGAGAGAGATAGAGCTAGTGAGGAAGGGGCAGAGAGAAAGGGAGAGAGAGAATCCCAAGTAGACTCTGTGCTGCCAGTGCAGAGCCTGATGTGGGGCTTGATCTTACAAGCCATGAAATCATAACCTAAAGTGAAATCAACAGTTGGATACTTAACTGACTGAGTCACCCTGGCATCCCAACATGCCTTTTTTTTTTTTTTAATGTGGTGGTTCTCATATGATTATTCAGGAAAAGTCCAGGAGAGGTGAAAGTGAATAATCATTACCAGGAATGAACTGTTGGGGAGACTTCTTATCTTGAGGCTGTACTTCTATTTGGGGTCTCTTGCGTTCCAGGCCATTCATTTCATCCTCTGTCTCTATTTGTCTTCCATCCTTCTTTCCATCGGGTATATTTCTTCCTGTCACATTCTCAGCAGATTTTGCAAAAATGGTGAATGAAAAATCTCAAGTCTATTAGTGCTGGCTGAAAATAAAAACAAAAGATAATCTTGGCCTCCTGTTGCACATCCACCTGACAATTTGCCCTGAAGTAATTCAGTGAGGCAAATTGAGAAATCTGTGTCACTCATACACATTCTTGAACGGAACTGCCAAAGCTTGTCTAGGCAAGTTTTCTCACTAGGCAAAATCTATTTATGACAAAACCTTGTTTATTTATTTTCAATCTTACTTTATGAAAGTATGTATATTTACACATATGAAACACACACACCCAACACTGAAAATCCTTAATCATGGGATAAATCAATTTCTTTTAGATTATAAATTATAAGAAATAAGATGTAGCTTAACTCTATATTAAGAGGAAATTGTAAAATAAAAGTAGATAAGGTTAGTAGTAAACCCATCTATGTTTTTTGGGTTTTTTTTTCCATGTATTGATTTAATTTTGTCATGATTTGTTTTATTTTTTTAAGTTTTTATTTTAATTCAAGTTACCATCCAGTGTTATATTAGTTTCAGGTGTATAATAATGTAATTTTTTTATTAAAAATTTAAAGTTTTTTAATATTTATTTATTTTTGCGAGAGAGAGAGAAAGAGAGAGAGACAGCATGAGCTGGGAAGGGGCAGAGAGAGAGGCAGACACAGAATCTGAAGCAGGCTCCAGGCTCTGAGCTGTCAGCACAGAGCCTGATGCAGGGCTCGAACCCACGAGCTGTGAGATCATGACCTGAGCTGAAGTCAGACGTTTAACCCACTGAGCCACTCAGGCGCCCCCCATGTTTGCTATTTATAGTTAAGAATCTGTTTCTTGGTTTGCCTCTCCCTTTTTGCCCTTGCTTTTTTGTTTGTTTCTTAAATTCCACATATGAGTGAAATCATATGGTATTTGTCTTTCTGTGACTGACTTATTTTGTTTAGCATAATATTTGCTATCTCTATCCACATCATTGCAAATGGTGAGATTTCATTCTTTTGTAAGGCTGCATAATATTCATATATATATGAATATATATGATATATATATATTCATATATATGGTATATATATATATATACATATACCACATGCATATGGTGTGTGTGTATATGTGTGTATATATATATATATATATATATACACACATATACATATACCACAGCTTCTTTATCCATTCATCAGTAGATTGACACTTGAGTTGTTTCCATTGTTGAGCATCTTTTTCATGTGTCGGTTGGCCATCTGTATGTCTTCTTTGGAAGAATGTCTATTCATATCTTCTGCCCATTTTTAAATTAGATTTTTTTTGTTTTGGTGTTGAGTTTTGTTGTTTTTCAAAGAGATACAAGTTCATTGAATATACCACAAGGGAGTAGCGGGCAGGATAGCAAAGGAGAAACTCTCTGTGATGAGGCAGTGGTGAGGGGCCACGGTTTTAGGGAGGAATGAGGGAGTATGAGGACATATGGAATTTCCTTTTTTTGGTAATCTTAAAAACTGTATCTGGTTGTAATTGGCTGGTTATGGCCTATGGCCATTTCAAAGCTGGTCACTTAGTGAGCCTGTGTGCATCAGCTCAGCGGTCACTCTGGGCCCTTTTGTCTTGGTTGTTGAGTTTTACAAGTGCGTCATACATTTTGGATACTAACCCTTTATCAGATATGTCATTTGCAAATATCTCCTCCCATTCCATAGGTATCCTTTTAGTTTTGTTGTTTCCTTCAGTGTGCAAAAGCTTTTTATTTTAATGAAGTCCCAATAGTTTATTTTTGCTTTTGTTTCCCTTGCCTCAGGAGACATATCTAGAAAAATGTTGCTATGACTGATGTCAAAGAGGTTATTGCCTGTGTTCTCTGTGATTTTGATTGTTTCAGATCTCACATTTAGGTCTTTAATCTATTTTGAATTTATTTTTGTTTTAGTGTAGAAAAGTGGTCCAGTTTCATTCTTTTGCATGTTGCTGTCCAGTTTTTCCCACCATATGTTGAAAAAACTTTTCACACTGGATATTCTTTCCTGCTTTGTCAAAGACTAATTGACCCTATAGTTATGGGTCCATTTCTGGGTTTTTTATTCTGTTCTATTATCTGTGTGTCTATTTTTGTGCCATAGTGTTTTGATCACTACAGCTTTGTAACATAACCTGAAGTCCAGAATTGTGATGCCTCCAACTTTGCTTTTCTTTTTCAAGGTTGTTTTGGCTATTCTTTCGTGGTTCTATATAAATCTCAGGATTGTTTGTATATATATATACAACAACAAAAACTGCTGTTGGTATTTTGATTTGGATTGCATTAAATGTGTATATTGCATTAAATGTGTATATTGCATTAAATGTGTATATTGCTTTGGGTAGTACAGACATTTTAACAATATTTCTTCTTCCGATCCATGAGCGTGGAGTGTCTTTCCATTTCTTTGTGTCATCTTCAATTTCTTTCATCAGTGTTTTAGAGTTTTCAGGTCTTTCACCTCTTTGGATAGGTTTATTCCTAGGTATCTTATTGGTGTTGGTGCAATTGTAAATGGTATCGATTCCTTAATTTCCCTTTCTGCTATTTCATTATTGGTGTATATAAATGCAACAGATTTCTGTGAGTTGATTTTGTATCCAGTGACTGTACTGAATTCATTTATCAATTCTAGAAGTTTTTTGGTAGTCTTTTGGGTTTTCCATATAGAGTATCATGTCATCTGCAAATACAAAAGTTTTAGTTTTAATGAAACCCATATATATCTTAACTTTTTACTTCAAGACCCTTCTCTAGGCTTTAATGACTGCCTAAAGTTCCTTTAATATGGATAGAAATTTTTATTTTACAATAATTGGTGAAAAGCTAAATGTACAAGTACAAATTTTTTCACACTAAAATTTAATTTCAGTTAAACCTTTCTTTCTTATGAAGAAGGTTTAATAATGGATATGATAGTGGAGAACCACAGAAAGAAGTATAAAAGTATGGAAAAGGGAGTCTTTAAGAAGTTGGAGACAAATTTCAGTTTCATAGTAAAATTACTTTTTATACTTCAGCCTATAACAGCAAATTTACATGTGACTATTTTTTTCCAACTAAAATCATTTGTCAAGGACCTGAGAAAATAGCCAAATGAGTTTCCCCTATTTTGTTTTAATTGCTATATGCTCTGTTAGGTATTGCCTAATGAAAGATTAGAACTGATGGAAAGAAAATAGACTTTCCTTTAGAATCTGTTTACATTTAGGGGGCTAAATTTCTTTTTCTTTTTTTTTTCGATCCACTTATTTCTATTTTTATTTGTTTATTTATTTTTAATATAATTTATTGTTAAATTGGCTAACATACAGTGCTCTTGGTTCTTTCTTTATATTATTAACTTTTAACACTGCCATTTTAACATGTTCTACTTCACCCCACACCAGTTTGCTCAAAAATCATGTTAGATATCGGGGCACCTGGGTGGCTCAGTCAGTTAAGCATCTGACTTCAGCTCAGGTCATGATCTCATGGTTTGTGAGTTTGAGCCTCATGTCAGGCTCTGTGCTAACAGCTAGGAGCCTGGACCCTGCTTCAGATTCTGTGTCTCCTTCTCTCTCTGCCTCTCCCCAACTCACACTCTCTCTTTCTCTCTCTCTCTCTCTCTCTCTCTCTCTCTCTCAATAATAAATAAACATTTTTTAAAAATCATGTTAGATATTGATATTGGTCAGCTAAGTTTGAAACATTCTCATAACTGGGATTTTTTTGGAGCATCTTTTCTCAGTATCTTTACTATGTTAAAGCCCATTGTAAATCTCAAAGAGGGATAGATTATCCAGAGATTTTCAAACTCAGAATCTTTTTATTTTCTTCCAGAACACCCATTTACACCTCATATGACCCAGTTGTTTCTCAAAAAACAGATATATACATATATATACATATATACATATATATGTATATGTATATATGTGTATGTGTATATACACATATATATGTGTATGTGTATATACACATATATATGTGTATGTGTATATACACATATATATG
>NW_026057584.1:82195288-82382466 GCF_023721935.1 Panthera uncia
GTGTATATACACATATATATGTGTATGTGTATATACACATATATATGATAGTTACAGGAAAACTGTGCTGTTGTCATTAGTTCAGGATCAGGTTTTCAGCCCTTATTGAACCAGTAAATTTTGCTCTTCCTCAATACTTGAGCTTCTGTGTAGATCCTTTCCACCTTTCTACCAGGCTCAAAAGTGAGATTGAAAGTCATGATGCCATCACCATCAGTCCAAATTTATCCCAAAATTGAAAAAAAAAAAAAAAAAAGCAGTACCTGCTAAAGAATTTGGAGTAGATGCTATAGAATGATATCTGATTTTGTTTATCTAACCAAATGCCTTCTTTTCAGATTTTAACAATGAATGATAACAAAAAACTAAAAGTGTAATTAGAGTGTTGATTCCAATTGCCAAATAATCATTTAATTTCAAACTTCCCATTCTTGTTTTATTGTATTGGTATTCCTGTCTTTTGCTTGCTCATTTGTTTAAAAGTCAGTATTTTTATTTTTTGAAATATTTTCTTATTGTACTCAGTTGGTATTAATACTATTGTCATAGCATCAAGATTACATCTTTTATTATTTATTTTTAATGTTTATTTATTTATTTTGAGAGAGAGAGAGAGAGAGAGAGAGAGCATGTGCTTGCACGTGTGAGCAGGGGAGGCTCAGAGACAGAGGGAGAGAAAGAATCCCAAGCAGGCTCCACAGTGTCAGCAAGCAGCCCAGCCCAATGCAGGGTTCGATCCCATGAACTGTGAAATCATGACCTGAGCTGAAATCCAGAGTTGGACACTTTACTGACTGAGTCACCCACATTCCCCACATCTTTTATTATTTATAAGTGAACATGTGTTATTCAGATTTGAAAAAATGTATGTGGTCAAAACTATACAATTATAATGATCAAGTATTTATAAAATAAAAAATTAAAAAGATCAAACTATTTTAGAAAGAGGAACCCAGAATATCCATGCTCTGCAAGAGAAATGGGTTCTCAGAAACCTTAGGATTTAAAGGTGTGTGTGTGAGTGTGTGTGTGTGTGTGTGTGTGTGTGTGTCTGTGTGTGTGTTATGGATCTGCAGGATTAAATATGACCAAAAAAATGCTGATTGCTTCCTAAAGGGCATAAAGGACACCTTATCATGTGCCTGTTCTTACAGCTATATATGTGACTATAAACAGAACCAATAAAAGGAAGATTTATGAGATAAATTGTAACTCGTGTAAGTAACAGTAAAGACTAGATCCTCCGATGCCCTGTCCAGTGCTCAAAAAGAATGCCATAATGTTCTCCTGATCCTTGTTTTGATATCTTTAATGTTACATTTTTTATTTCTCTCAAAATGGTCAGCTATACTAATTGTGCCATTAACATCATCACAAAAAGTCCTAATATCCACAGGTTTATGCTAAAGACCTGCTGGAATTCATTCACTTTGTTTTTCCAGCTTTAAGGGAGGCACCTCAGCTAAGCTTGCAATCCTCTTATTTCTAATTGTTCTGTATCCAAGACATCCTCTGAAACAAAGACTCATTGTTCACTGTACTGTTTTTCTAAGGTGTGCAGATTTTACCTTGAGTCCTTAATTCACCTTAGAACTATTTCATTTCTATTGAAATGGGACTACATATTATATAAATAACAACTTCACACTCTTCATCACTGACAAGCCAAGTTAACGAGGATGGAAAGAACTCAGAATTAAATGTACACTTTCTGACATTATTTCCTTATGATCTCCTTTTGCTTTCTGTGCTCACTTCTCCACTGAGAGATGGTTGTAGTAGTCCAGTTTTCAGCATTATCACCATGGCTCTATGAGAAGTTTGAGCTATGATTTTCCAAGAGGGCCTGACTTTAAAACATCAATGTTTAGTCTACTGACTAGAAGAGGATAATGGGAATGAGCCACTCAAGGAAAAGATTGGGCTAATTATGGAGCATTAGACAACAAGGGCCATTTACCAATATTGTGTATTTTATTACCAGCTCAACAGATTTTGGTTCAAGTGTGCTCAGGCCTCTTATATGGTAGAAAATTACTTCCTGTTTATATAAAACACTGAACTTACATTTTGGCCAGTGCATGAAATCTTGTGGGAATTCTCTACATCTTTCAACAAAGGCAAAGTGAAGAATTAAGAATATGCAAGCTAGGTCAACAGAGATTTTAGTGGTTCAGGTTCAAATTCTTTCTCCACATATGAACCAATATCAAGTGCAAGGATCTGTCGATTTTTTTTTAATTTCCAATGAAATTAGCATGGGGCCCTTTGCCTTGAATTAAAAGAAATGGCAAAAGTCCTCCAGGACCCCAAGAAATCCTGAAAATCACAAATGAGGATGTGTAACGATTAGAAAGATTGGCGCTTAGGATAATAAGAACGTGGATATGACTGAGTTCAAGTTTATCCAAACTATTGAAAACAATTTCCTATCCTAGATTATCAAAAGGAGAAAAAAAAATAGTGTTAGTGGGAGTGAGAAGACTCAAAGGGCATTTGAACAAAAATGACTGTAAATGGACTGATAGCAAACTCTGGTAATTATACACAGCTGCGAAGGGTTTAGAAATTTTGGTTAGTATCTCATGGGTTTTAGCTTTGACACTTGCTCTATGTTGTGTAAAAGCATCCTTTTTTTTTCCTCCCCCATATCTTTTGCAATACTTGGTATAACTATTTGTACTTCTCAAATTGGACAAGGAATAGGACTATAAACCAAGGAACAAGAGGGCTCAATTACAAAGGAAATGGTTCATCAGTTACAAAATAACTCCTCCCTAGAAATATTTTAAATTCAATTCCTGCTGCGTGCTACAAAGCTGTGGTAGAAATGAAAGTGCTGTTGTTTACACATAGCTGATCATACGTAGAACTCTCCAATGCTCCTGTTTGTTTGGGGCCTCAAAAATCTTCTGCGCCATCTAATGGAAACCATGCAAACTGCAGCTTGCCTTCCTGGTCAATACCCTAAAGTTCTTCAGAGCCGATCAATACAGAGTAGATGAAAGCCATAGAAACTTAATAGATCAAATACCAGCCTCTAAATGTAATAGCTTGGAGGAATTGGCCCTCAGTTTTATAGTGTATACAATTCAAACATGCCCAGGGTAGTATGATTTCAACATGCAAATGAATTAAAATATAATGTATCCATTCATAGCAGCAGACAATGGCATTAACTCACATGATTTGCCAAACCAAATCCAGAATATTCCAGGTTTTATTTTTTTTAACTAAAGTATTCATTTGCAAGTTAGTGCTGTATTTCTTTTTCACATTATGCTACAAGCGCAATGTCATTTAATTTTCAAGGTGTTTATCACTTTCAAAAACCGTGAATTTCGTGAATATCATGTCAGAGTCTACACCTAGAATTGTCAACTCAAGCACAAATAGAGATAAGAAGGTATAACTTAAATTAAAAGTGATAAGGGTATGGTGTAGTTAAGTAGGGGTCTTGGCAAAATGAAATCACACTCCATGTCTGAAGGGAATGAATGCTATTCAGCAACAGGTGATTGTCATCCAGTGAGAATGTCCAACAGAGGTCGAAATCTGTATTATTATGTATATTTCCTTAGTTTTTAGACACTTGTTCACACCAAATGCATCTGTGGTCCAGATATGACCTAGAGCTAAGACCTACCATTTGTGATTGCTGATTTACCATAATCCAAGGCAATATAATAAGAATATAGTCCTAAGTCCCAGTTGCTGGAATCATTTGGGATACAAATCCTTTGAGAAAGAAGTGCTGTTATACTTTAATTAATATACATAGATTTGTCTTAACCCTAGATGGTAACAGGGAGTATCAAATCACACATATTGTACCATCTTTCTATTATTCTTGGCCAAGTAGTTTTAAGTCTAAAATGCACTGCACCCATAGCCAGACTGTCGCCTGCACAGCCCTGGGATAAAAGGCAGCTGTCCAATTTTGTCAAATCACAGTTTCTATTACTCTCAGCCCTTGAGTTGGAGACAAGAACACACAAATGAATGAAAAGTGGATTTCAGCATTTGAAAGTTGTTTTCATGTAGTTATCAATACAGTTTTATATTTCTTGGACAAATAAAGAAAAGGAAGTGACTAGCAATTAACTAAAATTCAAACATGTAGAAAATATAAAGAATGATGAAAGGTATACAAGATGTTGAATATTAATGAACTCAACCAGACAAAGGTGTGTTTTCCCCCTAAAAGTGTTTTGGATTTGAGGGAGGTTTTGTCAACCCTTCTCTCTACTTTTCAGATTCTGTTGCTTACTATCTCACTATTTTGAGTTTTTTCTGAAGACATAGTTTCTTTAAATAGAATGTGTGTTTCCCTCTCTCATAGACTCATAGGGTCTGGAGGGACTTCTTTTACCAGCCTTGGGACTGGTGAACGCCCGATTCACACACTTTCTAACAGTAGCTTTGAGAACAGATTAGCATCTTATGGATCAAAACGTCCCATCTTACTAGCATGTATCGACCTGCCTCTTCATCTGCCAATTGTTCTGTCCCAGGACTGGATCCTGAGTTCAGGAAACAGTCATAGTACAATGCCTGTTAAGTACTCAACACAGCAGTGGACATATCCAAATGTACATAATCATTCTTATTCAAGGATTGCCAGAAGAGCTGTTTCTTTTACGTTCTAAGAAACAGGTAGGGATCTATGATGACAAAGAAGCTAGCAAGGTTGAATCTCCTTCCTGTATGCTCCCTTTTGCATGGTGGACCTTGTGTTTTACAGTGTGGAAGTGGAGGGACTATTTCATGAGACAGTGAAGAAGGAATAAATGATGGTGGTGAGATCATTCCAGCTGAAGGGACTAGCCTGGCCATTACTATTATCATCATTAAAGTATTTAAAAACATTTTCACATTCATTCTTGTCCATCACATTTCAAGTTTCTTGAAGGCAAGAACTGTGTTTCTTTTCCTTTGCGATCTTATCTATTCTACCTTAACATCCAGTTAAACATGTAATAGGTTTTCAAAAAGTGATTGACAAATGAGTACATGAGTAAGATACCACTTATTTTGGTTTCATTATAAATCTTGTCATTGGGGCCTCAGATGGTTAACAAGTTAATTGCATACAGTATTTTATTTATTGTACATCGGTATTAATCTTTGTTTATGGAAGTTAGGATTCATTGATGACAACGCATTACAATCTTAGTAAGGTATAGAAATAGATGAGTTAATATTTACCAAATAAAACAATTTTGATGCTTGTGTTGACCATTCTGTGAGACTTAATATTGCTTAGTTGGTAGCATATTGAATTAATGGTCAAGAAGCCCAGATAAAGTTAAATCATTAACTTACTTCTTTAACACTTAAATGAGAAATTTGGGTAGAATAAAAAGCATCCAAATCAGCAAGGAGTAAGTCAAACTTTCACTCTTCACAGAAAACATGATACTCTATGTGGGTAGATTTTAAAGCAAAATTACATTTAGAAATGGATATCTTCAAGGTACAAGTATTGAAGATTTTCTAAATGGCCCATATATGGCACATTGTACACTCCAGTCCTTTAATCTTACCTGAATTCTCACTTTTGCTCTCTCATAAATGAGTCCCAGCACACCAGATGTTCTTTGAAACTATAATCCAGTAAAGCTGATTCACTATTCCCTCTATGAAATATTTTTACTTTGTTTTTTAATGTTTTATTTATTTTTGAGAGAGAAAGAGAGAGAGAACACAAGTTGGGAAAGGGAAGAGGAAAAGAGGGGAACAGAAGATTCAAAGTGGGCTCTGCACTGACAGCCAGAACCAGATTCTCAAACAGGGCTCAAACTCACCAACCACCAACCATAAGTTCAATACCTGAGCCGAAATCCGACACTTAACCAACTGAGCCACCTAGGTGCCCCAGAAATATTTTTACTTTAATCTCAACTTCACCTTCTTCTGGACTCTTGGATCTACTGACCCTGAATTCAGGTTCTGCCTTTGGCTTTTCCCAGTGTTGATATTAAGTTCCTCAACATTTGAATCTGAAACATTAGTCTTCTCCACACAAGCCTAAATGTCTCTCTGTCCTAAATGTCCCATTTCTTTTAATGTCCCCAGTATTTTAAGGCACCATCTATTCTCTCTCCCACCACCTTCAGCCCTGTAAGAACCCAGCTACCATTCCTGGTCTAAGAAACAGCCACACAAAGAGCTTCTCTGTTCCACCCTGTTAATAGAACGGGGGAAAAAAATTATGAGGCTTGAAAAACCATAATCTTGTTTTGTACAAGGGACCCTAGGCAGTTCAGTATTGGGAATTCAGCAAATTTTAGATTTATAAAATCCAATCACTTTAATATATTTTAAATGCCAAAATATTATAAAAAGATTATTCCCAAGACTTAACCATCTGTTTTGAAGGCATAAGTTGCAGAGGTTGCTGGGAAGAGAAGGAAAAGACCATTTCTCTTAGCTGAATCATGGGCACTAGGGACTGTTTGAGAACATTTGAGTGGAGTGAAGCAATTCCTATGGAATGAGCCTTGGCCAAGAAAATACACTGGTGTTGAACAGAGGGAATGCAATATCTATGGCTTCAGCTTTGTTGGAGCAAAATCTTAATTAACCTGATTCTCTCCCTTTGGCTTTTACTGTCTTTCAGATTTTCAAGGAAATTGGTTATAACATATGAGTACCTAAAAACCATTCTTTCCTCTTTGGAGTTTGAACAGCATCTTTTGCACCGAGGATTAAATATTAGTTGACATTTATTCTCATATTAACACCATGTATTTTCAGTTTTAAAAATAACATATGCCCATTATACAGTTTGGGAAATTTCAAAATTATAAAGAAGACAATTATAATTCACAAGCTAGATAACACAATTTGTTAAATTTTTGGTATGTTTCTTTTCAGTACTTTCTCCACATATTTTTTATCTATTTTTGATCATAATATTTTGCCTTTTATTATTTAAAAATTCCTTAATATTTTCTTCTATTCATTGAAAAATGCTTTTTGAGCATATTTTGAATATATTTATGTCTTTAGGATTTTTCCTATATAAATAGACTATAATTTAGTTCACTATCCTCCTTTATTACCCATTGTGGTTATGTTTGCAATTATGCTTTATTTCCTCTTCCTTACAGAAGTGAAGTGTAACTTCTAAAGCTAAGGGTAGATTGTCCCATCCTGTGAGGCCACAAACTTGGAATTAAAATGATGGAGGAGGAGTCGGGACAACAAATTTTTGTCTGCCCATGACATAGTTCAAAGTTGGACAATGAACTGCTTAGTTATTAAATCAAATGTCTGTTGTCAAGTCTGATTTCTGGCAAATCACTTAGAAAATTATCTTTATTTTACATATTTTGCTAAGAGGAAGTTTGGGATTTGGAGAGGTTTGTTATCTGAAGCTAACTCAATTTTTCATTTGCAGAGTCTATGTTAAATGTTGTTTGATGTCTTCTTATGGAGTTTCATTAGACAGGAACGTTGGTGCCCTTCATTTATGCATATTTATGTTTTTATATTAAAACACTCTTAACAAATTACTCCTTTATATATACAATATAAATCCAATCCAGTATTTATAGAGAAAAGAAACAATGGGCATTTCTGTATTTTGTGTTCAATATATTGTTCATATTGAATTCTCCATAGACAGTAATAAGCAAACAATATAAACCCATCAATATTAAATACGAAATCTTAATCACAAATGAGTTGTAATTGGATTCAATTGCAAATGGGTTTTTTTCCCTCACAGCACAATTAAAATTTACTCACAGATTTTTTCATTAGAAAATAAAATCAGCTGCTTAGTTCTAAAAATGTACTGTGACAAGAGCAAGGACATTTTCTCTCTGCTGATTTTGCTTCTTGGAGTCTATAATACTCTGGCTTTCAGTACTCAGTGTCAGTAACCTATTCTAAAGAGGCAAGGACTCTTTTAAGATGAAACAGAGTGTAAGACGTTGTGAAGCAACAGCATCATGGACTACTTAGACTTCAGTTGCCCAGAAGCCCACAGTATCTTTACTCTGAATATATCCTGGGCTCATATATATTAAGATTAAATAAAAACCGCATTTCTGTGGAAGTTCATGATAGCCTCGATCCACTATTCCCATGTGGATTTTGTCTTTGCTGTGGACAGAAATGTATCAAACTAACAGGTCCCCCTTCATTTCTACTCTCACAACAAACAAACAAACAATAGCAACAACAACAACAGCAAACCAGACAAACAAGACTTCAGATTCAAACCAGGATCCACTTCTCAAGCATTCTGGTTGAAGCCAGAATGGAAACACACAAGAGAGAGAAAGACTGAAGTTTGATAAAAACGAGACCAAAATTTCTCCACTTCTGATTAAAAAAAAAAAAAAAAGACTCCTTTCCCTCTCTCTATAGGTTTTGTCAAGACACTGATAAGTGTTGTCCTGGATGATTAACTGATTAAAAATATTTCTGGGAGACACTGTGCCAGATTTGGGATAACCAAGAAATTTGGCTAAGCTAAGCCATTCAAAATGTGGCTGCCATTTTTATTCAAAACACACAGTTGCATGTACATCTTTAAGCTAGAGTTTATTAACTCATCTTTATTGCAGTTACATCTTACCATTATGTCCTTTAGCTTCTATCATTATGTCCTTCTCAGTAGAATTTGGATACCAAGAAGAGATTAATTCTTGAGCTCTGTAAATGTTAAGTAAACTTCCATAGATTAGGAGTATCACAGACCCAAAAGGCAAAGTTCATATATGTGTACATATGCACACACTCATGTGTAGATTCTCTGATCCCTTTTTAAGCAAGTATAGAAATGACAAAGGAAAAACAATGTAACTGTTTCGATGTCCTTTTTTTCTTCCCTTGTAAATGTAAGTCTGCATGAATTCCACCAAAAACTTTTAAGTGAAAAAGGCAAGATTCTAATAATAAATGTGAAATAGGATGAAGATCAACTCTGAAATGTAAGTATTATGAAGGTGAGCCTGTCAGGGCTCTAGGCCAATCTTTTGATCTGCTTTAAAAATATTACCCTCAAATAAAAAATAATTTTGTTAGGTTTTAAAATAGTCTTATAATATTCAAGGAGAATATTTGGTTCTTCAATGCTATGTTTGAGGCAAAGTTCTCAAAAGCTTTATAAGAAACTAGTGGATATCTCACCGAACTCTGAAAAGAAGATTCTAAGCTTTAAAAAAAGAAAAAAAAAAGAATAAGTTCTCATCTTTCCCCAAAGATTATGCTCTCTGTTGTAAATGAGCACAGATTTGATTTCTAGGTATAATACTCCTCTCCTTCCAATCCCTTCTCTACCATTAGTGTTTCTTAGGTCTGCTTTCCAACTGAACCCATTAGTGAAGTAAAGACCAAAGCTTGGGGTAGCCTGGAAAAAAAAATAGCAGGAACATCCTTTGTTCTCTCAGCTACAAATCTTAAAACCCTTGTCCCTGGTTACCAGCATAATTCCATTCCAGAGAAATCTATCATGTCACATCAGTGAAAGCTCATAGAAAATCTACTCTTGGGTCCTAATTACATCAACAATTCATTTATACATAGAACTTCCATGAGTTTATAATCTCTAGGGACAGCATTTCCCTAAAATAAAATAAAATAAAATAAAATAAAATAAAATTCAGGGATTTTATTTTTTCAAATGTTGAATGAATTTATACTGATTCAGACCAGTTTTGATGGGTTCCCCTTGGCTGGTGACTATTGGTATGCAGTTTATGATGACTGGTAAGAGATCCAGAAGTAGTTTTTTGCTATGAAACTCAAAGCAATGCCATAACTCGTTTATATGATGAATATACAATGCTCTTAGCAAAGATATAATCTGCCATATTGATATAGGGGATATCTAGTTAGAGCTAACAATGTAGATAGGCAAGAGGAGATTCTGGATGCCTGAATGAACAATAAGTAAGACAAAGGACTCTGACACTGCTTTCGAAGGGATTGCAGAGGCAAACCAGAACACTTGGGGGCTGATATCAATAAGAGTTTATTTAGATTTGTATGGGACTATGGAACAAAGTAATAGGACTCAATTTCAAAAATAGGATGTATCTAATATCTTAACTTTCTTTGTCTCTTGGTCCATCCAAAAGGATGGATGTTATAATAAAATCATTGCTTGGGAGAAAAACAAACCCAAAGGAGAACCAATAAAAATAGTTCAACTTAATCCCAATCTAAATTGTGTTGACCTTCCTTTTTGCCATTGCTTCTTATGATCAGAAGATGCTACCAATTGAAAGGGCATTAGATAATGTACTGGAATAGCTCCTTGGTGAATACATCTATTAAAACTTATCCTCTAAACTCATCTGCCACATGGTATCTGTTGCTGCACTGGCAATAAATCCTCAGGGATAGAGGATGAAAAACTCAGGGGGATCTGGCAAAGTCTGGAAATAGAAATAGACCATCTGCCTCATGGAGAAATTGACAAGAGACTCAGAACAGATGCAGGCACCCCTTCACCATGAGGCAGATGGATAAAGAGAGCAAATAGAACCCAAAGCTGATTCTGGGAGACAAATAAGTAAAAGGCACAGGAGAAGGCTGGTTCTGAAGGGTAAAGTACAAATTTATCATTCCAAGCTTGAAGCCTTTCCTAGTATGGCTCCACTCTGGTTTTCCACACCTATTCTTTACTACTCTCCGTAAACACATCTTTCCAGCCAGAAATACTAATTTGGCATCATCCAGACATGACTTTTACATTCATGACACTCCTGCCTCCTTTTTGGCAATGCATATTTTACCCACACTTAAAGGCTCTTTTCTCTGCAAATCTTCCCTAACACAACTCATAATGATCTCTTCCCTTCATAAATGTTCAGCATATATTGTTTATGCTTCCCATTTTACAATGACATGGTATTGTGCTTTGGATAAAAATTCAAATTTTTTCATCGCTGAACTATAAGATTTTCTCTAACTGGACCCTATTTCTCTAATTTATCCTGTGTAAATCTCTGCATTCCCTTGCACCAGCTACATTCGACTTCTTAGAGGTTTTGGATGTGTCATGTTGCTTTCCATCTCATAACTTTGGCAGAAGACACTTGCTCACGTGAGTATCAGAAAGACAAGACCATTGGAATATTAAGGTGAAGGAAGCAGAGAAAAGTTAGGGAGGGCTGCATCTTAGGCAAGGCTGATAGCAAATATGAGTGAGGGATAAAGGAAATGTAGAAGGAACACCTTTGGGAGCAAGTAAGCAAAGGACGTGGTAGAGAGTGCAGAATTTCCACAAGCTAAAGGGAGGGCAGTCATGGAGATTCTGTCACTTGATAATTGAATTCCTTGATCTTGAAGACCAGGCATAATATTTGAAGGGTAACAGCTGGAAGCAACCGAGGAGAAGGGAAAGGGAACCATATTGATAGTGATGAACCCAGCATATGTTCTGTTTCCTGTCATTCAGGGTCAGGCTGGGCAGGTTTTCTTCAGCCTTCATTTTTCAGACTTTGTTATTCTATAGCTGAGGAATCTACCAAATATGAATAGGAAAACAATCATATCTAAGAAAAGTTTTTTAAAGCCAGAATTGAAATCAGGAGGTTTTATATGTTTTATTCAGAGACCCAACATCATTCAGTAGATACTCAATCAAAAACAAGATTAACATGCACAGATTTGTGAGACTCTTAACCCCACCTATTTAAAAAAAATTCTTTTTCTATCTCCAAACCTTATTATGTAACTATCTTCCACTATATATATATATATATATATATATATATAGTGCGTGTGTGTGTGTGTGTGTGTGTGTGGTGTGTGTACACCTTGGACATATTTGGTTTTCAAATAATATTTGTTGATTTTCTGTATAACCATATATGCCACCAGTTTTCACCAGCCCATGAATTGGAGTAAAATTGTAAATGACATTTTTACCACCTTGCATTGGCATTCCAGTATCTTAACATGCCTCCATTGTTTCTGTGAGACCTTGGCTCCCTACACCTTTCCCCCAGCCCCTTGTGTTTTGATGGGCCTGGCAGTGCTTCACACGTTTCCATCTGAAGGCATGCTGCTGGACCTCAGGCATACCTGGGCTGGACCTCTCTGGCACCTGCTGCCATGTTCTCTAGAGATCTGTGGCTGTGGTTTGTACAAATACCCTGGAGAAAACGTACAAATCACCTGGGGAAAAAGAAGCCTAAGGTGCCATCTATTCAGCTACATAATCTCAATTTAGTCTCAATTCACATTCTTACTATTTATGTGTACCAGTAGACTTCAAAGAAATGGGAACATTGAATAGGGGATGACATTTTCATGGAATATCCAAGATAAAAAGTTGTTTGCCCACTACCTTTGCAGCTCAATTTCAAGCATTTCTAAAAGGCCAAAGCCTTATTTCAGACTCCATTAATAGAACATATGTTCCAGGAAATTGTGTGTAGACCCCAAGGCAGCAGAATTATAGATATATCCCATCGCTTTCTTAGAAACAACTATTACTGTTGCAAAAATTATACCATATGTTAATAACATATTAAATCATGAACAAAATAACTGTAGTAGGAATTTAAGCATAGTCTCTGACTCTATTATTTCTAACCAAGTGATCTAAAAGAGTAAGAACATTGCTATCATCTCTGTCAATGAAAAGAGAAAGAGCTTGATTATGTGCCATACTCTTGTATCATCTTGATTCCCCAGAATGGACTAAATCAATTGAAAGATAAACTCACTGTAGTCAGGCATATGCTGACATGTTGGCCCCTTCACAAAAGCTCATGGACAGATTTCCTCTAGACCCAAACAAACTATGTAAAGAGTCTGTTTTGATTCTTGTTAGCTTTGCACTCTCTCAGCAAGCTGCTAAGAAAATTCAAATATGGCTACTCTTTTGGAAAGAAATGGCATTCCAGAATCTTTCAGGTTTTTTTTTTTTTAATATAAGACAAAGTTATTTTTACAGAACAGTGCTACTCTACAAAGCATTCTTAGGATTGCATATAGTTCTGACAGTTTGGTTAATTCAGAATTTGAGCTTCGTGTGTGGTTTGAAAAGCTTAAACTAATGAACATTATATGTAGAAATTGACCCTCAAAGTCATGATAACACTTGGCTCACTCTCTGTACCTGAGGAGCCACAGCTTGTCACCAATAATGTAGTCTGTGTGGCTTTAATGCCACACTATTCTCAACATGTAAAATTCTCCCTGGTGATTAAGATTTAGGAATACACAGTTAATATTTGTTAAATGAAAGAATAAACCAAATGTGTGTGTGTGTGTGTGTGTGTGTGTGTGTGTGTTAGAAAATTAAAGGACTAATTTAATCTAAGCCTCTCGTTGCTCATATGAAAGCATGTTTATATGTTCCATCCTTGGCAAAGGGAACTATCTGATAAAACTATACATGACTACCTTGTAAAAGACTGTTTTATCTTATCTCATTAATTCTTACAACTCTGAGGTAGGTGTTAGCTTCCCCATCAGGAAAATCAGGATAATAAGATGTATTTTAAAATGAGTTTTTAAGAACACAGAGTTGTTAAGTGGCAGAACAAAGGCTCAAACTGAGTTTTCTAAATTTAAGGGTTTTTTTCCCCTAAAATTACTTAATGTTTTCTATATAAGGACACTGAGTATAAGAAAAGTGGAAAATTAGGTACTTCTGGGTCCCAGTATAAGGGTTTAGCAGTATATCCTACTCGGATTTAGGCAAAGCATTGACTGTCAATATTCCCCATAATCAGCCCTTAAACCAGAACATTACCTTTGACAGAAGGCTTTGTCCTGGGCACAATGGTATAAGAAGTCAAGGTCTGGATTATCTCTGAACCAACTTCACATTACAAGTTGTGAAATAATTCAAGTATTTTTCTGGAGTATGTAGAAACATCATTCATTGTAACTGTGGGGGCCTTTTACTTACCAAAGTTGTTCCAGAGAGATTAATTTTCTACTTCAAAAGAGTAGGAAAAAATAAACTCTGCCGTCATAGTGCTTACCTGCTTATAAAGATCCCATCTCGAATAAATTAATAAGGCTTACATTATCTTCTTAGTTTTCCCATAATAATCTCAGCATAAAAAAAGAAGGCAATGGCTGAGAGACTCCAGTTGTGGAAGCTATGTAATTCTGAGGATTATAAATTCTTATAGTATTAAGAACAAGAATATTGATAGAAAATAGTGGTGTTTTCTCAAAACCATAAGATATAGATAATTTCCTTGAGGCAAAGCAGTAAAACAATTATAGATCACCTGAGTCCTGACTACCGGACATTAGCTTCTCAGTAGACAATACACCCTTGATGATCATTCTGGAAGATGTTATGGTTTAATATTTTGAGTACTTTTGGAATGAAAGAATATATTTATCCAAGAGACTTTTTAATCATACAGATGACTCTCATTATCATCTTCTAATTATACTCGTTAATAGAGGTAAGAGATCGAAAAAACAGAATGGATAACCTGAGGCTGTATGTAATTTAGATATAACTTATCCTTGGCATCAGACTCTAAATTAATACTTATAATTTGAATCATGGAATTTATAATATTTCAAGCAAATAATAATACTTTACAAAGAAGACAGTCCATAAGAATTGGCAATTTTTTCATTATGGCACACTACCCAAAACTGTTTAGAAATCAGCTTTTCTCAGCCCTTCTTATATCAGTTCAACAAAGTTGTTCTATTTATCTATGCTGTCATCTGTCCCACATACTGAATCAATTTTATGACTGTAACAAGCTTTAAATTTAAGACACAAAATATTAGCCCATAATTAAAGCACCTTGATAGGAACCACCTCTATTCTCTTCTTGGCCATTCTCATCGTCTTGCTTCACAGACTAGATTTGAGGCTAAACATTTTTATCCAATATTCTTCACTTCAAACTCACCTTTCTAGAGAATAAGTCTATCATCCTCACTCTCCTTACCTTCACTCAGCTAATTCCTAATCATCCTATAGATCTCAACATAGATACACTTCTCCCAGGAAACCTTTCCTGATGCTTTAATGCAGGGTTAGGGGCACCCCTTAAGGGTTCACATGATTGCCTCTTTACTGGATATAACTCCTATTATATTATCATGTCGCTTGAGGACAGAGACCAAATCATGTTTATCCTTATGACCCCAACAGTTACCATGGTGCCTAAAGATGATTAGTAAGTATTTGTTAAATGAAAGTACAAAAAAATAATAAATGCACACACTATTTCTAAGTCAAATAGTGCAGTAAGCAATCTAAACCTCCAAGGGAAAAATGTTCCTCTGGAATCCGAGTGCAGTCAAATAGTTTCAACCAAAGAGAAGAGAACAAAGAGAAGATGAAAGATACCTGGTTCCATTGTTAGAAGGACACTTTGACTTCTTTAATGTTTGCTCTCTGTGTTGTCAATCCAGACGGCCTGGAATGGGGAGCATTTTCTGGTTTTATACTGGCCTTTGAGATATAGATTTTTATACTATTGATATTTTTCTTAATATTCATAGGTTGTATCCAGGAGTCTCAAAGGTAATTTTGCAGTGTCTAAAGTTTCAAAGCAAATTGTAGATGTGATTACTTGGGATTTTAGACTATGGACTTTTTTCTAAATAATTTTTTTTCTTGAATAAGATCAATCTTTTACCTGATAGCCAATCAGAGAAAATTAAAGACTCAGCAAAATCTCAATCCTGACCTGAGGGTTTGTTAATCTAGGTTCCTTGAATTCCACCACCCCCACCACCATACTCTCAGAATGGACATCATCTTCAATTTTTTTTAAAAGCTGTATGTGCATGGAAATAGGAAAAGGAAAACTATACCGAACATCTGGGAGTGTCAAGGTGTTTCTCCACTCCCAAAAGGGAATTAAGCATTTACCTCATTGAATTTTTTTCCTCTGCCACTCTTTCAAAAGAAGTCTGTCTTTTTCACCATTATACTTAAACTTAGGATGCAGAATCAAGCAAATGTAATGAGAAAAACAAGGCTGAACAGGTTAAAGGAAAGGAAGAAGGATTTTTGCTAAGTCAGTTGTTGGGCCCTTCATTGCTATAGAGAATCCAGGTGAAGGATCACTTTAAGAGGAGTGTGAAAAAACTACAGAAAGTCTGAGCAGTGGGAGAAGAATGGGGATCTGGTGAAAGGCAAAGAAAGCTGGTGAGGCTGGGTGCCAGGAAGATAATTTGGAGGGTTCAAGTGAGAGACTGTAAATATGAGAAAGTGTTGGAGAGGATTATAAATTGAGATACTCTAGTATTGCATATCCATGTGCCTTTTTTTTTCTTATTTTATGGAGAATATCCATATTTTTTGTCACATTTTCAAAAGGGCCTAATGATCCAAAAATGTTAACAAATATTGATATATACTCAGTCACATTAAAGCATTCTGGTCTCAAAGAACTTCTACTAGGAGCTATAGCCTTTCCATAGAAACACTAATACAAACGGAGAAATTTTCAGGTACAAAGGACCCATTTGAAGAGAAGAGTTATTGAAAAAGGAAAACTGTCTTGTATAGCCTATAATTTGTGTACTGAGTTGTACCATTCGATTTTTGACCCTCCTTATAGTAGAGCATTAGAGTTACCTTCCAGTAGAAAGTAAGATTATTGAGTAGCTACCATGTTGTATGTCTAAAAGAGTGCAAGTATAATGAGACCACATTTACATTTATGTCCAAATGATGATGGTTCTCAGCCCGCACCTGCATTACTAATATGATTCGCAGTCGTTTTTGGTAGTTTTTCCCTGCAAATTTTTCAAAACCTCTAGGGCTTGCAGCCTATGTCTATAAAATGGCTATTTTCTCACTTGTCTTTCTCCACTTGCTGGCTAGTGGAAATAGAGTTGTAGTCCCGAGGACTGAGCTGTAACACTGCCGATCTTTCTGATAGCCCCATGGAGATACCAGAAACTTGAGTGAACAAAACCTGTTAACCTTGGTTGTATCATCAAAGTCTTCTGTTCTGTTCCTGGTAGGAGCCAAGGCTGCCTCTTCCTGACAGCTCTATGGAGTGATAGTTCACTTAGGGTTATTTCCTGAAATTGTCATACAAATTTTATAAGAGGTATTCCAACAATTTGCTGATTTTGCAATGTTTTCTACAAAGTAAGGGACTATTTTTCATTTCTGCCTTTTTTTTTTATTAAGGAGTACCCCACAGCAACCCTGCTGAGTACCTGTGCTATATAGCTTTTTAGTGACTCTGCTCTTCAGTTCTCACTCTCTCCTTCTCTCTTTCATTCATTGTGATGGGTTCTTTTTAAGCAACATAGTGGGCTCAAAACCTGTAACCTTCCACCTCCTTCATTCTGGGAGGCTATTTTTAATTCACTGGTTCCTATTCCTTCCCCCTTTAAGGTTTGCTTCTTCTCAGGAGTACGTGACTCTCTCTGCAATCTAACCTGCATCCACAGTCACTCCATCAGACATGTGTCCTTTCTCTGTGGAATCCTTTCTCCTTAGGTGGGCTGAGTCTTGTGTGTAAATCAGTGGTCAAAAGTCAATACTCAGCAGAATGAGCTAAGGATCCAGCTACAGTGCAGATAGATGTTAGGGAGGGGGTGTTTTAATTCCACTAGCCAATAGAATCGGGGTCTCAGATTATTTATTAAACAATTTTACCAAAAAATCCACATAAGATATCATTTGTCCATTTACTGTAATAAAACTATTAGATGTGTTTTAATTTTTGGCTTCCCAGTCTGTTTGACCAATTGTTGTTGTTGTTTTTTTTTTATATACTTTTGTTATTTATATGTGGGGAATCTACCTTTCTCATAATTTTTATCTAAATTAATTTAACATACAATGTTAAATAAAATTTTTATTTTCTAGTGATTTCAGTCAAAGTTCAGATTTATTTTCTTTTTAAATAAATCATTATTTCTGTTTTTAGGTTTATCTAAAAAACCCAAACTGAAAATCTTTATTCCCTTTAATATATGGAGCAAAGGGAAAAAATAGAGGAATTTACAGAACTTACAAAGTTACCTAATATTTGATATTTTAATAAACCAATACCAGAGACCTCGATGTCAGAAAAGCTATCTTAATTACATGCAAGTCTTACCTATGTCATGCATGTCTGTTGTGGGCTGCCTACAGGGGGATTCATTTGGATACTTAAAATATGCAGAGATGAGAGCAGGGACAATCCTGGAAATCAAAGACACTGATGTTCAAAGATCCCATGAAGAGGCTGAAATCTTTTTGGGGGCGCCTGGGTGGCTCCATCAGGTAGGTGTCCAACTTTGCCTCAGGTCAGGTCATGATCTCACAGTTTGTGATTTCAACACTTGCATCGGGCTCTGTGCTGACAGCTCAGAGCCTGGAGCCTGCTTCAGATTCTGTGTCTCCCTTTCTCCCTGTCCCTCCCCACTTGTACTCTGTCTGTCTGTCTCTCTCTCGCTCTCAAAAATAAACATTAAAAATTTTTTTAAAAAAGAGGCTGAAATCTTTCAAAGCTCTATTGAGAGTGGCTACACCACTAGGTTTCAGTTTTGAAGAAGAGTAAGGACTCCTGTAGGCTCTATGCATTCACTGTTTTGTAAAACAGAGAACTGTGTCTTGGTAGGTTATTCAGCACAAATTTTCTGAGAATAATGCTTATGAATCAGCAGTATCTGGTCTTCTGTGGTAGTTCTATGAGCCTCCATATGGACAGTTCTGAGATGGATGGAACCACTCCATACCTTTATTCAACCAATTTAAGGAAAACAGTGTGGGGGAAACACTCACAGACTTGGTCATCTGCCTCTATTTTTTTTTTTTTTTTTTTTGCTTTCAAAGACTGTTTATTAATGTACTGCTCAAGATCATGAAATTAATTTGGTGGGCCACAACTAGCCTAAGAAAAGAGAGAGGGAGAGATGGAAAGAGAATGAGCATGTATATAAGCATAAGAGATGACTCTGGCATGGAATAAATCACAGTGGAATAACTGGAATATATCAGATCCCATTGCATATCGTATGGATAAGTATTGTTTCATGAAATTTTGTGGTTCAACGGATAGATAATTATGTGTCTATGTATGTATGTGTTTGCACAGTACACATATGCTACCTAAACAGCATACTTTTGTTATGGCTAGTGATCAAAAATATTGGAGGGTTACTCTAAAGAGTAGTTAAGATATGGGGCGCCCGGGCGGCTCAGTCGGTTAAGTCTCTGATGTCGGCTCAGGTCATGATCTTGCAGTTTGCAAGTTCGAGCTCCACATCGCGTTCTGTGCTGATAGCTCAGAGCCTGGATCCTGCTCCGTATTCTGTGTGTGTCTCTCTCTCTTTCTGCCCCTCCCCCACTCATGCTCGCTCTCTCTCTCTCTCTCTCTCTCTCAAAAATAAATAAACATTAAAATTTTTAAAAAACATCTGCCTCTATTTTTATCTGCCCCAGAACTTAAAAGACGTGGTTTTATGGGTAAAGATGAGTTCTGGAACATGCAGTGTCCTAGTATCTCCATTGCTATTTCTGGGCATTAGACTAGGCAGTAGGTCAGGAGGTGGAGAGTGGTGAGCCCCTCTGGGTCCACAGAGTTGTGAAGAGCAGATGCTTGTCTCCTAATCTTTCTCTTTCACCTTTTAATCATCTTCTTACAACCGTAAGCTTGTTGTTGTTTTTGTTTGCTTGTTTGTTTTGTTTTGCTGTTGTTGACTAACCAGGCATTGGAAGGAGCATTCAGATAAAAAAGCATTGATACAGTGTGTTATCCTTCCTTGGCATTTTAAAAGAAGATAGGCAGGGAGAGAGAGAAAACAAAAAAACAAACAACAAACAACAACAACAAAAACAAAGGCTTAACACAAAGCCATGCATTTATAAGTGTGGTCTTTTAGTCTTCTGTAAGATAGGGGTTTTGTTTGTTTGTTTGTTTCTTTTTTTTTTTTTTTTTGGTTTGGTTTTTCATCAGCATGACTTTCTAATATGATGCCATATCAAAATGATACCCTGTACTTGCCTTAAAAAGACAATAGTCTTGGGGCACCTGGGTGGCTCAGTCGTTTGAGCGTCCGACTTCAGCTCAGGTCATGAGCTTATGGTCGGTGAGTTCGAGCCCCTCATCAGGCTCTGTGCTGACAGCTCTGGGCCTGGAGCTTGCTTCTGATTCTGTGTCTCCCTCTCTCTGCCCCCCGCCCCTGCTCGTGCTCTCTCTATCAAAAATAAATAAACATTAAAAAAATTTTTTTAAAAAGATAATAATCTTAACAACCAGATCCATAGGAAAGCAAACATCCTAGAACAATATCATTAAGCTCTGTTTAAAAGTTATGTGATATTGAATAAGGCACTTAGTCACTCTGAACCCTAGCTTCCTGATCTTCAGACAAGAATCATTTTAACCCCACAGAGTTATTCTCAGAATCAAATGACATACTAGTTTGCACAGATTTACACTGCTAAACAAGGCTTGGTTGTGAGGAATATGGACATCTAGCAATGGAAAGGTTGCTATAGGGATTGAGCCGTGAAAATTAACATTCTGAGAACAGCAGGACTACTGTACTCAATATTGAGTTTATAACTTATAATTCACAAACTGCCACAACGTGGATTAATTATAGAATTCAGTTGTGTGTTCTTATTTTGGGGAGCTGAGTTATGGATTTCTACAGAGTCAATATGACTATGGTAATTTCCCAAGACAGTCTTCGCTGGATCGTGTTGTGAATGATGCTTAGAAAGTAGTAGAAGGATCGACTTTAGGTCTGTTTCAGTCTCCATCTCTCTAGATCTGTGTAGATTTGGGTTACACTAGGGAACTTGAGACTGTCCACATGAAGATAAAGAAGAGTACAGTAAGATACTGGATGAGCCATCAGTGATGGTGGCTTGGAGCCACTTGGAGCCACAGAGAAGGGGCTCCTATGATTTCCACATTAATATCATTGGTATAGACCTCTTGTGAATACATGATAATTAGTCCATATTCTTTTAGTTTCAATGGGATATTTGACAGGACTCTGTCTTGCCCATTATTTTCCCCTTTGTAGACCCTGAATAGCCAGGATGTGATTCATTCTTCATCCAAGTTATTCCAAATATTTCTCAGTAGAAGCTCTAATTTTATATCTCCTGGACATCTTTTTCACCATGAACATCCATTTCACTGTGTAATAATCAGGGTTCTCTGTTGCAAGCAACAGAAACAAAGTCTGGCTAAGGGATTTATTGGAAGGGTATCAGCAAGAAGGTTATAGAACCAGGATTGGCAAGAGCCAAAGGAGGCAGATATAGGCAGATCTCTACCATGAAACTGGGATGTTGAAAGATGCCATTGATGGTTTCATTGCCCTTACAACTTCTGTGAGTAATCTCTAACTGGCACCGCTCATATTTGTCAGTCCCTGAAGGTTCAAAGTTCTGCAAGATCTTCTGACTAGCTATACAGAGGTCATAGGCCATGCTCCAGCAGGCTTAGAGGGGATATCACCCTTAGCTCCCACCTATGATGAGATTTTCCTCAAATAGAAGGATATTCATATGTTCACTAAGCATGATCAACATGACAGGTGGTCTTCTCTTTGGAGAATTGGCTGTCTTTAGAGGGTCTTTGTCCCATCTTCTCAGAGCTTTCTATTATCCTCAAACCTCACCATCCTTCTCAATACTGACTCCTTTCTCTCTGGGCCTTGACCCTTCTCTAAGAGTCAGGGAATAAGCTTCTTTCCCACAGTCTTGATCACTTAGACTCCTTCCCTCTTGGCACTCAAAGCCTGGGCTCCTTTACTTACTGTTGTAAGGTAGAGAATTCCCTCTATCCCCTACCCCTCAAAGATCACTCTTCATGAGAGATTCATGATTATTTTCTTTTCCTTAGATGTGTTCATGTCTATCATTCAATTCTTGCCATTACCTCTCACTTCCCTGTTACCACCAAATACCTTGGAAAGAGCCTCACTTTGTATATTTTACTATGTCAAGAAGCAATTTTATGCTACAGATGGAAGGAAAATGTTAGTGCGATGTTACATCTCTTCACATGCTTATAACCCCCTCCTCCTTTTTTCCCTGTAAATGCCCAGATTTATGACAGACATATGGGACAAAATACATATATTATTGTAGTAGTTCTTGGGTTTTCAATAATTAAAAAATTGTCAGTAAACATGATTTATTTTTAAAGAACAGATGATTTGGAATGAGATAGATCTACCTTTAAAACTTGGCATCACCACTTCAAAGCTTTGTGACCTGTAACAAACCCTTAATCTCTAAAATCTCAGTTTCCAAACACCTTGGATTATTGTGAAGATTTAATGAGAAAATTAATTGAAGTACAAAGCCTAACATATAGTAGGCACTCCATAGGAGTATTGTTGCTATTAGTTCTAAAAGAGAAGTATTTCCAGAGACCTTCATAGATTTCTAAATCCTCATGTGACCTATGTTTCCACAGACACCTGTGGTACTCTAGAATCTAATTCCCATGAAAATGGATGCTTTTTCTATATATACATGTTATTACATTCTATGTCTCATTAGATGGTTGTTTCTCAATATAAAATTAGAGTTATTCTAATTAAAATGGTGGGAAAAAAACCAATAATTCCACGTGGAATTAAGGAGATTTGGCTAGTCATATAGGGGTCACTCACTCAGCCCCATAGACTTTGTGTTTCAAATATAATCCTCAGCCAAACTCCAAAGTATTTTACAATTTTATTACATTATTTATATTTTACAAGGTATTTTGCATTACATTAATTATTTTATATTACCCTCAGTTTATAAAAAAATTGTCAAAATCATATATTTTACATTTTTGAATTCCATGAGGATAATCTGCACTGAGTATAGAACACACATATGACGACTTCAAACATTCTAACCTGTAACTACACCAATCTGTCATTTTAGTCTTCATTTAAATTCTGGATTCAGAATTTCATTGTTTACACTTGAATACATATGGATAGTTCTAAATCAAGCTGAATATTTCAAAATATCATGGCAAGGAGTAAGCTATTCTGATGAGATTTCTCCTTTACCAGCAAGGTGACTGAATGCTAGGATTTTGGCTTTCTCAGTAATTCTGAGATGAGAAAATTAAAGCCCCATGGAATCAAGGAAAATACATTCTGAGGCCCTTCTTAGATCTTGGTTGAGACTTTTGCCCACCAAACTTGACTTTTTCGTTAGTGTTATCTATGTCACTTTATAATCCCATGAATTGCCAACTTACTGGCACAACTTGCTCTTGTTGGCAAAATTCCTATTTCCTGAACACTTTTAGGAATGAAAAACTGAATTGAGGACAAGTGGAGTGATGACAAAGAAAGAACCTAAGAGTGCACCAGAGCACACAACAGTAGTTTCACTTGTGTTTATCCATCAATTAACCAATCACTCCAATATGATTTATTGATTACTTCCTCTGGGTCACCAGGGCTTGTTCCAGTAACGCAGGAGTCTACAAAGGCTTTGTTCATACACCTCTTTCAATAAAAATATTTTTTGTCTTTGCCTCTAATATATGCTATTTATTTATAAAGTATACAATGATACCACTCTGCTAATATATTATGTACACTGTTCAATGCTTGCAAGAATATAAAATAAAAAGGAAGAGATAAAAATAGATACAAATAGCAGTCTTAGTATTTCCTTCCACATCTGCTCCAGTGGACCAGTTGGCACACCTCTGGTGGTATTTGAATTTTATTTTGAAGACCATTGGTCTAAAGGTATTGGATGGCTCTCAACAGGTTAAAGTAAACAGTTTTGTACAACGGCCAGCTTTTCCAAGGGAGGCTATGATCTTCATTTCTAAAGAGTGTAGGCCATATCTAGACAAGCTGAAGTTAAGCCAGTTTTCCATTCTCAGGCTCTCACTAGGTGTTAACACCCTGGCTCCATAGAATGCTAAGTGTGAAAGATAATGGAGAGGGAGAAAGTTTGGGGTAAATGTGGATGTGCTAATAGTTTTAAAGGGAGTGTAACAACTGGAACTCAATTCCAAGCAAATGAATGGCCATTCTGGTTCAACTGCAGGACAGGTAGGAATTAGACAACCGGAGTACATGAAGTCAGAGTCCATCATAAATGTTAAAGTCTCCAGGGTGATATAGAGCAAAGAGGGTAGGAAGTACAAGGAGGACGGTGAGAAAAAGCTATGGTGGAAAACAAATCTCAGATGCACATCTAGAGAGGAAAAGAGGGGTCCCCTTAATTCAAGGGGTAAAGTATCAGGCATCTAGGTGACAACAAGAAGTTCCAGGTTCCCAGTAGTGCTGATCATAAGAAGACACAGACTGCCAGATTCCTCTAAGCTCTACTGCTCCCAACTCACCACCTGAGTGTTTTATTAAGATGCCGTTGCTGCCTTTGCCTCCAGCTAGCTGATCTATGAGGCCCCTGACAGTTCCTTATATCCTTCTTGGAACAATATTTATAGATTTGGCTGGGGAGCTATATTGAGAAAAGCTGAACAAAAGGCAAGAACTGACATGGAGCTCTGGGGACTGACCAGCATCTTCCTCACAAGGAGAAAAAAAGGAAAAATGTAGTGCTTTCATTTTGTCTGCCTTATTATTTTTATGCCTTTCTTTCTAGTTTCTGATATACATCTGGACCTCTATTTTCTGATTCATGTGGTCATTCCATTTTAATAAACCCAGTGGTTACTGGAGATTCTGCTTTACCCCTTCATCTCCCCCCAAATAATTCCTGTGTCCATTTGGCCAAATCCTGAAGCCTGAAGTAATCCAAAATGATGATAATCCTCTATTGCATTTTGAACTGCCAGATCTTCATACCAACTGGTAGAATCACATTTAAATTAAATGATTGAAATATATCATACAACCACCCCATTTGTCTTTCTTTCCACTAGGGAAACAGGATAACTATAGCTACATATTAGGCATAGAAAGTTAGTTTTACCTGGAAAAACAGGGCCAAAATTAGACATGACACCTATTTGTGTATCAAATACCATGGTATGAGTGGCAAGAAGTCACAATTAAAAGAATAGAGGAAAGTCAGGAGACCTGAGTTCCAGTCTTACTCTTCATTAAGCCATAAAATGTTTAGTCTATTTATAACTCACTTCTGATCTGTAAAATTAGACAAACAGACTAGAGCATCAGAGATTCCTTCAGGAATTAATATTATATGATTCTATATCATAATGGTGTGGCTTAAATAATTTTGATATAAAATATTGTCATTCCTAGTTTGGGGGGGGTGTTAAATGAACTGTGCCCCAGCTACAGATTAGTACAAAACAGAAATATAATAAAAGCCAACTGCAATCATCCCCTACAACCCCACCTCTGGAATAATAGCAACTTTCTTTTCCTTGCATTGAGTCTGCTGAACCACCAATTCTATGGGAAGGCTAATTAGAAGGAGATATGTTTGTAAGAGAGTGCTGGGAACCATCCAGGATATGTTTATTCCAAAGGGAAACAGAAACTCATGCAAATTAACAAGACTGTTGACTTTGAAAATAGCATATTATTAATTCAGAGAATATGTACTTAGCTCATAATAACTTAATAGTTTCAGAAAAGGGAAGGATGGGGCTTGCTAAAATATGTCATTATTTCTGAAGGTATGTTTTCAGAAATGCTCGCAGGAAGAACGAGTTGAAACGAGTCTACCTGTTTGTTTCAGCCCAGAAGGCTATTTGGATAAATTCTGAACTCAACAGGTTCTTACATGTCACCTGAAAAATATTTGTTGTTTGGGTGTATTTGAAATAACTTTCAAAAGACCACAGTGTGAACATTTAAAATTTTTTCTTTCTAGCTGAAGTCAGTTGCAGAAACTCTTTTACTCCTTTATCCTGTCCTTTAGTTTTAGACCACAATTCAAATGGTTCTTGGCTCAATTAAAAAAAACATTAATTTTTTTAATTTATTCTCAAACATAAGAGCCCAGGTTGGCGGGGGGGGGGAGGAAATACTCCCTTGTTTAGAAAAGTAGATGCTATTGTTTCTAAATGATCTCTTTTCACTGAGAGAACAGAATGTAAAGAATGACTGTTTCTCTTTCCACTAGTAAATTATATGGAAATAAAACCCTGAATTCAGCATTTTTCAAATATGATTTTCAAAGAATGACATATAACATTTTAAGGGCAGCAAAAAGTTTAACCTTTAGAACAAATAAAACAACATGAGCAATAAGTATGTAATTTCAGAAGGGAACACATTGCTTTCTGGCTGCTCTGCTAACAATTGGCTACTGTACATTGTGCAATTCTTCCAGTAATAAGATTTCTATATATGCTGGGTCTATTATACTTAAAGGCTATAATCTGGGAATGCAAGATATTTTTCTGGTAATTTTTCACTATCATCTACCTTTTTGGGGGGACTAAGTAAAAAATATATTAAAAATATGCATGTTGATATTTTACAATAATCAAGTAGCCTATAAAAATTCATTAGCATATTTGGAATGATTCAAGTGAAAATGGGCAACTTCTGAGAAAAGGCAAACAGAGGAGACAATTTCTTAAGTTATTAACCTGAAAGGAGGACTTTGAAAGTGTCAGAGGAAGGAGATTGTGAAATCCATATGTTTACATAATTTTGGTGATTCTAAGCAGACTCCTTAGAGAATGTAGGTAGAGTCCACATTTGGTGGCTTCTCTTTCACAATTTGAGCACACAGAAGCAAGAATACCATTTGTTGACTTTTTAGATTTATAGCAAAAAAAAAAAAAAAAAAACCCTGATTTGATCTACAGTGGAAACAAATCCAAGGTATTACAATGTTCTTTATGGATTACAAATTAACATGTAAAATACTACATAGCAGTTATAATAGGCTAAAGACTGTTTATGTTCTTTATATACATTAACATATTTAATACATCAGTAAGATAGGTATTATCATACTTTGCAATGTAGAGACTAGACCCACCAGTGGGAAGACCTGCCCAAGTATGCACAGCTTGAGGGGTACCCTGGGATCTGAGCTCAGGCAGTTTGGCTGAGGCAGAGTCTCAGCCCTTAATACAGCCCGCCTTCCCGTCTTCAGTCATAGAACCTAAAAGCATGCTAAAAGTCAAGTAGTTCAGCCCTCTAACTGAAGCTCAGAGAGATGAAAATATGTTTGTATACCACAGTAAGTTGGTCACAAAGCCAGAAACAAAATACTGATTTCATTAGCCCCACTTGAGAACTCTCAACTCCATTTTTTTTTCCCTTGGAAAAGCAAAGTACTTAATAATGCCTTTAAACATTTATAATTAGATCATTCTGTCTTTTCTTTGGTCTAAACACGGTTAGTCAGTTGAAGAAAAACTAACTAGAATTGTCATTGCCCACTTAGCGGGAGATGAGGTATACACCATTAGCCAAATGACCCAGAAGCAGCTGGAGTCTCAGACAAGGAAAGATCTTACAATACATTTCAAACAAAGCACTCTTTTCCTCAAAATTCATTTTCCCTCCAGGCCACATTTCCTACAAGAAGTATACCTTCAATTATTTGCTTTGGATTAAAGCACACAACTTTGTTTTCTCCTTTCTCCCTCTGTCTCTGTGTTTCTTTGGGAAAATGGAAAACTAGATTATTGAGCTCCTGGAATGCTTCTTCCTCTTCCCCTTATGGTGATGTCTTAACCTTTTTTCCTTCGTTCATAACATTTCTATCAGGTGGTGGCAAGGAAAAGGAAAGAAAACTTCTGTCATTTCCATGAAGGCCTTGAAGCAACAAAACGTTGAAACTATTGGCTGGATTCAAAGTGCTTCTACAGCATTCTTCACATTTCTGGATTCTTCCCTGTGGTAGGAGAGAAAGCTGATGTTCACATGCAGAGTTCACTGTCACAATCACAAGAATTTTATGAAAAACTAAAGCTTCGTGAATAATTTGCAGTCACAACTATTAGAAGTTGTTCCTTATAGACTGCATAATAGACGGAGTAAGAATTGTCATGTGCACCCTATTTCTGTAGATGTAACCTCACCCTTTTTCTCCCACTCAAATGAACATACTATAAGTCATGTTACTTACTATAGGAATCACCTTGATGTGTTTTGCCTTGTTTTTTTTTTTTAAAGTAAATATCAGATATATTTTAGTACTTTTCTTAACATTCCATTTAAATGCATCTCACAACCCACTGGTGCCCCAAAACTACAATATCATTAGATGACCAAAGAATTCATAAAGCAGAGTCAAGCATACACTCATTCATTTATTCAACAATATGTATGGAGCCCCTGTTATGTGTTAGGCTCTGTGCTGGGGACTGTGAGATACTAAGATGAGTAAGAAAAGGTCCTGGATCTCAAAGCTCACATTCTAGCGAGAGAGACAGAGAAATCCACAGAGTAACAGTGGTGGATTTAGGGTGAGGCTTATAGGGTCGCTCAGGATATTTGCCTTATCTGGAGTCCAGGGAATGCCTACAAAGTCTTCTTGACTTTTTGGAGGAGGAAATGGCTGGGAGCCTTTGGGATAGGTGGTAAGTGGCCAGGTGTAGTTGACCATGTAGATTTGCCTGTAAGACTTACACGCACTCTTTCCCGTGGATGCTCTAAGACTTAAAAGGAATTATCTTCATCAGAATAAATCTTCCTGGAGTAAGGTCATGCCCCCCTCATGGAGACATTGGTATGCAAAGACTTGTTAATAGGGAAGGGGAGCAATTGAAAGCCCAGCTCTCTTGCCTCTAGACAGATAAGTATTGAAGGTCCATCCTAGTTGCTGAGTTCCCCTAGGATCATCTGAGCATTTTGTTGTACATTTCTTTCTTAATCTTTTGTTTGTTTTTATTATTGAGAGAGAGAGAGAGAGAGTGAGAGAGAGAAAGTGAAAGAGAGAGAGCTTGAGCAGGGTGGAGCAGAAAGAGAGTGGGATAGGGGATCTGAAGTGGGTTCTGCACTGACAGCAGCGAGCCCAACGTGGGGCTCAAGTTCATGAACCCTGAGATCATGACCTGAGCTGAAGTCAAAGCTGGAGGTTCAACTGACTGAGCCACCAACACCCTGTTGTGCTTTTTTTATTCCTTTCTGCCCAATCCTACTGTCTCCACCTCCCTACAGGGACACTTCCCAGTAAATGTTTTTTCTCACAACTTTTTATCTCAGAATCTATTTTCAGGCAACATTACTGAAGATAAAGACTGTAGAAGCAAACAGAAGAAAGATCTTTCTGGCAAAAGGAACAGATTAAACAAGAGAAGGGTAATTTTGTTAAATTACCATTTGTTAAGTAGAGACAGGGGTGTCAGATGGTGAGCTACTGTTCAACAAGAGACCACAAAGGAATTGAAATAGAGAAGATTGTTACCCATAGGTGCAACAGGAAGTACAGAGCCACTCAGGGTGCTCAAGGCAGGGTGCAGGCAGAGAGAGAAGCAGGCCTTAGAGCACGTGCCTTTGTTAGGGTCCATGGATAGAGTGGTTTCAGGCTCCTATGCTAAGGCCAGATTGGTCAATATAAGCCAAAACAAGTGGGGTTTCAGTCAGTTCTTCTTCTTCTTCTTCTTTTTTTTTTTTTTTTTTAATTTTTGAGAGAGACAGACAGAATGTGAGTGGGTTAGGGGCAGAGAGAGAGAGAGAGATGCAGAATCCAAAACAGGCTCCAGGCTCTGAGCTGTCAGCACAGAGCCCGACAAGGGGCTCAAACACACGAACCGCAAGATCATGACTTGAGCCGAAGTCAGTTGCTCAACCGACTGAGCCACCCAGGTGCCCCAGTCAGTTCTTCTTTTTAATGTTTTTAATGTTTATTTGTTTTTGAGAGAGAGTAAGAGAGAGTGAGAGAGAGAGAGAAGGAGGGAGTGTGTCAGCAGGGGAGGGGCAGAGAAAGAGGGAGACACAGAATCCAAAGCAGGCTCCTTGCTCCAAGCTGTCAGCACAGAGTCCCATACGGGGCTCAAACCCACAAACCATGAGATCATGACCTGAGCCAAAGTCAGATGCATAACTAACTGAGCCACTCAGGCACTCTGACAGGCATCTTATCTAAGAGGTATACAAGGGGAAGATCCTGGGAGGTGGAGGAGGTTTTGTATCACAAGGGAAGTCCTATCAGGAACACAACATCTACTTGTAATTCTGTAGGCTGATATCTCGGGCACTTGTGTGAGGGTCTGTGAGCTTTAACACCCACTTCCTCACTAGCTACTTGACCAAAAGAATGGATGCCAAAGCAACAATATCAAAGAGTAGCTTAGCTAAGCACTTAACACAGAGACAAGAAACAATATGTGCGTTTCATATTGTAAGCGCCTCATACCTGTTGTACAACTTAAACAGAAGATGAAACTGGAAGGTGAGGTGGACATCAGGACTTCAGGAAGCTTATAATCAAATTTTAGGGAATTTGGCAGCATCATATAGGAGCTGGTGAGCCACTGAGGGTTTTAAAACAGAGGAGTAAGTTGGTAGAGGTTTCTGTTTTTAATGGAGCGTGCTGTTGACTGTGCAAAGAAGTCATTTCAGGGGCAAAATGTCAGAGGTAAGAAAATCCATTAGAGACTGTTATAGTAGTCTAGGAAAAAAAGAATGAGAATCTCAACTAGCTAGTGGTAGACTCCAGGCAGACAGAAGGGTCAAGATGACCTTGTGATTTCTAAAATAACTAAATGGATGGTGGTATCATTTACTGAGTTAGAGAATACTAGAAAAGTTGAAGTAGTAAGGTGGAAGTCATGAGTTCACTGTTATGCTGTGGTTTTGAGGTGCTTATGAAGACATCCAGGTTGCCATGTCCTGTGATAGATACTTCAGTGAGGTTTCTGGTGGAGATAAAAATGGGAATATCCCCACCACATGGCTGAGAGCTGAGGTCCACGTGTAGGGGGGTAGGACTGGAGGAGCATACAGAGATGAAGGAATTGGTATCCAAGCACAGTAGCTTGGTATCGATATTTTATGGGTGAGACAAGGAAGAAGAATCTGCTCCACAGACACCTTACTTCACAGGTGGAAGAAGAGAGCAGAATCTGAAGCCTTCTCTGGCAGGACTTATTATTGTGGAACACAGACTCTAAGCAGAGATACTTTTCTATCAGTGATTTTTCCGACGGCTGTGTTATGCATCACATTGAGAATTCTAAAATGACTTCCTCCCCTTAGTTGTTTACCCCATCACTCATTCATAACAGGATACATCTCATCACCCCTTTGCATTTCCATGCCTGTCGGCGCACTAAATAGAATTATTTCCACACTCGATATAAGGATACTGTGTTGTGTACAAAAAAACACCGTTAACAAATTTTCTGAGAGAATATTTTCAAGGTACCACTTCTGAATAAATGCTGGGTGCAGTCTGAATATTTTATGGAATGCTGCCTGTCCTCATTTCAGAGCTTTTTATTTAGATTGATAGATTGTGATGAAAGTGGCCTCCATTGAGTAGGTTCATAAGCAAACTGTCTCTGTGGCATGTTTTTACCATGTTACTCTACAGAGCAACTTCTTAGTTCTTGCCATCATAATGCTTTTGAGATTACGATATAAGGAGCTAATATCACACAATGTTAATCAGGTTAGATATTTGGCTATATAGGAGGGAAATGAATACTCAAAATGCTAATTTTGGCACAACTTTGGTCACTGGCAGATAACGTTCCTGAGTTTTTAGGTGCCTGGAGTTCTCCTGGAATCCCCTAACTAGCTTGTTTTTGCCACCTGTTTTCTGTATCAAATTTGATGTTCTGTGCAAAAGACATGGGCTATTTCTGGTAGGAATGAAGTGACATAAATATTTACAGAAATACCATGTAAAGTCCATTTCTTATTTTCTATGTCATCAATTATGCTGTCATCAAACACGCCCACTCTACTAGAGGAAAAACGCACATGAATAAAAATGGAGATAGCCTTCCTAGCACAGAAAATCCAGAAATATAGAAGGCAAGATTTCACAAACACATTGTTGCCTAGTTAACTATCATTCTATCTTTGGCCATGTTCTTAAATATAAAGGTACCTCTGAAACCCTGTAGGAATGAGAACACTGTCCAGTTTCAATTATTTTCGAGTTTTCTATTTCTAATCTGCAAATAACTTTTGGATGATGTCTGTGGCCATTGAGTGGACTCTTCAATCCATGAGTTTCACATGAATAAATGTGATATCTTTGAGAACTAGACATTTAACTTCTGTACACCTCAGTTTCCTTGAATGCAAAAGCAGAAAATAACATTTGATGTGATAACACATATGAAACCACTTTGGAAAGTTTGTAAAGCAGGCTACAAATGTCACTGGTTCTATTCTGTGTTCATTAAACACTTCCTGGTGTCCCCAAGTTATCTACAGCATGGTGCTCCTTGGGCCTGCCTTAATAAAGCTGAAGAGGAGGAGTGAGAAGGAAAGAGGTTTCCGTTGCTTAGCAAAGCTGTGAATGCATTACTGTAGTTTTTGATGGATCTTGATGTTGAATTTGAGGTTCATTACCCCACTTTTGCTTGCTACCTAGTTGTGGTAATTTACTGAGACCAATGGGTTCTGCTACTTCATGTAGGAAAAACTCCTTGGATATTAGTGCAAAGACAGGAAAAGCTCTTTTATATTTGTAGAAAATAAATGTCATTTGGATTCAAAGTGGTATTGTGGGTATATGAAGAGAAGTCCTCAGATGAAAGCATTCACTCAGAAAGACAGTGTCCAATTTCTGTTCATAGCACTTCAGGTGATCTTACCTGTCAAAATGATAAAGTTATTTATTGCCTTTAAGGACACAAATTTGAGTCAGCCCAAATTGTTCCTTCAAGTACTCATATTAAAGTTGTAGTTTTGTCAGTAATATTAAATTGACCCAGGGGCTTTATTTTCACAGGGGAATACTTACTTGAGCTTGTAAAAGGGGCATTTTTATTCTTGATTGAACAACATACTGGAAGGTGTTAACACTTTTTATTTCCAAGGCGCTATACACACATTATCCTACACTCATACTATCTATGCAAACTGGTTTGATATTCTTGTCAGCAGCACCAAATTTATAGCCAAAGGACCTCCAGGGCTTCAGTGATTTTTTTTAAAGGCAAGAAAATATAGTTTCAGAGTGCCCTATCAGTCCTCCATTCAGCCCAATCCCCCACGCTGGACTCTGCCTTTTTGCATGCAGAAATCCCTGCCCACTTGCTCAGACACACTTCGGGGGACTCCCTTCTTTAGGCAGGTTCGTGACCTGATTTTAAATAAACACATTGCTATCACTGGTTGAGGGAAGGCTATTTACTTAATCGTTGGCACTCCATTTATTCTGAAATAATTTGAAATTTAGCCTTTTCCTATGTCAGTTGAGAAATTATGCATAATTAATATATTTGAGAACAATTTAGAGAGGACTTCAGACATAGATGTAAGAAAAGCCAATTTGTGAAATGTAAATTGTCACCAATCTCAATAGCAACTATAAATATTTAAAATATACCCTAGGAAAAACAGAGGGGTGAAAAGAATGTGTGATGGCCAGTCTTCTAATGAGTCCCATGGAAAGACACTGTGTTTGGGGTTTTATAGGTTTATTAGGGAAAGTAGCAAAGGATGAAAAACTGAGCACCTACACTATTCTGGGCATCTTACAAAGTGCTTTGTATAAGTTGATGATGCCATTTGTTCTCCACAATTCTTTGATATTTGGATTATTTTTAAGACAGAGTAACAGACTCTGAGAGGTTAGGCAACAGTAAGGTTAGGATTTGCAACTGGACAGTCTTTGGTGTTTTTTATACATTTGTTTTGATTTTTTTTTTTTTTTAAAGAGAGAGAGAGTGCCAGCTGGAGAAGGGAGGTAGAGAGAGAGAGACAAAGAGAATCCCAAGCAGGCTCCATGTCCAACACGGAGTCTGACGTGAGGTTCCATCCCACAATCCTGGGATCATGACCTGAGCCAAAATCAAGAGTGGGACACTCAACTGATTGAGCCACCCAGGCACCCCAGCAACTGGCATACTTTGATTTGAATCTATTAAAAAAGAGACAACAGGCCCAAAATAGAGTCACTTGTGCTAACCATGTCACTAAACCAAGATTTAATAACTAATTTAAATACAGCTTCAATCTCTCCCAGGAATGGAATCTTAACCCAGTCAATCTGGAATTATCTGCTCAGCACTAGTGAGGTATTCTGTCTGACAGACTCCTGCTGTCCCCCAGAGGAAGGTGACCGTACCTTAAACTATCCACATTGTGCTAGTAACTTCCTTGTCTTGCCCTCCTCTGCCTATACAAGTCTTTAATTTTCCACAGTTCTTTTTTTTTTTTAATTTTTTTTTTCAACATTTTTTATTTATTTTTGGGACAGAGAGAGACAGACAGAGCATGAACGGGGGAGGGGCAGAGAGAGGGAGACACAGAATCGGAAACAGGCTCCAGGCTCTGAGCCATCAGCCCAGAGCCCGACGCGGGGCTCGAACTCACGGGCCGCGAGATCGTGACCTGGCTGAAGTCGGACGCTTAACCGACTGCGCCACCCAGGCGCCCCAAATTTTCCACAGTTCTTCAGAGACCCTTTCTATTTTGCTAGATAGGATGCTGTCCAGTTCATGAATTGTTGAAGAAAGCCAGTAAGATCTTTAAAATGTACTCAGTTGAGTTTTGTTTTTTAGAAAGCCTAGCTCTGTGCTCCTAACCTACAGACAGCGCCACCCCTAGACTCAGCAGGCAGCAAAGGAAAGGAATAGAAAGAGGCTAATTCCTTTCCAGATAGGGGCAGTACAAGATGAATATTCTATGTCTATCTAATCCCAGCCTGTTCTGTTGCTAGTTACCAAACAAAATTTTGAGTACCAGAGAAAGGGTTAGAATTAAACCAGATTAAAAATCTGTCCCATGGTTGATAATCAGGAAGGTTTAATTTGTGAACGTGGCTATGTGTGACACTATGGGTGGTATCTCTAGACTCGATCATTTGTACATATAGATTATATGTTCTCCTCTTGTAGGGAAATCACATGGTTTCCTGGGTGTGCAGGTCAGAAAGATGTCAGGACAGGAGTTTGTGTCTGACTCTAGAAGGCTAGATTTACAGCTCTGTTGATCAGCAGTTTAGATGGAACACCACAGGCTCCTGACACTTGAAACAACAAAGATTTGGTTTCTCTTTCCGGATTCCACCCCATGGAGCGGTATTTTCATCGCGCTCTTTTTTTTAGATGTTTGCTTCTTGGTACCTAAACCTGCCACAGAATTCAGCTTTGGCCTATGCTGCTGCCCTTATGCTTTCAGTTCTTAGTTGCTGGAGTGATGTTTTTCTTCATCAGTTCTCTTTCCACTGTGTGTAGCCTTGCCTCCATTCGTGCACTCCCTGGCTGACCCCTGGCCTTCTTCGGTTTGGATCCACTACCTCCCCTTTTTCAGTCTAAAGGTCTCTGGAGTGTTTGTGGTTTTGTGTGTGTTTGTTTGTTTTCATGAACAGCTCCTTGCTGCCCCCATCTGGCTCAAATTGTAATTGACCTATCTGTTGGCAGACCAAGAGTTGAGAGTCCTACCTGAGCATTAGATCACACCGTGTCGATCCCATATTCTTCTCTCTTCTTTTTCTCCTATTACTCTTTCCAAACGTTTTTTTTTAATTACCTTCTCTAATATTATTTCAATAATAACTATTTTTTCTTGGATTTGTCAAATCAATAAAACTGGTTATATATGTGTTCATCTTAAATTTATAACAATGAGAACTTTTTATTTTCCTTTGATTTTAAACATAAAGTCTGTTTTCCTTATTAATACAGTGTACCTGCTCAATATTGAAAGTTTTGAAAACACCGAAAGGCATACAGAGAGCAAACATCATTTATAACTCAACTACAACAGATAGTTACCATTAACATTGTGTTGTTTTCTGTACGTGTTATTTATAAGATTCTGTATGGGTGGTTCCATAGCCTGCTCTCCCTCTTAGCAATATGTCATTGGCTATTTTGGCCCTTTTAATAGTGACAACCTCCTTTCACAGGCGATCATACTCACAACTTTGTTGGGGTCTCAAATCATTATAAGATTATAAGCATCTGCAAAGCAGATTTTGGATATATGAACAGAAGCTTCTGCATTCTCTCCACACTGTAAAATGCTAGGCTGTTTATGCTGTGATGCTCAATGAATGAGGTTGACTGTCTGTTTTGAGTTCATGATATGTTTTCCAAAATGGCAATAAAAATGGTAATGAAATGTTAAGTTATTCTCAGCTACTAAATTCCTAGTACCAGGAACATCATAAATTGTCTTTTTGATGATCAAAACTATTTGACCATAAATTTCAATGAAGTCACAATAACCTCTGAATTTCTCTCCAGTCCTTTTTATCCCATATGTTTTCATCATGACTGAATTACTTTGCAACTAATTAGAACGTAAGAGAAAATACAGTATATATTAAGGTGGTTTTGAGAAGTCACTAAATTTATTTAAAAAAAAATTTATTATAAAGGGCATTTGGTGGAGCATCTTACCCCAAATACCCTTTTTTGTCAATAATTCATCTGTCCATCTTGCCTCCTTTCTGGCCATAGTGAAGTAATTCCTGTGTATACTTTCCTGTGATCCAGAAGGGAATGGATAGGCTCAAAATCAAAGCTGCATGTCAAAGGAGAGCTCAAAATCACCAGCCCTGGTGCTATACTATTTCTTTCTAATGTTTCTAGCTTACAGAAGCTGGTGAGGTTGAATAATATCCCAAGCCTGAAGGAGAATCTATGGACAGGTCTGTTTTTAGCCAGTGCATGAGGTCAGCCTTGATATGGGAGGGATGGCTCCACTCCTCTTCTCTCTTAATGGTAAGAAACAAAATGTTACAAAATAAAGACTAAATTGAAGAAATGAAGTTGTTTTCATCTAAAAAAGATAATAAAAAGAGCAGAGAACAGGAACATGCTTTTTTTTCCCCCACCAATTAATAATCTTCACATTTTAAAGAAGTTTTAGGTTCACAGCAAAAATGAGAAGAAAGTACAGAGAGTTTCCATATGCTCTTGCCTTCACACACCCACAGCCTCCCCCACTATCAACATCTCACACCAAAGTACATTTGTTGCACTGGATGAGCCTATATTGACACATCATTACTGCTCCAAGTCTATAGTCTACATTGTGGTTCACTCTAGTTTTTCATATCACATGAGTTTGGGCAAGTGTATATGTACCCAACATCATAGTATTGTACAGAACAGTTTCACTGTGCTAAAAATCCTCTGCGCTCCGTATATTCACCCCTCCCTTCCAGCCCCCCCCCCCCCCCCCAGCCCTCATCAAGCTCTAATCCTCTTACTGTCTCTATAGTTTTTCCTTTTCCAGAATGTTGGAATCATCATACAGTATGTAGCCTTTTCAGGTTGGCTTCTTTCACTTAGTAATATGCATTTGAGTTTCCTTTATGTCTTTTCGTGGCTTGATAGCTCATTTCATTTTAGCATTGAGTAATATCCCATTGTCTGGATGAACCACAGTATATCCCTGTAACCACTGAAGGACATCTTGGTTGTTTTCAAGTTTGGGCAATTAGGAACAAAGTTGCTATATGTATCTGTGTACAAGTGTATGGTTCGTCATTAAGTTTTCAACTCATCTGAGTAAATCAGAGTGTGATTGCTAGATTGTACCACAAGAGTATGCTTAGATTTGTCTTTCAAAGTGGCTATACCATTCCACATTCCCACAAGTAATGAATGAGAGTTCCTGTTTACTCCACATCCTTTTCAGTAGTTGGTGTTGTCAGTGTTTTGGAATTGGCCATTCTAATACGTATGTAGTAATATCTCATCATTAATTTACAATTCCCTAATGACGTATGATGTTGAATATCTTTTCATGTGCTTACTTTGTGATCTGTATATCTTCTTTGGCGAGGCATCTGTTGAGGTCTTTACCCATTTCTTTCACTGGTTTGCTCGTTTTCTTATTGTTGATGTCTAAGAGTTTTTTGTCTATATTTTGAAGAACAGTTGTTTATGAGAGGTGTCCTTTGCAAAAATTTTCTCCCTGCCTGTGGCTTGTCTTCTCATTTTCTTGAAGAGCATGCTTTAGAAAAACAGCTTTCTTTTTACTTTTGTCTCCATGGATAACCAATGCAGAGAGTTCTTCTTAACATATTTAGAAAATAATTGTTTAACCAGAGAAACTGAATAAATTATATTTGCCTGACTGTTCTTGGTTCTAATTCTGGAAACTCAAAATGCATGTTCTATGATCTATGGATACTTAGTATCTAGCTCTTCCTACTCTAGATGCTACATGGATGTGAACCGGCAAGAAAGAATAGAGCAAAGAGACTTATTTTTTTAATGTTTTTTTATCTTTTGAGAGATAGACAGAGTGCAAGTGGGGGAGGGGCAGAGAGAGGAGAAACACAGAACCTGAAGCCCGCTCCCAGATCTGAGCTGTCAGCATAGAACATGATGAGGGGCTTGAATTCATGAATAGCGAGATCATGACCTAAGCCAAATTCAAAAGCTTAACCAACTGAGCCACCCAGGCGCAATGCAAAGAGACTTCTTAACTTTATGTTTAATGTCTCTGAAGGCAATTCTCTTCTGGCATAGTATTTCCTGTTCAGGATTATTTCTGTCCAAGTACAGTCAGGACTTTTTTTTTTTCTTCTTTTTGCTATCCTAGAAAGGACTACCAGGAGATTAAAGATAAAATATATGGTATTATATTTCAGCTCTCTACCCAGCATTCTCAAACATCTTACAAACACTTATCAAAAAAAGATATTATGTGATATTTTCCTTAGCGCAAATTAAAAAAGAAATGTTTGCTCTCTGTTTATATTCTGGTACCATACAATGTATTCTCAAAGAAGAAAAAGCTTTACAAATTCCTTTGAAAATAATGTTTTTGCTATTTCCTTTCTTTTTCTCTCTTCCACCCTTTCTTAAACATTTTCTGAATGCAGCTGAAATTATCTTCAGTTTGAATTCCATGTAATTCTTTGCTTATTTTCTGTTTGGTCATGATAGGGAATGATGAGGATGATAAAGTCAGAACTTTATAAAAGCTATATGTAAAATTTAATTATAGATATTGAGTACATTGGGATGTTAGGTAATCTTCCATTTATGCTTTGATTATATAAGCATACTTATAATTTCAAAAGTGTTCAGACAATAATTTTAGATGAAATCAATCAGGCACTTAAGCAAAGTTAGATTATTATGGTAAATACACATCCCTACACACAAAAAAATATTGGTTTTGATTACTCTATATTCTATCATTACACACATAAGCATAGTTTTTCTTTCTCTCAACCCTTTCCATCTTCTCCTGATGAAATCCCCTATCCTTTGAAATGTTAGTGTGACACTAAGAACTTCATGATAAAAGATGTAAGAGAAACATGACCTTTCTCAGCAAATGCAACACTAAGAGTGTTGTCTATATTTCCATTTCATCTTTTATATGAAAAACACAACAGTCTTCACTTTTTCAATAGAAAGAGACATTGTAGCAGTTAACAAGCTAATAACACAAGTGGACTGTGTTTCTCCTAAGGAAAGTATTACATAGGTTCAAAACTCTTCAGAATTACAGTAATTTGAGAAGAGCTGCCCTATCAGTTTTATTTAAGGGCATGTTAGAACTAGTACTCCAAGCTCTTCAATCTGTCAATAGACAATTAGATGTGCTACAAAACATCTCTCCTCTACAACTTGTGTCTTCAGTGTGTTTAAATTGGGTGAAATCACAGTTATTAGCCTGATAAGCAATGATGTCATTGACTCTTTGGGCTACATTTCTTCCTATTAAACATGGCTGCATGAGGGAATAATTTTTGGACAGCTGCATCAGATGTTGCTGTGTTTTGCAGATCTAGCTAATGTGGAAGCTTCCTCTCTATTGAACTTGGTATCTGTACTGGAATAAATTCTCAGAAATCATTAATAAAGTAATTTTTTAAAATGCTCCTGCCGTTTCTGTGAGCTCAGATTACAGCAGTTACAGTAATTACTACTAGTGATATGCAATATACCCAGGGCCTATTAAGGAGATTTTTATGGGCCTCTTTTTTGCAATCTTTGCACCTGAAAGATTGTAAAGGAAAAAGGGTGCTAACGATGGAAGCCTCAGTACTGCTATCACCTTACTGTTTATGATGCTTATATGAATACTTAGAAATTTTGGTCCTTTCTGACACAGACTCCTCTCAGGCCATTGACAGAATTACCACCTTTAGGCAATTTGCATGTTCTAATTAGGGTTCCCTTAAAAATTTACTTGGAGGACAAACTACAGCTCTTACAGAGGGTAAGACAATTATGAAGACTCATCATTTGCCATCTGTGCTGTTTTCCAATAGACCAGTGGAAAATCATTTTCTTGGAATACTCATAGTCATTTATGTCTGAGGCCCTTAGGGAATTGATTTTCCCATAGGACCCTTCTAAGGAAACAGCATCTGGCTATGGTCTTTTGCTTCCTACTTGAACACAGCCAAGAAACAGGATTGTCTCTAATTGAGAGTTCCATATATAAGAATCCTATTCAGGCTTTCTAACAGGCCTGAGGCTGGCTCTAGGAACAGATTGGATTTTTCTTCTCATGGCTACTTAGCCATTGTTTCAGTGTCTGCAGATAGGTGGACAATTTCTCCTTCCTTTCCTCCTTCTTTCTTTCCTTTCTTTTTTCTTTCCTCCCTTCCTCCCTTTCTTCCTTCATCTATAACATTTATTTATATGTAGCTCTTTTCTGAGCATGGAGCCTGGTGTGGCTTGTGGTTTATTTATAATGTACTGTCTCCCTGTCTTCTGTTTGGAGGTGGGCATATCATCCAGAGATGATTAAGCATTCTGTAGGTCCGTTAGATATCAATGTAGATTGCTGGACTCTTAATAAAGCAAGCCCAGTGATGACCCCTGCAATAACAAGTTTACCATTAAGTATTATTTGCTCAAGAAGAGGTTATGTTGTCTCTTCAGTCTTAGACTTTAGAATCAGTGATGGGTCATAGTGGGCATGAACATAAGGAGAAGGGATGTGGGAAGAGTGTTCCTTTCAAGTCAGTGAGTACTCTCAGAGAAGCAAGTGGAAGAGTCAACTGAGAGGCATTCTCATTCCATTTTGAAATCTATAAACAAATAAGTTGAGTTATTTTCATCTCATAGTTATCTTTAGTAGTGCCGCAATAGTATTATGCATAAGGGGGAAATGTTGCCTTTTTTGAATAGTCAAAGTAACCTACATCCTTTTCAGAATAAAACTTTTTCATATATGAGGAAGAGGATAGTGTAGTGATATATATACACTTGGAAGCCAGGTTACCAAGTACACATTTTGGCTCTGTATTGTGACCTTCTTAACCTACCTATGGCTCAGTTTCCTAATGTATCTAATGGGGTTAAAAACACCATCTACCTCGCAAGGTTGTTAAAGGGATTAAAAGAGCATATATTTATAAAGCAGTCAGAATGGTGACTGCCATGTAGCAAGCAACTTGAAAGTGTGTTCCAAACAAGTAAAAGTTCAACCCACTCCAACAAGATAGAAATTGTACATTAATAGGGAATGGAGGAGTAGCAGTGAAGGTAGCTTATACAGCATTACATCAATGCAAGATGACATTGCTTATGATTCATTTTCCATGGACAGAGTTTAGATATACATTTGGTAGATGGCCTATAAATTTTATTGAGTGATTGAGCACTGTGCTCAGTATTTTGGTCCACATTGCTATTTTTCATATAGATTCTATTTTACAAAGCCTTTTCATTAGATTTGAACAAAATTATGGTCACAGTGGTTCTCAGGATCTTTCACCGTAGAGTATTGCTATAGGAAGCACTTAGATAAAGGCATTAAATTATCCTTTATTGATAAGCTACACTTGGTGAATTAATTTTTTATTTATACATTAACTTTTAATAGTCATTTAACTTCAGAAAGAGTCATAGACATATGGTCTTTCAATATCTTCCAGTTAAGATATTCTAAAATCAATCTTTTCATTTCCAGAAATAAATCCAATTTGATCGCGTCATTTCCCTGATTAGAGGTATTTAGTGTCTCTCCATCATCCACACAAGATACAATACAAGTACCTTAGTGTACATGCCCTTTCATGATCTGGCTATAACTTTTTTTTTTTTTTTTTTTGCCTAATCTCTTATCATTTCTTCCATTTCTCCTCACTTTAGCTCTACAAATATAAAACTTAACGCAGGGTTAATACCTTTTACATTTGCACCTGGAAAAAGCTGTTCTCAGCACCTGTAGCATATCCTTTTTGATTCCTCACTGTCTACTTTCTCCTCTTAGCTCATACCAAACTGTGACTTGGCCTTTACATTTTAGCTCTGTTTAACGAAATTTCTAGGGCTACATAAGCTCTTTCCTCCATGTTGTCACTGTAATAACAATAAGCCTAGCATGTGTGAGGTTCTACTCCTGTTGCTTTACATATTAACTCATTTAATCCTCATAATTAACGTGGAAGGCAAATATTCCCCCATTTTACAGACTGGGAAACTGAGTCACCAAATAAGTTAAATAAGTTGTCCAAGGTCATACTGTTGATTGATTACAGAGCCATATTTTAAGGGCACTGCACTACACTGAAGCTTGTATATTTTTATATTTTTCCCTTTATCAGATCTTAATAAGTATTTATACACATGACTCTGTTCCGGTAAACACTTCCATGGCCTACTAAGATCCTTAACTGATAGATGCTCAATAAATGTTTGCAAGATGGTTACTCATTCATTAAAAAAATTTGAAAATTAGAAAGTGCAATTATTGAATCCAAAGAAATTCATATGATTTCTCAAATCTCCATTGCTTTTTTCCATCTTCTATGTTTTCTGATTAATAAAAACCACAGTGATGATATTGCTACTATTTTATTTTCAATATACATAAACTCTTGCAGTTGAATTGGAGACTGGATCTCATTTTGCCTCTTTTTACTTGACATTACCAATAATTCACCGCTTTAGTCATCTTTTCATTCAGGCTTTAGTAGACCAGATACTGAGTTTATATGTTATTATAATACATTTTCTCAACCTTGAAGACATAACTGCCTCTGTTTTAAAAACTTCTGGGGCACCTGGGTGGCTCAGTCGGTTAAGCACCAGATTTCAACTCAGGTCATGATCTCAAGGTTTGTGGGTTTGAGCCCCATGTCAGGCTCTATGCTGACAGCTCAGAGCCTAGATCCTGTTTCAGATTTTGTGTCTCCCTCTCTCTCTGCCCCTCCACCACTCACACTCTGTCTCGGTCTCTGTCTCTCTCTCTCTCTTTCTCTCTCTCTCAAAAACAAATAAACATTAAAAATTTTTTTTTAAAAAAAGCTTCTAGGCAAAGGGGAGGAATTGAAATAAAAATGAAACATAGAATTTGTCACACTCTAAAGAAATATTTTAATAACACACCACCAGGATGTTCTGCTTTTGAAATAACAAATTATTTATTTTCGAGTATGTAGGGAAAGTCACGTATAAGATCACAGTAAACATCAGCACATTATAGAAAGATGACTTCATTACTTTGCTCTAGTCTTAATTCCCACATTTCTATATTATGTTATCTTATAGGTTGATTGATTTTTTTTTCAGGCATTTAATAGTTTACTTCATGGTCCTTTGAAAAAATACCACAGGCCCTTACCTTACTACCCCCTGCCTTTTTTTTTTAACAATACTTCATAGAACATTAGCCTGATCTGGATCTCGTAGAAAACACGACATGTTTGTCAAAATAAAAAGCATTGTTAGCCATCTCCATATTGACAACAAACCTAGTCAACTCACTTTAAATGTAGATCAAACTGATTGGCTCTGACAGGAAACCACTTAAATACGTTTGTATTTTATGCTTAAATTCATGCTATATTTTTCATCTGTTTTTTTTCTTTTTTTTTTTTTTTTTTTTTTTTTTTTTTTTCCAGTTCCAAGAAGACACAACTTTTAGGGAACTTAATAAATTAGGTATGGTCAACTTTCTGTGTATTTCATATTTTCCTAGTCTCTTTGTAATGGCCATAGAAAAAGAACTTGGGAATTTACCACTGGAAGAGTTTTTAACATTAGAATGGTGGAATCTTTCTTTCTTTCTGAATTTAACAGTGCATATGGATGCATGTGCAGGTGCAGAATGCATCGCTAGAATGGCCTTGTGTCCTCACCAGTCTAGAGTTAAATTTCCACCCCTTGCTGCTATTTTACTTCTCTAGAAATATTTCCTATGTAATTTCCTGTTGCATCGATATAGTTTTTCCTATTCTAAGTTCTATTGAGTCTCACAGACCTAGCTTTGAAGATTTCAAATTTCATATTCCTTGAAAAAATATTTTCTTTCATAATTATTATGCCCACTCCCCCAAAAATAAAATACAAAAGGAATAATTGGAATGTCTCTAATAGCCAGGTACAAACTCCTAAAACATAACTATGATCTTTAAAAAGCATGCTACTTTTTGCTTATGATTCTGTCAGCTGAATCAACCTACAAATTTTATCTAAATGTTAAACAGTATGAAACAGAATAAGGTAGCCAGTATAGTTCCAATACAAAGAAAGAAAGTAAATCGTATTGTTTATTTTGTGACATTTTCTGCAACGTGTTGCTTACCATGGTAAATTTTTTTTTGCAAAGTTTTGAGACAGCGCATAAGTAGATGATATCCATTTCCAGCACTGTCAAAGTGAATTCCAACTGAGCTCATTTTTTTTTTATTTTTTTAAGTTTATTTATTTTTGAGACAGAGACAGAGCATGAACGGGGGAGGGGCAGAGAGAGGGAGACACAGAATCGGAAGCAGGCTCCAGGCTCTGAGCCATCAGCCCAGAGCCCGATGCGGGGCTCGAACCCACAGACCGCGAGATCGTGACCTGAGCCGATGTCGGACGCTTAACCGACTGAGCCACCCAGGCACCCCAATTGAGCTCATTTTTTATCTGTTTGTTGGAAACCAGATTTATGACCACAGGTAATGTCTCTCTGCTCCCTTCCAACAGGACTTCCTACCAAAAATTGAACAATACTATTTTGCTATTTTAGTTTTAAAAACAAAAGTTCCCACCCATATATGTTTTACAACCCTGCTCACCAATTTGGATGATTTTGTTGATTTGCCTCTGCATACACGTGAGTGAATTGCTTATTTCTCCCTTCTCCTCTAATGCCAGGTCTCTCATTCTCTGCCTCTCAGAGCCTGAATGAACTACAAGTCAAAGGAGACACTTAGGAAGATCTTAGATTATCATCATCCATCCATCCCATTAAAAAAATCTTAAAAAACATTTTATGGTGGCTAAAATAACATTCATAAACTTAACAATATCTTAGTTTCATTTGTATGGGTATATTTGTGTCAAAATAGTTTCCGATGCTACCTTATATTATTTTTTCTCTTTGGGTAAGTACAGTATTCTTGTAAATGCTAAAGAATCACGTAGTTCCACAATTCAAACTCAAGTATTGTTGCTGTGCCCTGGCTAGTCATGTGGTCCATAGGCTGGACCTGTGGTAAGAAGTAAGAGTGTGATAAAAATATTTTAAATTCCTTCAGCCTTAATACTTTTATTTTGCTCAGATTATGGTGAAGACAGGCACACAATAAGTCATTAACTTGCTAACAAGAGAGGGTCTGGTGAGAAACACTCTCTCTCATGCCAGGTAACCTTCTCCTTTTGCTCAGTATTTAGGGCCCCCAGGGAGAGGCCCAGGACCATGAACATATCAAGTTCATTGGATATTTCTTAGCAGCTTTTTCCAGGGTGGCCCTTGTCATACACTGTCTATTTCTCTTTCCCTAGGGGCACAATTTGAATCAACATTCCTCTCTTGTTGAAGACTCCAAATCTTTTTACAAATCAAAATGTGTGAAATTTTAATCTGCATAGCTCTAAAGTCTAGAAGACATTTCCTGGTTTGTGGGAATCCTATATCAGATGGGCACCCCTAGCTTGAAATGTTAAATATGTTAAATTGATTTTCTTAAGGACTTCAATGCAAATGAGAAACTTTAGAAGGGAAAGCTATAAAATTTCATATGGAATCATGAAACCATCATGGTGATTTGGTAACAGAAAATGTGGGCAAATGGTCAGACAGATTATGTTGTAGAAATCTTGATTCCAAGGCTTTGGGTGAGATTCTAAGAAGTATTCATTGATTTAGATGACTGACTTAGAAGTAAGGTTAATGGACTTTGGAAGAAGCATTCAGAATGGAAGTGAAGAATGAGGTCTCTTGACTTCTTTAAAACATAAGAGACTCCTAAAAACTGAGAACAAACTGAGGGTTTATGGGGGGTGGGAGGGAGGGGTGGGTTGGTGATGGGTATTAAGGGCACCTCTTGGGATGAGCACTGGGTATTGTATGGAAACCAATTTGATAATAAATTTCATTAAAAAAAAAGATATTATTAATCAGGCCCAGAAGCTGTACTAACAACAACAAAATCATAAACACTCAGGGAAAGAATACAAAGAATTTTAGTGACAAAATAGCATAAAATATGAGGATGTACATAGGAAAATCCTCTTAAGATGAAAAGGCAAACGGGCACCTGTGTGACTCAGTCGGTTAAGCATCCGACTTTGGCTCAGGTCATGATCTCCCAGTCCGGAGGTTCTAGCCCCATGTCAGGCTCTTCGCTGACAGCTCAGAGCCTGGAGCCTACTTCATATTCTGTGTCTCCCTCTCCCTCTGCCCCTCCCCTGCTCACACTCTGTCTTTCTGTCTCAAAAATAAATAAATAAATAAACATTTTTTAAAAATAAAAAAAAAAGATGAAAAGGCAATATGATAAAATTAAATAAATAACAAATTAAGGAAGTAATTCTAAAATACCACAAGAATAAGCATTAAGAAAATCCTCCAAGAGAAGTAGGCACTAAAGGAAGGTGTGTTTATAGACAGATGGCAAAGTAGTCAGTCACACGTGGGTCTAGCCCACTACTCCAATTCAACTGGTCCCAACCCAAATTGTGTTTATCATAGTTAAGGTCTGAGCAATTGTATTTAATTTGAACTTTACAGAGATTAATATAATTAGATAAAAGATGATATGCTAATGGATAAGAATATAAAACTATGAACAACATAGTACTATTTCTCTGAGATAAGAAAGAGCTGAGCATTTATATTATTGAAAGGGTGTGTTGAACTCTAGTCACCATGTGGATAGCAGATAGCATCTCCAGTAATGCTCTACTGGTGAGAAAAATTTTTCCTCTACCTTCTAGGTTCTTTGGCTGGTCTAATAGTCAACTTGATGTAAGACAGGTTAATAGGAGAAAAACAAAATTACATATAAACAGGGGACCCATAAGAATATGTGATCCCAGGACAAGTAGGGCAATTGAGATTTATATACTATCCTGAGCTAAGAAATGTGATAAGGGTCTGGGACAGCCAAGCAGGGGAGGATAATTCACAGACTATCAGAAGAGCAGCTGTTTGGTAATTAGGTGCTTACCTTGCCATACAGATAGGTCATTCAAATAAAAGTTATCTCTAATAATATCTCTAGTAATATGTCTTTCTCTCTGAGCCAGGCCCCCTATCTAAATTCTTTTAGGTAGGTAAGGGAGAGGTGAACATTTTTCTTAATCTGCTGGGTCTTGATTACATCCAACTCAAAATAATCCCCATGCCAAAGTGGCATATTCTGGGGTCACATATTCTCTTCCCCTTCACTGCCCAATGCAACATGTTCCCTTAATAATTTAGAGGAATTCAATTCTCCAGTGCCCATGTAAACTATATTTTTACCTTCTTCATCTAGTCTTCAAGTTAGAGTCATAGTTTTCTGACACATTACAAAAAGATTTCTTGGACTCAAAAAGTGATCTGAAATAGTGGGGATTCCAAAAGTCTTGCTCAGTAGGCAGCACACATAGATCCAGTACGGAGAACTGGGCCAAATGAGGGGCAAACATGACTTTTCTACGTTCAATTTTAAGTCTCTACGTATAGAGGTAGTCGTGAAGGAGTCACAGTTACTTCTTGGAATGGAAAGGTGTGCTTTGCAAATGGAATGCACTTTCATAATTTCAGATAGCTATGTTTACTCACCCTGTAATAACAAGATCTTAAGTCTTAGGTACTTCTTTGCTATCCTTGTTATCTGGATTGCTCATTCAAGCAGTTACTTGTTCCTTGTTTACTCATTCAATAAATATTTTTTTAACTTATGTTGGCCAATGCAGACTAGTCTATTTTAGCAAACAGTTTGCTTAGCATGTGTCTGGTCACTCCAAATATAAACTACTTTAGGGCATAGATGAGCTTATATTTTCTTTATATTACCCCACTCGCCCACATCAGTTCTTGGCATGTAGTAAGCAATTAATGCCTACCTAATTAATTTAGTTTAATTGAAATTACATTCATAAGGTGTGGGGATTTTGACTAAATAAATTCAGGTATTAGAATAACTCGTTTCCATAAACACTAGAATTCTGAATAAATGAAGCCAAGAATGTGAATGTTTTAATTCTATTGGCAGTAACAGAGAGACATTAACAATTGCTACATCAGTGTCATGCTTGAAAGAGAATGCTTATTTTGAAAAAAAACAAAAGAGTCTTGGACATGAATGGAAGCCCCAGAATCATTCCTGGATTGTTCTTAAAACTATAATCCAGGTAAGAAGTTGAGACTGGTAAATAAAGAACTCAGTCAAGTGTCAGGTTTCAGGAACAAGAGTTCACTCGCAGGACGATTGTTAAAACTTTGATAATCTTAAGTTGGCTCTTTCAGCATATTGCCTACATTTGACTGTCTCTGGCAAATTCTACCCAAATATAGTCATGTGTTTAAGTGAAGAACCTCACATGATCTGAGACATCTAACTGAGCTCTCCACAGGTAGGTTAGAAAAGTAGTTAGTGGTGCTGTGTTGGGCTCAAAAAAGATGGGACACTTTTTTCAGTATAAAGAAGTGTTGAAGAAGCAGAATTTCCTGACTTTGCTGAGGGCCAGCCCTGCCTTTTTGTATATGGGCCTGGTACTTAGAAACACAATGAACTCTTGGTTTGAGAGAATCTCTCAAGGGTGTATATTTTCCATGTCAAGACTTGAGTTCCTGCCAATAAGATGAGGTCCTTACTATTTTTGCAACATAATTGTAGTAGTAGGATGGGGTTGAAAGTTTTGAAAAAGGGAATTCCCATGTCAACCCTGCCACCTCCTGCAACATTCCTCTATGCTTTTGTCTGTATTTGACTCTAGTCATAGGAAACAACTCTTCCTGATGATTCTGGATGGAAGAGGCCATAGAAGAAGGAGCATTTTCCAACTGCTTTAATGTGCAACCTTCTTACTTCTCAAGAGCCAGTTATCAACATGCCACCTCAGTATGTGAAAAATTACTTGACTCCTAGAAACTCCCAAAGAACTTTTACACTATATTCTGCCTTTCTTGGCAGCTTTCCTTAGAGACATTTTGGCATAGTTTTTCCTCTCTTAAAGGATAAGCTTTTTCTCCTCCATCAGATATTTGCTAGGCATCATCAACTGATTTCTTTGCTCACCTACATAACTTTCTGATCTGGCCTAGGACTTTATCTCCATAATGCCTTTTTCTAAAACTTAAATTTTAAAATGCATGCAACTAAATTAAATACAGTTTTAAAAAATATCCTAGGGACAACCTAAAGAAGGGGAAAAAAACTTTTAAAACAGCATCCAAAAAGATCTTCAGTAAAGACAAAGCATTTGTCTTGGTAGTGGCAAGGAAGTGTATGAATTGATTTCATGCACAAGCAATCTCAAATTTTATGAAAACAGGTTGTATTCCAGGACTGTTTGTTTGGAATTTGGAAAGTATTCTCTCATAAAAACAATATGTTGACTAGGGATTAGAGTGTCAGGCTAACTCACAAAAGCTTACTTAATTCATGGAGTAGAACTGCAGTATGTATTGTCAGAATACCTGGTAACAGGAATCAGGCAGCCTTGAGAGTTAAATGGAAGAAGAATGTCTTTTCCCATTTCCTAGGGATGCCTCTAAACAGTAATTTGAAGCCTGTGGGGTTTGCCCTTGACATCCTTCTACAACCCTGTCTGATCTTACTTCCTGCACTCAATGCTACTCTGGCAGTCCTAGCACACGCTTAACCTGCCTTAAGGCACTCATACTCAGGCATCTCACCCATGATTTCATTGAGATTTTAAAGGATCTGTCTTCCTTCATCTCTCAATTTCCAATTTTCTCAGCATATTTACATTTAAGTGCTAAAAACAGATCAATCAAAACCAATTAAATCATGCTATGGTGTGGAAAACCAATGACTTCTCTGCAAGTATTCTTTTAAAAGAGACTTGTTGACCCAAATATATAAATTCAGATAAAATTGTGCAATTTAGGGTAACCTAGGTGGCTCAGTCAGTTGAGCATCTGACTCTTGGTTTCAGCTCAGGTCGTGATCTCACAGTTCATGGGTTCAAGCCCTTTGTTGGGCTCTGTGCTGACAGTGCAGAGCCTGTTTAGGATTCTCTCTCTCTTTCTCTCTCTCTCTCTCTCTGCCCCTCTCACAGTTTCTCTTTCTCCAAATAAACTTTTTTAAAAAAACGGAGTAATTATGGCAATTGGACAGGTGTTTTTAAGGATGTAAGAAGTATCCTAGAAGCAGGCCAAATTGCAATTCCCATCACATAATTAAGCATATTAAAATTACATATATATATATATATATATATATGACAATCTGACTTTATATTTGACTTGGCACTACAGTTTCATATGCTTCAGCTCTTGGTTCTGGTTCTGACACCTCAAGACTACTTGCCATTTTTTTAAAAAGTATTTTGTCTCAGGTTAATTAGCATTACCTACTGAAACAAAGAGTTCCCAAATCCCAGTGGATTTACACAATAAAAGTTTATTTCTGTACACACAAAATCCTGTGGAATTTTTCCTCCAATAGGAAAATCAGGTGGTTCTGTCATTTGAGTCTTTCAATCTAACTGCTAAAGAAAGAACATGGGAGATTGGACATATGGCACATAGCTTTTCTGCCTGTTTTTTCGTTGGCCACAATCTATCACATGGTTCAATCCAACTGCAAGAAAGCCTTGAAATGTGGAATAGCACAGAGATAGGGTGAATGTTAGCACTCTCTGACACACTCTTACCAGTGGATATTTGTCCTCAGAGTAAGCTGCTCATCTTTTTCATGGTTTCTTCTCTATCTGAAACCAAAACTTACTTGAATCTCCGAAGTTCCTTCCCTTCACTTCCAGATACAGGGATACCAGTTGTGTGTGTGTGTGTGTGTGTGTGTGTGTGTGTGTGTGTGTTTGCTTGGCTAATGTATGGCATAATTTATGGCAATGAAATGAGCAGGAAGGTAGGCAGAGGAGGCTAGAGTAGTGTGGGACATAGAAAGAAATGAGCAACATAGGTAGAAATAGGAAAGACATGGAAAGATTATTTGTACATCATGGTTTATAAATCAAGGACTCTTTTTCTCTAGTCATTTGTTTGCTTGTTGTTTTAATAACAGCTAGTAAGTCAGTCTTTTTTTCTCTGCTAGTAACTTCTTCAAATAATTGTTTAGATACAAACAGTAAGTCTCAAGGTACAGGGTCCAAGATGATTATGTCTAGCGCTTAAAATCTTAGAATGACTATACTGACAAACTCCAAATATGTAGGCAACTCTTTATATGATGCAAGTCCGAAGAGGAAGCATACATAATTGAGAATTATGGATAAGTCACCCACTTGACTTCACAATTTTGCTGGTGTGGACCTCTTGGGAATTGCTATGAATTCAGTTATTTGTGAAATGGAAAGTGAATAGTATCTGATACTTCAATGGGTTTACACAATAGGTTCTGAGTTCGGTTTTGTAAGTCAGGAAATATTCAGATTCCTGCTTGAGTGGACATTCTTCTGAAATGTCTGATGTGTTTTCACTGTGGAATTAGCCCCAACGTTCTTAATGTGGAGGCTGCAATTCCTCAAATTGATTCAATCTTCTAACTGCACTTTTAAAACGCAAACATTTTATTTCTTTTGTTTATTTTATCTTCCTTTTCATTGTAATTTCCATTATTTATTTAAAAATTTCCAACCGTAGTTTTCATTTAAGCAAAAATAGTCATATGTTACAAAGAAGATGTGGACAGCAGAGCTGATATTAGAACACAGAGCAATTGACATGGCGTGGAAAGGGAAAGAAAGCAACATACACATGGAGAAATATGTGTGGAGTATGGAAGTTCTGGAGGTTGTTTTTGTTTTTATTTTTGGTTTCCTGCAGTTGAAAGTGAAGTCTATCAGTATGCACACAAGTCCCAATAACAGGTGTATTAAAACTCAGATTATGAAATTTATGTAACAAAAGGTAATTTGACTATTACCAATACACAGATATAGTAAATCTGAGAAGAAAGAATTGTTATGTACTGAAATGTGTCACACTTCAGAATTTTTAGTATACTTTTATCTATTTCATTTAATCTTCAAAACAACCTCATGAGTATGTAGGACATGAATTATTATGCCCATTTCATTGTTAAAGCAAACACAACCAAAGGGTTTAGGCAACTTGCTGGAGTCACACTCTCCTTAAATGGTTGAATAAGAAACAGAGCCCACTTTTCTTTACAGTCCAATTTTCCTTATGTTATAACAACCTGGAGTTTTCTTATCACCACATTAAGACCTAACTGGGAAAGCTAGTCATGTGTTGGCTTTTCTAGAAGCTGTGGTTTCCTCATCTCTAGGGAGGGTCTTTCTCTAGATTCTCAATCCTTTTTCTTGAAAGGTGGGAATACTAATATCCACTCTTTGGTGGACACATGGAAGCTATGCACTATGATAGTTAAAAGCCTCATTGTCATCCTTGGTTCACAGTTCCTATGCAATCTTGAAGCAAATCCCATGGCTCTTTATCCAGAGTACATCCTCAATTCAACCACTTGTCACTTCTGCCTCTGCCAGATGCCTAGCTTGCACTATTGCAGCAGTCTTCTGACTGAACTCCCTGCTCCTTTTCTCACTGAGCCCCCTTCCAAGTCTAGTTTCCCTACAGCTAGTAAACCATTCCCTCCTCTGCTTGAAACCTTTCAAGTCTCCCTATCAGACTCAGAATAAAATCTTCCACAATGTCCTACAATATATGTCCCTGGGAACTTTTTTATTGCATTTTCTACTACTCTCCTCCCTTAGCATACCATCTTTAGTCCCATTGCCTCCTTCTTATCCCTTTAATGTGACAATCAATCACTTTGTAAGCATGTGCCACCCCCTGGAGTTCTTTCCTTGCAAATGTGTGCCTGGCTGGCTTCCTAACTTTGGATGGGTCTCATTACAAAGATACCCCTGCAAAGAGCTCTTTAAGCCATCCTGTCTAGCTAAGTTGTACCCAACACATCATCACTTATTTTGTTTTGAGAATTAGGATTTTATTTTATTATTTATTTTATTTTATTTTAATTCCAGTGTTGTTAACATACAGTGTTATGTTAGTTTCAAAACACCATCATGTTTATCCCTTATCATACTTATTATATCAGAAACATCTTTATTTATTCATTTTCTATCTTCTCCACTGCAATGTGAGTTCCATGAGGATAGAGACTTTGTTTGATTTGTCATTATATTTTCAGTGCCAAGAGTAGTGTCTGCCATGTAATAGATGTTTAATAAATATTTACTCAGTGGGCAAATTTGTTGAAGAAATGAGTGACTGATGAGGTAAGCCACTTGGGTCTTAATATGGCTTGGCTATATCTTAGCTAGATGGCATTCAGTATTATTTAACTTTCTTAGCCTCAGTTTTCACATCTGCAAAATAACAATTACAATAATCTCTGCCTCACAGTTGGTTTGTTATGAACATTAAGTGCGATCATTCACATGCATTGCTTCACAGGTGCCTGACAGATAATGGCCAAACTTTTTGACAACTATTGACTTTGCTACCCATGGAAAAAACATAGATAAAATGCAATTTTGTTATTCTCAGTAGAACTGTGCCCATCCATTTAGAACATGCAATCAATGGAACGAGTGACTCAGCTCTTAATTCAAGCTGTGCAGAATCTTGGATCTCAATTTTTTGAGATTGCACAATGCCTTTCAATAGAAAATGTGGCAAAAACATGTTCAGGTTTTGGAGACTGCCTTTGTTTTCACTGTCTCTGCCAATAATGTGGCTTTTTTTTTTTTTTCAGAGATCTGGCTAGAGGCTGTTGAATCCTTCGTTTCACCTGGTTTAACATCTGGTGCCAGGAGGGCCTTGTGTTAGATTTTGGGACGAGGTTTTGTGAAAGCAAGATTACACCCCTTTGCTTGAGTGGAGGGCTGAGCCTGGGCTTGAAGCCAGGCATGCTGGAAACAATGGTCCAATTTGCTTTCCAAAGCTTCTGGCTTTATGGGCTTTGTTAGAAAAGCGCAGAATCACTTCACACTTCTGTGACCTAGGTCTGGCCCTGGACCGTCCTCTGGATGCTTAGCCTGGTGGTCCTGCTGTGTCATTCTGAGGCCAAAGGTGGATGACTCCTGACTCTTCCCCTCTGATGGAAGTTCTCCTGTCATAGGTACTCAGGAATTTAATGGGCTATGGCTGCTTCTAGGGCAGCCCCATAAGGACCACCTTCATGGCAGAAGATGTTAATAGAGGGAAAATTTCCCCAGAAACCTCATCACAGTAACATTGAGAACTCAAGAAAAGTGTAACAGAGAGGGCCTAAGCTTGAAGATATGTAGGTCAGGCTAAAAAATTATGAGAATCATGAACGATTTGATAGAAAGTGCTTCAGGATTCCTGAAGCCTGATGGATTCCTGAAGAAAAAATCTGAGACACACAAGGTCCTGTTTGACCAACTCCCACTTGCAAACCAGTGTTTTCTACAGCTGTGGGAACAATGATGCAGACAATACCTGTTAAGACTCTAGAGTTCAGTAGAATCCCTTGATAGGCTTGCAGAATATACAGATTCCTGGATCCCATCCTCAGGACTTTTTATTTAATAAATCTGTAATCAGGATCAGACACCTGCTGTTGCCATTGTCTTTCTCCTCCACCTTCTCCTTCTTTATCTCCTCCTCCTTCTTCTTCCCTTTAACATATTTTATTGACATGCAATTAACATAACTGAAAAGTATGTATCTTGAAATTCTGTTCAATGAGTTTTAACAATTGCATACATCCATATAACTACTTCCCAAAACAAGATATAAAATATTTCCATCACCACAGGGAGTCCCCTTGTGCCCCTTTCTAGAAAATTCCATTTCCCCTAACCTCCTCTCCCCCATTTTCTGATTCTAGTCACAGATTTCCTCAGCATGCTCTTGAATTTAGTGTAACTGGAATCCTAAGATAAGTAGAGTTTTATATCTGGCTTCTTTTGTTCAACATAATTTGCTGCATATAGTATGCAGCAATAGTTCGTTTCTTTTTAAATTGCTGCCTAATATCCCATTGTTTAAACACAGATTTTTATTTTGCTTAGATAGGCATTTAGATTGTTTTCAGTTTTGACTATTATGAATAAGTCTGCTATAAACATTCTTATACATTTCTTTTTGTGAACATAAGTTTTTATTTCTCTTTGGCAAGTACCTAGGAATGAAATGTCTGGCTCGTAGGATAGATGTATATTTAAATTTATAAAAAAAAATCACTAGATACTTCTCCAAAACGAGTGCATCATTTTACACTCTCAACAGTAAAGCAGGAGAGTTCCAGTTGCTCCCTACGTTCACCAACCAACATTTGGTGTTGTTAAAAATTTTTAATTAAAAATGTTAAGCTCCTTTTTGTCTATTCATTGGTCATTTGTAATATCTTATTTCTTGAAGTGTCTGTTCAAATCATTTGGATATTTTTCATGGGGTACTTTGTCTTTTTTATTGTTCATTTTCATGAGTCCTTCTATGTTCTAGGTAGAAGGGTTTTTGTCAGATACTTGTAGCAAATGTTTTTTTCAGTCTGTAGCTTTTCATTTTTTACAGATTGCTTTTGATAAGTAGACATTTCTAATCTTTGTTGTTTAATTTGCCAATTTTTCTTTTGTGGTCAGTGATTTTGAGGGAGTGTTTCAAGAAATTTTTTTTCCATGATATTGCAAAGATATTCACCTATTTTTTTTTTCTCTAGAAGTTTCATAGTTTAGGACTCTGATCAGTTTGAGTGTGTGTGTGTATGTCTGTGTATGAAATGAGGTAGGAGATTGAGACTCATTGTTTTTCCATACAGGTATTTTATGGAAAGTATAAATTGCTAAAAAGACTTGAGTTAATCTGATGTCTTGGTTTTCTGCATTTTTAATAAGCATTTTAAATGGCTGTGGTGCAGAGAATTCAAAGATTATTTAATATATGTTGCTATGGAAGAAAAGTGAATAGATGTTTATTTTGCTTTTTAAGGGAGAAAATTATTAGCCATTTAATAATAATACTATCAATAATCACTAGGAGAGACTAAACTTTATTAAGTTTCTACTGCTTTACCTCAATTATAATGAACACCTTATATCTTATTTAATCTCTATAACAGTCATATGAAGTAGATATTATTACTTATATATGAAGACACAGAGGCTCAGTGAGCCTAATTCATTTATCCAAAGATGCCTGTTAGTAAACAGTGAAGCCAAAATCCAAACCCTGGTTTTATGACTCTAAAGCCATTGTTCTCTGCCTTCTTCCATTGTGTACTGACATTGTTTCACTGCTTATAGTAAATGTAATGGTTCCTTGATGCAGTGGTCCTCAAATATCTTTCTCTCAGGTCTACTTTATACTCTTAAAATTTATTGAAGACCTCAGAGAGCTTCTATTATATGAATAATGTTCATTGACATTTATTATATTAAAAACTAAAACTGAGAAACTTTCAAAATGTTGATAAATTTATTTTAAAAATCGTGGTAAAAAATCCATCAGAGATTAGCATACATAACATATTGTAATGAAAATTATTTTCCAGGAAAGCAATTAGTGAGAAGGGTGGTATTATACATTTTTTCAAATCTCTATAATATTTGGCTTAACAGAAGATATCTATATTCTCATATCTGCTTCTTATACAATATGTTGAGATGTGTTCTTTTTGTTGAAGTAAAATCTGGTGGCACACATATATATGGTTTGAAAAAGGAGCAATATTTTAATGGAATTTTTAGATAATTATGGCTATTCTTTGATATTACATCAAACACCAACAAATTGTGGTTTCTTAAATATTAAATGATATTTAAATGTGTTGCATTGTAGGATCTGAAACCATATTTCATATCAGTGAGCTCTTTGCACTCAGTTTAAGTGAATATTTTATCCATGAATGATTGTGTAACAACATGCATTGGTCATTTAGAAAATATAGGTTTTCTGAGTTATAAGGATTCTGGTGGGTATGAAAATGCACTGCCGAGCTCTCCTACCACGGGGAATAGAATTGACTCATAGCATCTGCTTCTGCCTTTCTGGATTCACCACTACATTTGAACAAAAAAGGTCAAGCTTTCCACGGCTGCTCACAGCCAAGGAATAAGCATAGTGGAAGCACTAATGCAATCCTATACCTGTGAGATGCAGACCTGCTCAAACTGGTGATATTGACTCCAGCATGTGCCATTGGCTTGTCAGAAACATTCCTGAAATTGTACTGCAGTCTGACACTCTTGTTACCCCAACCACTTTCCTGCCTCCCTCCTTCACAGATGTCAGACCTACATTTCTGTGCCTTCCCTAACTCTCTCTCTTTATCTTTCAGGCGCATGTGCATCAATAACTCTCTTGAATGACTAATTTCATTTTAACATCTGCTTTTCAGCAGACTAGAACTAATACACAGATCTCTAAATATTGACAAATTTTATCACAGAATATCAAAATTCATAATTATAAACATCATCCCTGATTTCATTAAGAAAGACTTTTAAGTATTGGGAAGTTCTCAAGTACAAAGTGGAAGACATGAGTTTTTTCCAAAATTCTAATTTTTTACTTGAAAACTTGAATTTTACCATTTGCAACATATACTGTCAGTTGTTTTCCTTGAAATTGCAAGAGTACTCTATTTAATTGTGTGAAAATTTCTGCCAAAATCCTAAGTCTGAATAGCCATAGTATACATACCTGTTGGTGGTTCTTTCTAGGAAAAAAAAAAAGTGGCTAGTTTAGCTCACAATTCAAACAAACGAAGTCTTTCCCTTGAGAAAATCACTGAGCTGCAGAATGCCAGCAAAGGTGTTTTTAATCCATCCATGCCATTTCATTTAATCACTCTGAATATTAGAAAGACAAGTCTTAAGGGCCATGATTTAATAAAATTAGTAATTTTTACTGCTGTCTCAAAGACATTCCTAAGTGGAACTGGCACTACATTTCCTACAAGTGCATAAGAAAATAATGACCACTGATAGTATCTGTTGACACTGACTCGATTCAGCTCTGACCTGAGTCATTTTACCCAACATTGTTTTTGATCCATCAGTGCAAAAGTCAATGCAGTAAGAAAGGCAAATGATACTTTTATATTGATATAAAAATAGTTTTGATGTCACAGACCCTGTAGGTGTATGGAATCCCTATATTTTCACAGGCTATATTCTAAGAACCATTTAATGGAAACATCAAACATTTATTGAACACTCAGTAAGTATAGTACATTTTTCTAGGCCCTGAGGATGCACAGATGGACAGCTCCATGTAAATGCCCTCAAAGAGCCCTCTAGCTTTTTTAAAAAGGACACAAGTTATAAATAAATAGATTAGAAGTAGTGGAGTATGCTATAGAACAGAGACAAAGAATATTTTCCTTCTGGCTGTAAGGGTCAGAGGAGTTCATAGTAGGAATATGATTATTTTGGGGGCAGAGGGAAGAGAGAATCTTTTAACTTTTTTATTTCTTTTATTTTAGAGAAAGAGAGAACGCAACACAAGTGGGGGAGAGAGGCAGAGGGAGGGAGGGAGGGAGGGAGGGAGGGAGAGAGAGAGAGAGAGAGAGAATCTTAAGCAGGTTCTGAGCTGGGCATGGAGGTGGTGTTCAATCTCATCACCATGAGGTCATGACCTGAGCCGAAATCAAGGGTTGGACACTAAACTAACTAAGCCACCCAGGCATCCTTACTAGGAATATGGGGTTTTTTTAGAAATTGACAAGTATATTGTAAAATTTTTTAATATAAAATTTATTGTCAAATTGGTTTCCATACAATACCCAGTGCTCATCCCAACAGGTCCCCTCCTCAACACCCATCACCCACCCTCCCCTCCTTCCCACCCCCCATCAACCCTCAGTTTGTTCTCAGTTTGTTTTTTTGAATTTTTTTTTTAACGTTTATTTATTTTTGAGACAGAGAGAGATAGAGCATGAACGGGGGAGGGTCAGAGAGAGAGGGAGACACAGAATCGGAAGCAGGCTCCAGGCTCTGAGCCATCAGCACAGAGCCCGACGCGGGGCTTGAACTCATGGACCGTGAGATCGTGACCTGAGCCGAAGTCGGCCGCTTAACCGACTGAGCCACCCAGGCGCCCCTGTTCTCAGTTTTTAAGAGTCTCTTATGCTTTGGCTCCCTCCCTCTCTAGCCTCTCTTCTTTTTTTTTCCTTCCCCTCCCCTATAGTCTTCTGTTAAGCTTCTCAGGATCCATATGATTCTTGAGGCAAGAATTGAAGATTGAATAGTGGCTTATCCAAAATTTAAAGGAGGTAGGAATTCTGGGAGGAAAGCAAAGACATAAAGGCATGGCAGAGTGTGAAGTTTTTACAATATTCTATCTGAAAAACAGTAAAAATACTATTTTAATCCACCTCCAAGATCCCAGAAAGTTTAATTACATATTTTGCTAGAATTTTTATTTCTGTGTTACTACTCAGCCAAGTAAACCATTGGATGGTGTCTCTCCTTTGCGCCAGGTACAGTGGCAAACACAGCCTTTATATTGTGACACTCATATTTTCCCTCATGGTGGCTGCTTCTTAATCATTTCTCTGAATATTGTTTTTTTTCTTTTTCTTTTTAAATAGGACCCCCAAATAAGACACATCTGAATATTTCCCTAGCCACTCAAGTGAAACTGCTCAAATTGTATTATCCTCACATACTTGGAGCACAAATGTCCACATTCTCCAGTAGCTCAAATCTGGTTTATTTAATATGTATAAAACCATGAATCTTAAAGTCCAAGCCCTTGTTTTCCCAAACATGCTTATGATTTGCTAAACCATAAAGAGAGTGGATACTTTAGATCAGAAACCCACAGTGCAAATAAGTGTATTAGTGTGGTGTGTATTGAATGTTTATTTATGTAAACTCAAGATTGCTAGGGAGAGTTCACAACAAATCACTATGATTCAGATGTTTCCTAACAACCACCTGGGGGAGGAGTGAGATCTCATTTAATCTTAATCACTGGCAATCAGGGACATTTGACAACTGGGAAATATCACACAAATTATTAGAAGAGCAATCACAAAATATAATAAAAGAGAGAAAGAAATATAGTCTTCCCTTGTCAGGGATTTATGAACAATTATGTAAAATATTTGATCAGGTTTAAATCTGAGTCGTATTTTTAACTAAAATCCTCTCTATAGGAATTACAGCTCTTGTAGACCAAATCTTTTTATATGCAAGAAAGAAAAAATAAAAAGAATGGATATCAACACTGAGATTCACATGTTCAGTTTTGTGTATCTCCTCAACATTTGGTGTCTATGTGGAAGTTTTAGCTTTATAGCCTCTCTATAAACTTATAAATATTTCTTGACTAAGAAATTTCCAAGGGTTGTGTCACCTTAGCCATTATGTTAGAGAAGATTAAAAACCATAACAAGTAGGACTTGTTCCACCAGCTCCCATCCCCAAACCTCTGAGGCTTGAAATGTTCTTTTTGGTTTCCCCCCATTCTAAATATTTTTCTACAAGTGGAATTTTATTAAGGTAAACAATAAGACTGGGGAATAAGTGGGAGAAACAAGTCACATGAAGGCAGTCTGAGAGTGTATGAAGGAGTGTATGAAAAAAAGAAATGTAGGCAAATTGCTGTAACAATGGCTCTAAAATTCTCAGTGGCATTTTTCAGATGTAACACCAAAAGCACAGGTAACAAAAGCAAAAATAAGCAAGGAGACTAAATCTAAGTAAAAAATTCTCCACACAGCAAAGGAGATAATAAACAAAATGAAAAAGCAACCTACAGAATGGGAGAAAATATTTACATACCATACATCTGATAAGGGGTTAGTATCCACAGTGTATAAGGAACTCATAAAACTCAATAGCGAATCACTAGCTAACTCAATTTAAAAATGGGCAAAGGAACTGAACAGACATTTTTCCAAAGAAGATTTACAACTGACCAACAAGTATATGAAAAGGTGCTCAACATCAACTTGGATGATTGGAAATGCAAATCAAAACCACAATGAGATATCTCCTCATACTTGTTACGAAGGCTATTATCAAAAAGTCAAAAGGTAGTAGTTGTTAAGGAGGATGTGAAAAAAAAAAAAAGGAAGTCTTACACACTGTTGATAAGAATGTAAATTGCTGCAGCTACTATGGAAAACACTATAGAATTTCCTCAAAAATTTAAAAAAAGAACTACCATGTGATCCAGGAATACTACTTCTGGCTATGTAACTTAAGGAAATGGAATCAATATTTCAAAGAGATATCTGCACTCCTACGTTCATTGCAGCATTATTCAATAGAGCCAAGATATGGAAACAACCTGAGTGTCTACTGGATCAATTGATAAAGAAAATATGATATATAGAGATATAGATACAGATGTATATTATTCAGCCTTAAAAAAGAAATCCTGCCATTTGTGACAATATAAAACTGGAGGACATTATGCTAAGTGAAATAAACCAAAGAAAGACAAATACTACATGTTCTCACTTATATGTGGAATCTAAAAATGCTGAGGTCACAAAAGCAAGAGAGTAAAATGGTGGTTGCCAGGGGCTGGAGTTTTGGGGAAATAGGGGAGATGCTGGTCAAAGGATATAAACTTTCAGTTAAAGATGAATAAATTCTGGAGATCTGGGTACAGCATGTTGACTATAGTTAACAATACTGTATTGTGTATTTGAAATTTGCTAAGAGTAGACCCTAAGTGTTCTGACCACAAAAACACACAAAGAGGGGTGCCTGGGTGGCTCAGTCGGTTAGGCGGCCGACTTCGGCTCAGGTCATGATCTCGTGGTCCGTGAGTTCGAGCCCCGCGTTGGGCTCTGTGCTGACAGCTCAGAGCCTGGAGCCTGTTTCAGATTCTGTGTCTCCCTCTCTCTGATCCTCCCCCATTCATGCTCTGTCTGTCTCTGTCTCAAAAATAAATAAACATTAAAAAAAAATAAAAAAAAAACACACAAAGAAAGTAAAGTGATATATGTGGTAATTAACTTGATTATGATAATTATTTCACAATGCATACATATATCAATACATCACATTGAACACCTTAAATATATACAATTTGTATTTGCAATCATACATCAATAAAGCTGGAGGTGGAAAATCTCAGCTGCTTAACAAATTAAAAGTTTATTTCCCATACTTGCTGGAGTCCATTGTGAGTCAGTGGTGGTAGGGACAGGGGTTACCTGACGATGCATTCAGGGACCTACAATGCTTCCACCTTACGGGTTCACCATATCCCAGTGCTCTGGATTCCACAACTAGATTCTCTGCCTTCAGTTGGCAGGAGGGGTAAGAGGGTTAGAGATTGACTTGTGAGGTTTGGGAGGCCAACCCTAGAAAGGATGTTGTTCACTTTTGTTCCTATTCATTGACTGGATCTAAGTTGTAGTACCCCACTAACTGCAAGAGAGGTTGATAAATATAGTCTGGTTATATACCCTGCAAGAAACAGAAACAGAGTTTGGTGACCACCTACCATTGTCTCAGTCATACTCATCAACATGTTCTTAGTGATAGTGGTCAGCATTATGGGTAGATTGCATGACAAAACGTTTCAAATCTATCCTAATAGGTACTTATAATTTTATTTATTCACTCAAAAAATATTATCAAGTACCACTCTGAGCAGGGCATTGGACAAAGTACTCAGTATGCAACACTAAGCAGAGCATATAACACAGAGATATATCACAGTCCCTGCCTTCAGGAGCTAATGGTCTCCTACCAGCAAACACACCTACTTTCTCATCAGCTTTCTTCATTCATCCCGAAGCTGCTGACAGTGTAGGAATAAGAGGGAAGGGGAGGTAAACATTTGTCCTAATTTACTATCCCAGAGGTTATTCTAGCCACAGATGTGCATTTCAATTTAGCCACAATAGCTATTTTAGGGGCAATCCAGAAGAACATGTAATTTATATATAATGGGGCTTAATATTTTTTAAACTGCTTATATACACAGGTGAAGAGGACTTGGAATTAGCTGTGTGATCTTGGGCGAATGATTTAAGCAATCAAGATTAATTCTTGATCTATAAAATGGGAATAAAAATAGGATCTACCTTTTAGAGTAATTGAGAATAACATGAAATTACATTGGTGATGTGGTTAGCAGAATGCTCAACCCACTGTGATAAAAAATGTGATATTACCTTTTACCATTTTTACTGAACTTAAAAAAAACAACCCTGAGAAGTAGAGTCCATTTTATAGATGAGAAAAACTATAGTTCAGAGAAGTTAGGTATCTAGAAAGAAGTTGCAGGGTCAGGGTTGCAGGGTCAATCACAGGGTCAGGATTGGCACCTAGGTTAGTGGCCTTTCATTAATCCATGATTTCTTGCAAGGCCTACAAGTTATAGAATACTTTTGAGGACCATTCGCTTTCTTCTCTATTGAAAAGAAACTGGGCTAACCCCTCTAATACAATGGAAAGACAAGTACTGCTTCCTCTGGGTAACCTGACATGACAGTTTTTATAAGCATGGAATTTTAGTTTTCAGGCAGCATATTTGCAAAACATCTGCACCTTGCTGTTTTGGGGTAAAGGTTGCTGTAGTTTACAGATGGTGTGGAAAGAGAATAGTGAGTGTAAGATTTGCAAGGTCTGAGTTCTAATATTTGTTCTACAGGTGGCCAGCTGTAGGACTTGAGATAAGTCACCTCATCTTACCTCGGTTTTTTTATTTGTAAAATAGGCTTCTGCAACACCATGTAGTTACTAAGCACCCTGCCAATGTAGCATAAAGCAGATTAACTGATGAGTCAAAAGACAATGAAAGCATAGCATTTTGGAATTAGAAGTGAACTCATCTTTAGACTCAGGCTGCTGAATAGCAGTTTCCTGATGCTACAGCCACTTTGCTGTTTGGAGAGTTTAAATCCTTCCTAGAAAGGAGGGAGAGTCTGAATAGTCCCTGTTGCCATGGTAGAGAATATTCTGAAGATATGAATTGTGTCTATGTTGAGGGTCCAATTATGAACAGACCAAGGTTCATACCCTACAACTATCGCTGTGCCCCGACAGAAACAGACATGGTGTTGGTAAGTTTGTGAATGAACTTTTATAACCTGTTATCCTCTAACGATGTCTTTGTGGTCATCATAGAGACATTTACTTCATTTACTATAAAGACCAGACAATAGTATTCTTTTCATCTATCCCAGCCCTTAACTAGTGTATCTTTTTAAAAGAAAACATAATCTTACTGATTCTAAGATTAGGGTGGAGAGTCTGTTATTGAAACGATATAGTTACATTTCAATCAAAACGTTATAATTCAATAACAGTTCAGTCCTTTTATTCTGCCAAATCAAGTTGGCAAAAAATTTGCTGATTAATCTAAAGACCTGAAGTAAAAAATAGTTTATTAAAAAATGCCACTATTAGATTTGTTTAGAGGATTTTTCTAAAAAGATCAGATATTTATCTCATAGTTAACATTTCAATTTATTTTTATCTGTGAGGAAGGAGGCACAGAGAAGTCCATGAGGAGGAATTTGTCACAGAGGAGATGGTAAGGACCCAGGTATGCCAGATTTGTGACACTGTCCTCTTTTCACCAACTGCACTTGGAACATTCATCTGGAACTTGCTTTGGTTTGGGAAAAAACAAAAACAAAAACCAAAAAACAACAACAAAACTCTGTGAAGGATTCTGTTATCTGAGTCCATGAATGTTGAGAGATACAGTCACCGCTACACAAATAACTTCATCTTAATCTGAATCACAGTTGCCTAATTTGTAAAATGACCAGTACAGAAATATTTGCCTCCCAGGATTTTCACAGGACTTACATGAGAAAGGAACCAAAAAGTGATGGAGACTTAGCTGGATTCAATCATTGTCAGCCCCTTTCCTTCCTAATACTAGCTTCCATTCGTGGCACACGTTCTGTACCCTTATCTTTGCTTAAACACTTTCCATGAATCATCTCATTAATTGATCAAAACATGAGGAAGGCTGAAGCTTCTGGAAATTAAATCCACTCTCAAGGTTACCAGGTCATTAAGTGTCAGAGTCAGTTTCTAACTCAGATGTCCCTGACACTGGAGACCATGCTCTTGATCATCAGGTGTATTTATTTCCTGTTGCTGCTGTAACAAATTACCACAGATTTAATGGTTTCAACAGCACAAATTTATTCTCCTACAGTTCTGGATGTAAAATCCAAAGTCCATTTCAGTGGGCTAAAGTCAAGGTGTTAGCAAAGCTGGTTCCTTTTGGAGGCTCTAGGATAGAATCCGTGACTTGCCTCATCTAGCTCCTGGAGGTCACCTGCATCCTTCCTGTGGCCCTGTCTTCTATCTCCATAGTCACATAATCGTCTTCTGTGGTCAAATCGTCTCCCTCCCTCTTTTAGGATACTTGTGATTAATTTTAGGGTCCACTCTGATAATCCAGGATAACCTCTTCATCTCAAGATCCTTAATTTAATAACATCTCCAAAGTTCCTCTGCTACATGAGGTAATGTTCACAAATTCCAGGAATTAACACCTGGATATCTACCACACCCTGTTACCTTACTTACTTTTCCCTTCCTACTATATGATAACCCAGCTTTAGTTTTATCACCTAATTGTGATGTCCTTCTTGGTTAAAGTTCATAGTTTAATAGGTTTGTTAAAAAAAAAAAAAAAACAATCAAACTTGGCTGGGTGGGAGATGGCAAGATGCACACACTGAAAGAATTTAGATAGGACAGATGGGTTCTTGGTGTTCCATAGGGCCAAAGGCTTCCTCCCTTGCTCATAACTCAACAGGTGAGAACACCAGGTTTGACTGAGCTGAACCCCAAAAAAAGGCTAAACATATAGCTTCTCCCTGACTCATGATACAAACTGGCCAATGTGAATTTGAGTATCTGGAGACATGGTCAGGACAGGCTCCAAAGTTTCCTTCTTTTCTGAAACTTTTAGGTTTTCCTCCCAATTCTAACATCTCTGTTCATGTTTCTGGGAAGCTTTGTTAATGGCAGAGGCAGGATCTTGAAGTCCTTTTGTGATTCACTTCAGATATGTCATTCTGTAATTTTTATATCTATTTATTCATCATAGATTCGTCCAGATTTCTATTTATTTATTCATAGTTGATCATAAACACAAAGAGCTTAGTGTAATTTCTAATTCTTCTTATTTTTAAAATTATTATTATTTTTTACATCTGAGATTTTCTTCTCTACAATCAACCCCTGGAAATGAACTAGTTCACCGGTTAAAAGTACTGTAATATTTTGGGGCACCTGGGTGGCTGTCAGTTAAGTGTCCAACTCTTGACTTCAGTTAAGGTCATTATCTGTCGGTGGTCAGATCGACCCCACGTCAGGCTCCACATTGAGTGTGGAGCCTGCTTGAGATTCTCTCTCCCTCTGCCCATGTTTCCCCCAACCCTGCTCACACACACACACACTCTTTCTCTCTCTCTCTCTCTCTCAAAAAAAAAAAAAAAAGTACTGTGATATTTTAAAGCTTTTGGTAGACATCGCCAATTAGACCTCTACAAAGGTTTTGCAAACATGTTGTACTCCTAGCGGTGCACATCCATTACATGCTTTCTTTTTATCACTTTTTTTTTTTAATTTAGAGGATCATGCTTGTTGGGAAAACAAATAAGGACAGAAGGCTGTAAATACCCAATCCCACTTTCCAGAAGTAAGTTCTGGTAACAGATATTTTCTCTTCCAGTCAAAAGCTTACACATGTGTAAGTATAAATTGAGATCCTACCAACATACTATTCGGTCACTTTAACTTATGTGCTTAACAGTATACATTGGTCACTATTTTACTCTAGTACATAAAGAGTTACTCATTCTTTGAAATGGCTGCCAAGTTTTTATTGTATGACTACACCCTATTTTTTTAAACCAAGCTCCTATTACCTATTACATTTTCATCTCAGCTTCCACACAACAAACTTTCTGCATATGTTCCCATATTTCAGAGCCCTCATACTGTTATTCCTAATTCTATTGATTACCTTGGGAATAATATATCCCCTGCCTCACATGAGGTGGGGTATTTTTTAATTTTTGTTGAGGAATTGCAATGTTAGGAGATAATCGTGTAGTAGGGAAAGAGAGGGTGTCATTTCAGAATTTATCCCAGTATGACTTTTTAAAAACTGAGATATAGTTGAAATACAGTGTTATATTAGTTTCAGTGATTCAACAATTCTATACATGACTTAGTGCTCACCCTGATAAATATAGTCACCATCTATCACCATACAATATTATTACAATATTATTGACTATGTTCCCACTGCTGTACTTTTCATTCTTGTGACTTATTTATTTCATAATTGGAAGTTTGTACCTCTTAATCCTCATCAACTAGTTCACCCATCCCCTCAAACCCTTCCCTTCTGGAAACCACCACTTTGTTATTTGTATTTATGATTCTGTTTCTGTTTTTTTGTTTGTTTGTTTGTTTGTTTGCTTATTCATTTCCTTTGTTACTTACTTACTTACTTACTTTATTTATTTATTTATTTATTTATTTATTTATTTAAGAGACTGAGTGAGCAGGGAAGAGGGGAAGAGGGACACACACACACACACACACACAGAGCATCTTAAGTAGGCTCTTGTTGAAAGAAACAATATTTATGAAAGAATTCCAGAAAGATACTCATTTCATTTATTTCTCCAGTTATTTTAAAATCAATCCTCAGATTAAGGAGTTTAGCAGAGAGGTTGTATAAATAAGTGTGATCCTTTGCCCTTCTGCAGAATTACTTGAATAGCATTGTGCTTTGATATTAGGCCACTGGTCTGCACTGAAGGGTAGTGTGAAGAAACAGCTCCAGGAGAGCAGCCCAGGCCAAGTGTCAGTATCAGAACTTACCTGAACAAGGCATACACACTTTCCTTCTACTTCAGCCATAGGGTTATTCAGGGACCAAGATTGGTGTTTTTTCCCTGTTTTGAGGACCTAACGCTCTACTTAGAAGATGTTGTCTTTCAGGGCTTATGATTGCCATAGAGTGACAAAATCCTACTTTTCCTCCCCAGAACAGAGCAGCATTGTATTTTTAGAGGTCATCACAGCATATTCATCACATTTGCAATCTTTGAGTCAGCTCTCTGTGATCTAGCCAGGACTGATTCTTGAATTGCTTTTTCTGATTACTTAAAGGCATTGTCTTTGTCCATTTAACATAGCTGGCTTGGCTTCCATCACATCTGTTAGCATGATCATTCATTTGTTTAATATCAAGTGGGCTTGAGACTCCTGAAAGGGTGATCTGAACCTGGCAATCATGCTCAGTTTCATTTGTTTATAATTTTGTGGCAGTGCATCGAGAGGTTATAATCTTTTGTCTTTTTCCAAGGTTTCCCTCCACCTTTTCTTTCTTACTTTTTTTTTTTTTTTAATCCTGAGAGAGTTTGTGTTGCCTCTTTAAGGAGAGAAAACTGTGGGGCACCTGGGTGGCTCAGTCAGTTTTATGTTGGACTGCAGTTCAGGTCATGATATCACAGTTCATGAATTCAAGCACAGAGCCCACTTCAGATCCTCTGTCTCCCTCTCTCTCTCTCTCTCTCTCTCTGCCCCTCTTGTGAGTCTCCCTCTCTCTCTCAAAAATGAATAAACATTTTAAAAAATAAAAAGGAGAGAAAACTGCATATCATTCAGAATGTAGAGATTCAGTCTATAATTTACTGCTTTTTCTTGGTGATTTTAGACCTCCCCAGTTTTCCCATTAAGACCTATACACCCCATGGCTACTATGAGGATTAATGTTTATGCAGCAGTTGCTAGAAAGCAGGGTGTCGGAAGGGGTGGCTAGATATTAACAGTGATATAAAAATTTGTATAGAGATGACAAAATGACCTACCATAAAAAGCTACAAAGCCTGAAGTAGTTTGCCTGGAGAAAAGCTCATGAGAGATGCCAAGGGGTTGATGATTATCCATTTTTAAGGATACTCACATATTATGGTCTAGCTCCCTTGAGAGGAAGACAAGCTAGAGGTGATCCAGAGGCAGGTTACATCCAACCAAGGTTTCAAAGTCCTAAAGTATGTTACTTCACAAGGTTGATTAGAATCTACCTGTTCCTAATAGACTTGACTTCTATCAGTCTAGGCATCTGAAGAGAAGACAGGGAATGTTCTTCGTTCATTTCCAATTCTATTAAGTCCTATGATCTTATTAAATTCATGATACAAATAAATTTCAACTTGATGTGTTTAAAGCTATGAATCATAATGGCTATGTAATAAGGAATACTTTTAAATCCTTTGAAGACATGTTTGTTTGAACAAATTTCATACTCATCTAATATCATGACACCAAAGCAACAACAAAACAAAGAGTATTTACTGATCTTTTGTGGATTTGTTTGTTTGTTACCTTTTTTTTTTTTGTTTTTTAAGTAAGCTCTACACCCAACATGGGGCTTGAACTCAGGACCCTAAGGTCAAGAGTCACATACTCTACCAACTGAACCAGTCAGGTGGTCTCAGCATTTACCTATTCTTTAATGGCAGTTTGAGAGTAGCTAAATTTTCTCGTAGAAATTTATTTTCACTTGTTCAGTTTATTAATAAGCTGCAAATCATCTGAGTTTTTGTCTTCTTTGGAGGAAACATAGACAAAGAAAAGAAGAGCTAGAAAAGAAGGAAATGTCTGAATACTGTTCCATAAGATACTGGTGTACAATTTTCTACTTCAGTAGAACTCTTCCAAAGTGCTTTTTTCTTATTTATAACTTTTCCGTTAATTTTTTTGTAAAAATAAGCATATAATCTGGATGTCTCTGTCAATAGCAACCAGAAACTGAGATTTCTAGGGTTAGGAGGTATGCTTAAAGAGAGAAAACTTGAGGGGGGGAGAAACATGACAAAATTAAAAGAATTCTTATAAGCAAGTGTGGCAAAGACCAGGCTGTGAGAGATGCTGCTAGAAGGGAGAAAAGCTATGGGGTATTCAAGAACAGGGAAGAGGGTAGGATTAGGTGGGAGCCCGTGAAGCATGGATCATAATAGGCTTTCTGTTTTCTGCTCAAGAATAGTTAAAAGCTCTTAATTTATCCTAAGAGGTAGAAGTTCCTTAAAAAGGTTAGGTGTAATGATTATGGTAATTACTGACTTTTTTCCTTCTTAAAGATGTTCGGTCACAGTCTTGATTTCCCATCCCTTTGCGAATAAGCTGTGATCGAGCTGTAAGACATAAAATGGGCAAAATGGAACTTTAAACCTAGAGACGGTTTAGAGCAGTAATTAGGAGCAGAGTTTTTGGAGTCAGAGAACCCCCTCTCTTCAACTTCCCTTGGGAAATGCGCTGAGACTCTCCAAGACTTTCTTCATTTGTAAAATCAGTTTTAATAATACCTGCCTCATAATGTCTCTTAAAGGGATATTCTAAGAATTCAATGACAAAATGGACAAGTTGCCTGACACATGATAAATGCTCAAAATATTATAGTTGATACTACTTTTTATTGTTGTTGTATCTAATCATTATTCTGTGGAATATCTGAGTGGTATATGGTGTGGTGACATACTGAAGGTGTTAAGTGAATGTTAAATAATGATTAAGAGTGGAGTGGGTGACCAAAAGTTCCGGAAGAAAAGTGTGACTCAGGGGCCAGCCTTTCCAGAATGCTAACCAGACAAGCACATTTTTGGCTCCAGCAACCAAACAAATATACCCAAGATCAGAGCCCTTCAACAGGTCCATGGAGCCAAAGCTCTGGGAACCAAACATCTCCACCACCCAGGTCATCTAAACCATCTAAGCATCTCAGCTGGTGCTCTGTAGGTCAGGAAATATGAATCAGAAAGAGGATGTGATCTTGGCAGAGAAAGCCTCACTAAGATGATCGTTTACAGTTTTGTTTTGAACAGGAAGAAGCTTGGTACCTGCTCATAGATGACAATGAGAGGGAATAGTTCTGGACAGGTAGGTAGGAACCCCAGATCTGGTTTTATTTTGCCACTGACATGCTAGAAAATCATTGATAAGACATATCTCTTAAATTCTCAGAGCCTCAGTTCCCTCTTCCAAGCAAAAGGATTGGACAAGATGACCATTGAGGTGTTTTTCAACTTTTTGTCAACTTTATTAATTTATTGGTTTCTTTCCATTAGTCTATAGTCTATTTAGTCTATTAGAATTACAATAATTCAACTTATTCTGTGATTGCACATTTGCATTTCACAAATTTTTCATTAGAGATGTATACCTTAGTAATGTAAAATAAAACACAATTCCCCCTCTTTACTTTTTGTCCTTTCATTGATTGGCCCACGTGAGTGTTGAAACTATGAATAGGAGGCTTACCATGTAGTGTTCCAAATTAACTAAGTATTAGCTAGTGAGTCAACAGAGTTCAAAAAGTTAGTATACAGGGTTAAAACTTACAATGTCATTCACATTTACACAGAGAATATTTTCCAAGAAGGTAGATATTTATGGTAAGTGAGGCAGAATGAAAATATTTGCATGTAGCTATCTCTGGACAGCTGGAGAAAGTTTAAAATTTTAAAACCAGGGGCCAAAATGATTAATTAATTTTGTCCCAGTTTGTTTACTAAGGAAATGAGATTTTTTTAATAGAAACTTTTTTTTTGTTATTTTTTAATAAAAAACTGGGTAAATACTGAATCTGCAAATTCAAGTATACTGTTTGCTTGCTCACAATATTTAGAATGGAACATGGGCTTTACTTTTATGACTTATAGCAATGTTCTGAGATTGGTCTTACTTGTATTCCCCATTCTCCACATTGAATTGCTAAATAATATCACTGGCTATTTTTTATTTTGCAATGCCTTTCAAAAACTTTTGGAGAACATCTCTAAGGGAGACATTTTCAATAGTTGTATTTCATTTGTTTCTCATGGGAAGAATCACAAGTTTCCAAGAACTTGTGAGAGTTGCATTCCATATCTTCTTCAGTATTAGATGTAAGACCTGATTTTTAAAAAATGTTTATATAGGAAAATCATGCTTATACGCATACTGTCTTGTGTCACCCATAAAAGCAGTGGCACAGTGATAGCCAAGTCACCTCTTAGAGAAAAAAACCAGGCAGAAAGACATGTTTTTATTTTTTACTCATCTCATAGATCTTGCACTTTGTCTTAAGAAACGGAGCACAATGATGAGGATAATCTCTTGCTCAGATTTTATTTGGTCGTGTACTATCTACAGGAGTAAGAAAATAAAGATCTATGTTCACCTCCGCCTGGTCTCTCCAATTTCTCCAGACTGTGGAATGCTGGGATTCATACTGTGAATGCTCTGAAAATCAATTATTGTCAGATTCTGTTTTCAGGGCTGCCAGACAATATTTTGGCTCAACTTCAGTCCATTTGGAACACAGCTGTTAAGTTGTTGACAAAAACTAAGGAAATATGAACATGTTCCACCCTTTAAAAAAAATTCCATTTGTTGGCAACCATCTCGGTGGATTTGAAATTTTCTTATTGAAGAGCAAGTTAGTACCACTTTCTGGCATCCTTTTGGGCTGAACTGGTCGTCCCTGTGTTCCAACACACATGGCACCCTTCATTCACCACTTGAGATATTCAGAATTTATTTTTGATCATGAACTTGAGCTTTAAATTATTCTGTTAAAAACTGCCCCATAACTTCAGGTTATCCTGGGATTTAGTGTCTCACTAGTCTCGCCACTTTTCCAGGTGCATTTTTTTAAAAAAGACTACTATGGCAAGTTAGCATTGATTTACTTCTAAAGGATTAGCAGTTATACTATTTTGCATGTTTTTTATTGATAGTAATAGAAAATTCTATTCAACTAAACAATACATAAGATTTAGCCATTTAAGAAAATAGGGAAATTACAATTATACACATATTACATATGTATATAAACATGTATATATAGCATGTATGTATATTAAACATGTATATATACATATGTAATATGTGTATAATTGTAATTTAAGGTAAACAAATGTACATATATTTGTTTACATTAAAAATAAAGACAATGGAAAGATAAACCATAATTTTTTTTAAAGTTTAACTGTAGGAAGAGAGAGAGAATAAGTTAGAGGGAATAGGGAGAGAAACTAAATTTCCTTGAACGTATCTTATTTATAGACTTGTCTTTGGAATTATGTAAGTATTCACTTCATAACAAAACAAAATGAAATAAACATAAAAGAAATTTCTAAAAATTAAAATAAAAGGATTTTAAGTGAATTTAACCATGTGCCTAGCTATCAGTGCTTCCCAACTGAACTTTCTGTGATAATGAAAATGTTCTACAGCTGCACTGTTCAGTATGGTAGCCTCTAGTCATATAGGCTACTGAACACTTGAAATGTGCCTAGTGTTGAATTATTTTGAATTATATCTAATTAATTTAATTTAATTAATTTAAATTACACTTTTAATAGCCACAAGTGTCTAACAGCTACCATACTGGACAGCTCAGAAACAGAATAATCACACAGAGTATGCCAAGTGATTTTAAAATGCAATAATTTAGTTGCATATTCCTTGGGAAGTAATACCCTAAAGTGAAAAGAACTTAACAATAATATTAAACTGTTTTCAGTAATGGTATTCTTATAGTAATATTGGTATTATTCTGAGTCTGTTGGGTGTACACTATGAATAAATCAAGTGAGTAATTATGTTGATACCTTTGAGAACTCAGATATTTGGCATGATATTTGGCATGATTGGAAGAAGATACAGACTGAAGGTTGATAAATTTAAGTTAAAATTTTTTGAAGCATCTATGTGCAAATATACATCATGATGTATATTTTCTTAAGAAAGTTTTCCCAAATCTGCTCACGGAAAAGGCCTACGTAGAAACAATACCAACCCAGTAGCAGTAACACCTCCAGTGCTCAGATTATGGTCTTTAAATGCCTTTTCCCACTAAAGAGAACCAGGACTCATTGGAGAAGTAGTTAAGTCAGAGTTTGGGTCAGGGAATTCATAAGATAAATCTGGAACATCTTCCTGTCATAAAAAACATGGGATGCATTCAAAGACTGATAGAATTAAGTCAAAAAGACTCAGAGCCAATTTGAAAAGCTCCCTCTGGCCAAAAATGGAAAATTCTGTGCATCAGAATGAATAACAACTGCAATGGATTGAAAAAGTTCAAATATGTATATCTTGAGCTTATATTAATATTTTAAAAACTCAGTTATCTTTGAGGGTGCTAGAAAACAACTCATTATTTTGAAAAACTAAGTAATCAAGATTTATTTTGCCTTTTCAATAAGGACTACGCTTTGGAAACCCAAGGAGTTGTTGAAAGAAAATTTCACTTTATAACACTATTCTATCTAACAAATAAAGAAGTAATGATAGTATCAGAATATCACTATCTTTCAACCCCTGATGAATCAATGGATCTAGGCAATAATCAACAATAAATAATAATATCTTAAAAAGATGATAGAGGGGCACCTGGGTGGCTCAGTTGGTTAAGGGTCCAACTCTTGATTTCCGCTTAGGTCATGATCTCATGGTTGTGAGATTGAGCCCTGTTTTGGGCTTGGTGATGAGCACGGAGCCTGCTTGAGATTCTCTGTCTTCCTCTCCCTCTGCCCCTCCCCACCCTCTCTAAAATAAATACATTATTTTTTAAATTAAAATAAAATTTAAAAAAGATGATAGAAGTATGATATGATAGATATTTATTTTTCTTTGTTTTATTTTTGGTTTTGTTTGCTGATGGAAATATGAAAAAAAAAATACACAGAGTTTGTCTGGCAAAATAAAAACTACAACAACAAAACCCAAAACCCACAATCAAACCTGAATCTGATCAAGCCTCTAGATCTAACCACCAATTTACAGACACAACCAAAAACAGAAGACCTGATAATGGACCCAGATGCGTACAATTAATGGAATCAGACTATGGAATACCATAGCAAGGGTCAGCAAACTATGGCCCATAGGGTCAATTTGGGTCCTGATTGAAACAAACATATTGTAAGTAACTTTAAGGAAATCAAAAAAATCTAAATACGGCTGGGATATTGATGATTTTAAGAAATTTTTAAGCTTTCTTTTTGTTTTGTTTTAGCTATGATATTACACCTATATTTTTAAGAGCACTTATCTTTTAGATATATATTCTGAAATGTTTACAGAAGAAATGACACAATATCTAGGGTGTGCTTCAAAATAAGCCAGGGCATAGGGAGTGAGTGAGTATAAAGATAAGACAAGAATGGCCATTTAGTGGTATTTATTGGACATGGTGATAGATAATTTGTGTTAATTACACTATTTTCTTTACTTTTGTATAAGTTTGAAGATTTCCGCAATAATTTTTAATGCCTCTTTTCATGGAACTTGCATTCTAATGGAGGAGATGATAATTAAGATAACTATATATCTATCATAAGTTAGATGCCAAGGTGAGTTTAGTAGAAAAAAAAACAGTAAGATTTTGAGGGGGAAAGGATATGAAATGTTGACAGGATGCTACTAAAATTTTTGAGAAGGTGGCTTGCAGTGTGTAGTGTATAAGCCACCTATCCCACCCTTAAGTTTGGAACAGAGTCAGCTTCCTGAGCAGCACCTGGCAAAAACTGAGCTACCTAAAGTGGTGCTTGCAAGCATACACTCTGGAATAAATTTCCTGGGTCCAAATCCCAAATCCCAACTCTGCTACTTACTAGCTGTGTGAACTTGGGTGAGTTCTTCAGCATCTCTGTGCTTCAGGTCCCTCACGTTGTATGTCCTTGGTAAATGTCAAAACAAATGTTACTGACATGGGAATTGATGCTGAAAGTCTTTTCAAAAATTAACAGGCTTCTTATCAGTATACTAAATGAGTTTTCAATATTCTAACACAGTGGTTCCCAAGTTTAATATGCATCAAAATCAGCTAGAGGGCTTGTGAAAATACATACTGCTCAACCCCACCTCCCTCTCCACCAGCAGAGTTTTTAATTCATTAGGTCTGGTGTGGAGCCAGAGATGTTGTATCTCTAACAGGTTCCCATGTAATAATGATGCTGGTCTGGGCACCATTTTAAGAACCATTGCACAAAGAATTCTCTTATTCTGCTGCTATTTCAAAAGAAAAACGGAAAGATGAATACACATGACTTTAACAAAAAGCAAATTTTTTCAAAGAAATCATTTGCTACCCTAGCCTCATATTAACAGAGGAAACAACATTCTTAGTTTTTCAGCAAACTGAGAGTTTGGGTTTTCTTCTCTTGGCTTTTATGACTGAATGAAGGAAAACTTCACTTACAGGGTAAAAATGACATACCAGCTGCAGATTATTTTTCCCATTCTTTTTTTTTTTTTGTAATGAAAAAATTCAACGTAGCCAGACAATTTCTCACCTACTCATCTCCATCTAAAACAAGACACCATCTGTTATGTATCCACTTAATCAGCACCATGACAAATTGGAGCACACTCAGGCCTCTGATACCATATACCACTCACCAGGAGTTTCTGACTAGACCTTTGGAAGGTCCTGATCAGAGGCTGAGAGGACAGCTGGCCATTAGACTGCAGCTGGATACAATCAGAGAAGATGCCCCCAAGGACTCCCACCAAATAAGTAGGGTCAAACAGCCTGGCCAGGATGACGCTTGGAAAATGAGTTACCTGGGGTCTGGGAGGATTCTGAGTTTGATTTACTTTTCAAGAAGGTTAAGTTATCTTTCAAAAGCAAGTCTCTTTTCTCTTTGTGTCCATCGAACATGAAATGGGGATGTTGAGAGTTTTCAGCATGTCCCCAATCTGTGCCTGGGCTATCACTGCAGTGCTGGCTCACAGACAAAATGCCTCTATGCATGGAATGGAGGGTCTAATTTCTTTTCCTGCTGGTCTGAGGTGACCTGTCAACTGAAGCTAGACAATCCACACCACTTCAGAACTCCCCTCCAGCAGCTACAAAGGACTCTCATCTCTTTGCTTGCTAACAATCCATATGAGTTCAAGAGCAGAGAAAGCAGGTGGGCATTTGAAATGAGAGGGGAAAAAAATCAGCTAGAGGAAAGGAAATAGATAAAAAGCAATGGTATAAGAAGGGAAAAAGTGGAGTCGGAATTTGGAGACTGTAGTCAGGGGCAATGAGGTTAGCAGCTGAAGTTTCAAGAAATATTGTAGGTGAATTAAAATATATATATGGTAGAAGGAATGAAGAAAGAATATAATGATACAGAACAGAAGCTATGCAGATGATGACTATAGGCTTAAAAGGAATTTTGAGGGTTCATGATCTGTTTCATGTCTCCAAGTATTTAGCCATTAAAAAGTAAAAATCACATATATAATTTGAAACAGTTTCATGATGGTATTTTCCACAATTCCCTTAGTAATCCATCTGTAGTATTGGGAAAAGAGGAAAATGCTTAGTTCTGTAATGAATAGAGTACATAGACAAAATAATCCCATAGGAATATAATTCTAGAATGCAAAAGAGAAAATGTTTATTCAAGGAATAAAGGGGAGATAAGAAATATTTGAAATGTTCTTAGCTCTTTACTTTTTTTCTTTCTTTCATTTGGCAAATGTTTATGAGAACTGGCTGTGTGCCAGGCTCTCTTTCAAGGAACGAGGGATTCAGCAATGAACAAAGGAGATAAAAATTTCTATCAACTTTTAGCAAGCAAGAGAATACCTTGAAAATTTTGTTGAATTGCAGATTCTTGGGCCCAAACCCAAGATTCTGATCCAGTAAATTTGTGAAAAGGCCTGGGAATGCATATTTTAAATCTAAATTTCGGTGATTCTGATAGAAAGAAATATTCCCTATAGATACTACATTCACTCTTAAGGCATTTCCCACACAAGTAATGAGTCTGTCTTCCCAGTTCAGCCCCTGAGCTCCAGACCTATATATTCAAATTGTCTTCTGGACTTTTACAATCTGGCCTTAGGAAGAGAAATGCTACATGTAGAAAAAAGAAGAAAAGAAAAGAAATTACCTCTAAATCCATACCTACACTTCTTTCTACATTCCCATCTCCATGAGAAGCATCACCCTCTAGTTATGAATGAGTGAATTGTAAATTCATCTTAAAATCACACCTCTCTTTTCCTTTCATAAATCTAGTCACTCCAGGACTATTTCCCTGATATCTAGTATATTCATCTCTGTTCCTTCTGTTTTAGGTCAGCCTCATTAAACACCAGCTTGATTATTTCCAGTCTTCTAACTATTCTCAGAATCTGCTCTTCCAGTCTATCCTCTCTGCTGTTTCCAGTGTGATCTTTCTAAAAATAATAATAATAAAATAAAATAAAAAAAACAATGATTTAACTTCCCCATCAGTAGCCTCATTACTGACTCAAAATTGCCTCCTGAACAAAATCCAAGTTTTATGAAAAGGTTAACTCATAATGTTATATATATATATAACTCTCCAGCATTTTCCACTTACAGAACTCTTTCCAACTTCCAATGCCCTACAAGTCAGCCGTCACTCAATCATACTTTTCAATCTGCGATGTCTTTGCTCATTCTTGTACCTCCATATGCCTAGAATGGCCTTCTTCATACCCATGGCCACTTGATAAATGCCTACTCATCTGTCAACACTCACTTCACTATAAAATTTCCTGAATACCCCTGTATACCTTCCCACTCCCCCAAAGAACTGACTTCTTTTCTTTGTTCCCCTATATTACAGTGTGCTTCTGATATAGCGAATATAGCCCCTTAGGACGCATATTTCATCACTTGTGTGTCTCAGCTGGGTGTGTGTTGGCAAGCCTCTTAAAGACATGGAGCTTATTTTGCCCTATGTGAGACATTTTATCACAGTGTATTCTCAGTCTTGGATGAATGAATGTATGAATGAATGAATAAATGAATGAAAATAATGACTCATTAAGAAGTATAACTGAAAGCTTTGTGACATGGATTTTTAAATATCCTATATTTTACTCTTGTAAACTATTTTCATTTGCCTGTCCTGTCGTACTAAATCTGAATCAAATAAAGCGTGGTGCTTCCTTTAGTTGCATGCCAGTTTGAACTTTTATCTTTAACAATTAAATCTCAAATTAAGTTCTTTAAGTATTATAGATCTTAGTCTAAGTATTATAGATCTTAGATTTTTGTTCTCGAGCAGAAAAAAACTAAGCTCCAAAACTTCTTTCCTGCATATAAATTTTGTTTTACAATGGTTTCAAGCTTTGTTTATACCTAAGAAAAGAAACTGATTAGTGGTCACATGTTGTAATAGTAGAGAATGACTCAGATTTATTGGTCTTATCTAAACTATTTTCACAACATCTGGATTAGGAGGGAGTAGAGCCTGTTTTCTTTTATAGTAACAGATTCCAAGTACTTCATTAGCATGCCTGAGTGGGTCAGCCTTTGCTGTCTATTTCTCAGGTCTATTTAACCCAACATCAAATGAACCTTATTATATAACCCAGGTCTTGTTAATTTCTCAAGGAATACAGAGGTGAGTCCACCACTGATCTTGTTCATGAACTAGTAGCGGGATAGTAATGTGTTTATTTGTTGCTATACTTTATTTTTTAAACAAGTGTATCATTGCTTATTCAGTGTCTGATGTACTTTGAGTTGTTCTCCAATCGGTAGCAATAGGTTCATAATTTTCCATCTGCACTCAACCAAGCTTCCATGAAGCTAATATGGGGTATTTGGCAGATGATGATAACCCCACATTTCTGCAGCCTTTTATATTTACAATGCACTTTGCCAGGCATAATCATCCTTATTTGATGCCTGGCAGTTTTATGAGAAAAGAGTGAAATTTACTGGCTAGTAAAACCTAACAGACTCTTGTGTGCGCCCTTGTAAGGATCACTTCCTTACACACTGGGATAAGTGACACCCTTATACCCTCTGACCAGATAATTTTCTGGAATAGCATGAAAGAAAATATTTAGAAGAGAAAAAAAAGTAGATTATTTTCCTTTGCTCCTTTTCCTGGTATGTATTACTTTGTTGTGGCTGAAAAATAATAATGAGAGAAGCAAAACTTTACCTTCAGGTAAAAGTGTCTTTGAATGAATCTTTTAGAGATTCCAGATGCTTAAATGCACATTTGCAGCAGTAGTTAGAAAAAATCATTTTCAAACAGAACTGTTTGCCCCTGATTTATTCCTCTAAATAATTCTTACACTAAAAAAAAAAATAAATCCTGACAATTACCTGAATAATAAGAGAAATCTTCCTGTGGTTAATTGTCAGTTGAGAGAAACATAATGGTGTAAATAGCACTTTAAAAAGATATTTGTCTTTTCTGTACCTTACAGTTAGTTCAAAATTATGTCTCCTGATTTTTGAAGCACCAATCTTGAGTTGTTTAAATTCAAGGACTTCATCTGTATAGAGCTGGGAATTGCCAAGATATTAATACCTGCATTTTTATGACACATTCTAAAGTCAATAGGAAAGAGGTTTCTGAATAAAAGCCTTAAAATTACCTTATGAATTATTAATTATGGGGCATATTACCTTTGAATTATAAAAGCCCAGAAAAATGGAAAGGAGAATTGAAAAACATCAATCTCAGGTTCTTTAAAAATGTAATACCAATCATTTGAGCAGTGTACAAATCTTTTATTAAAGATAAAAAGGAGGTGATACGTTTTTTATTAACTGGAGGATATGTTCAATCCACATGATTAAAAATCTCATTACTAACTCAAGTCAGGAAAGTGATTTATTACTAAAACAGAATGGGAGGCATTCGGTTGTCCATAGCAGCGTTTATCAGGAGTGGAACTATCAGTTTGTATCTATTTTAGCATGCTTAATATTTTTTAAAGGTGGCCTTGCCATCTGTTTGAAGAATTGAAGATATTTTTCTAAAGTTGGCAAGCTTAAAGAAAAACATTAAAGCAGAAAAATTAGCTGTTTTTCATTTAGCTTAAAGTTTTAAGTTTTAGAAGTAAAGATTCTATTTGTGCTTTAATGAAGGTTAAGTTTTCTAATGTAAAGGAAAAAAAAATAGAGAGCCTATTATGGTTCCTGTTTTCAATACATATATTTTTAAAGGTTCTAGTTTGTAAACATTTATTATAGGAAGACAATTTTGGGGGTGGGTGGAGGAGAGATAATGTCATGTGTATTTGGTATTTGCAACGACAATGATTAGTATTATTATCTTTCAGATACATTGTTAACACTTTGTTTTTGAGAGTAATTGTGATCATTGCTTTTCTGAATGATTTCATAATCCCTCAGGTCTTTTTTTAAATGTTTATTTATTTTTGAGACAGAGAAAGAATATGCAGGTGCACAAGCGAGGGAGGGGCGGAGAGAGAGGGAGACAGAGAATCTGGAGCAGTTTCCAGGCTCTGAGCTGTCAGCGTGGAGCCGGATGTGGGGCTCAAACTCACTAACAGTGAGATCACGACCTGATCCAAAGTCTGATACTTAACCAACTGAGCCATCCCGGTGCCCCAATCCCTCAGGTCTTACTTAATTCAATATCTAAAGTATTATATTTAGATATCAGTCCCTTGTCATTAACATAATTATTTAGTACTGAATTTGTTTTTATTCATAATATAATTAAATATATCCGTCCAGATGTCAGGGAAATAAATGAGGGTTGATGCTGCTATGATGTGCTTCATGGACATTGAGTGTAACCTGGAAGCTGGGCCTGATTTGGCTTGATGCAGGGGAGACAGGGTTTAGTACAAGGAAAATGGCACTATTTTCTTAACACTTTCAGCTGAGGATGAGCTTGCTGTGTTGGGAAGATACTGAGAAAATGGCTTGGGGAGAAATGGGAGGAAACAGCTTTGGTTGTTCATCATGAGATTAAAGGGAGTGAGTTTGGATTATAGCTAAAACAGAACCCAGTTATGGGAAATTTAGGATCCGACTGAAGTTATACAAAGCAGTGGAAGGTTTTAAGAAAAAGAAGTGGTGGAAAGAAAAAATGAAGAGTCATTCCTTGGGCTGGAACATTTAATTCAGGGAGACAGCCAGAATGATACAAGCAAATGATCCCATGGGAAGTAGGTGATGAGGCCCAAGGCAGTAGGAACTGAAAATTGATGTTGATAAAAAAGCTCTTAAAAAAAAAACAAAACAAAAAAGGTCTTGAGGGAAGAATTTACTAGACAGCTCTGATTTTCATATCATTTGCTTATAGTTTGTTTTAAATAATTCAATGTTTTTTAAAGACAGAATTCTTGATGTTTTCCTTCATATCTCTGTCCTTTGCTATGACTGGAAGGCCATTCTTGGTTTTAGGTGGTTATGTCAGTGCCACAGATCTTAGGGAGCATGTAAAAGTTATCTACAGCCTTTCTTTTCATGTAATCCTTCATGCAGAACCAGACACTGAATTCAGTCAGAACTTCTGTTCACTCCTTGCAGAGGTCATTTGACTCTTCTTGTCCAGGCTGGGGACAGCTGGGATTGCATCTGTGTGCCCATTTTGAAATGGTGCCTTCGTGGATGGCTTATTTTAACTAATTCTAGGGGCACCTTGGCTTGAGGCTGTTTTGGAATTTGGGTTTCTAACTCTGTAAACATTAAACAATAACTTCTGTACTATAAGTTGCCAGTATTATAATGGACAAGAAAGACTGAGAACCTACCAATACTTTTCTCTCTCATTTAAAAAGAAAAATTTTACTTAAGAATGGTTGCCATAGATATGCTCACATTGTTTAGTTTCTTGGCATGGGTATGTGTGTATATCTTCTCTGACTTATATAGTGCTTTCTGAAAAAGAAAGTCTACAGAGTCTCATGTCCATCTATCTATATTTATACGTTTGTGAGTGTACATATGTACTCTAAAGAAAAGAAAAGAAAAACTGTGCTTTGAATACAAAATGCCTATTACAAAGCATCATATTTCTTCAAGCTGTTTGGTGCCTTTGAGTATTTGAGTTTAGACAAATGCCTTTTCCCTGTTCCTTTATTTATTTATTTTTTTAAGCTGGCACATTCTTGTTCAATGAAAACAAGGGAGCAAGGGATTATTCTAGCCATTGAAATAGAAATGGTGTGTGAATCTGACAGCTGGAGCTTGGGTGTGAGATACTGCAATTTTTGCTGTAGGGAAAGGAGATAAAATGAGGTTTTGAATTTCATAGCATAAGGGGCTACCTAAATAGCAGCTGTTAGGTATGAGATCCCTGCTGAAGATTAGAAAATGATGGGGGTTAGGTGTTCCTAAACCCAAGGAGTTGGAGGTGGGAATGGGTGAAACACATTGCTTTCTTTGAAGTGATTTTTCCCCCTTTTCTAACTCATGGCAATTGCTTTCTGAGTGTAGAGCTGCACATTCATAAATTCTCTTCACTTGCTTAGACTAAAAATACCTGCAGCCTTAGAGTTTTCATTTTGGAGGAGCTGAATAATATCCACAGATTACACGAGAGAGTACATATTTTGAAATAGCGGAAATTGTTAATAACATTTCAGTGGGTTTGGTTCTGCATTTCAAGAGGGAATGTTGTAATGAGTTTGACTTCTACATGACAATAAAGTGATCTCTCTCTCTCTCAACAGCACTTAGTTGGTAACTTTTTTATGCATTTATCACTCCCTCATATTAAAGATTTTTTAATATGTCCTATCTTTCTTAAAAGAGAGATGCTCACAGTATACCTCTCCTTTCTTATTTCCCCTCTTCCACCATTACACATCCTCTCCACTCTCCAATCTCAATGCGCTACTTTCAATTCCTCAAATATAAGTTGATATCTCTCATTTCTATGATTTCACAACAGTATGAAATGTAGAAAATAAGTTTCTTTCCCCAAAGTAACCACTACAAATGCTTACATGTTGTAGTAGGATGGTTTTTGTGGTGGACTCCTAAACATACTTTCCAAATAGCTAGCCTAAATCAACGGTTCTCAAACTTTTTGATAACAGAATCGTCCTTAAAATTATTGAGGACTCCTGAAGAACTTCTACTGAAGTGGTTAAATAACATCTATCAATATTTTCCATGTTAGAAATTAAAATGGAGAATAATTTTATTATTTTAATCATGTTTTTAGTTGTTGTTTTCTTTTACTTTAGAGAGAGAGAGAGAGAGAGAGAGAGCGAGCGCATGAGTGAGGGAGAGGGACAGAGGACAGAGGGAGAATCTCAAGCAGGTTCCATGCCCAGAACACAGCCTGATGGAAGGCTCCATCCCACAGCCCTGCAATCATGACCTGAGCCAAAATTAAGTCAGACACTCAACTGACTGAGCCACCTGGGCACCCCTAAAATGGAGAATAACTTTAAATGTTATTTATCAATTCATTAAAAATTAACAGTAATAAATCCATTACATAGTAATATAAATAACATATATGACAAATAAACATTCTAACATTTAAAAATTGCCATTTTTCTCAAATGGTAATTCTCCAGATTTCTTTCTATTATAAATTATATGATTCTAATACTTTTAAATATTTTGAGGTTATTTTATGGTCTATTACATGTTATTATAAGGTCTATTATATGTTTTATGGTCTATTATATTTATGGAGAATATTCCATGTGCACTTAAAAGAATGTGTGTTCTGCTATTGGGTGGAATGTCTACACTATACTATCGATGTCTACTAGATCTAGTTGGTTTATAAGTGTTGTTCAAGATTTTTATTTCATTATTGATTTTCTCTCTAGCATTTCTATCCATTATTAAAAATGGGGTATTGAAATTTCCAGTTATCATTGTTAATTGTCTATTTCTCCCTTCAGTTCTGTCAGTTTTGTTTCATGTATTGTGGAACCCTGTTGTTAGGTGGATATGTTTTAAAAATGTTGTATCTTCCCGATAGACTGAACCTTTTGTAACTGTAAAATGTCCTTCTTTGTCTCTACTAACATTTTTTTGCCTCAAAGTCTATTTTATCTGATATTAGTATAATCACCCCAGTTTTATTCCGGTTACTGTTTGCATGGTATATTATTTTCTATCCATTTACTTTCAATCTATTTGTGTCACTGAATCTAAATGTGTCTTTTGCAGACAGTCTGGAATTGTCTTCCCATGGCGCATTCCCTCATTTCATTAGAACCTCTATGCAAATGTCACTTCCTCGTCCCTGCCAGATCTCCCGTGCCTAGAATAGTGACTGATACAAGGCAGTGACTCAAAACATATTTGTTGAATAAATAAAATTTAACCTAATCTTATATAGAAAAAGTTAAATTTTATGGTTTAATGTTAAACAGAGTACAAAAATTCTACTCTTACAGTTTCAGAAATAACATGCAACTAATTGTTAACAACCTACCACTTGTCAAGTTTTAGTGAATTTTAAAGAAGAATATTCAGAATGGCATTTCCAGAATGGCAAAGTAAGGACTTCCCAAAAAAAACACTTTTCCATAAAGCAACAGGAACACTGGCACAAATGATCAAAATCAACTTTTTCAGAACTCTGGAAATTAACCGCAGGCATACAACAATCTGAGCATAGTTCATTCAAGAAAATGGATGAATCTTGGTAAGAGTAGAGAGATTCATGGTGTTTTAACTTCATCTATTCCAATCTACCCCTCCCCAGATCCATGATAGCATTGAAAACCGGAACAAAGGCCCTAAGGCAAAATCCTGTTTGGCAGGTTAAAAGCACAGCAAAAAGGCTTGTGCTGACACTGCAGTGAGTGGAACAGCACTGTGACACCACAGTTGAAGCTAGAGGCCGGATTGTTCAGTCTTGTGGTTCCTGGTAAATTCGGATTGTAGTCTGAGAAAATGGGAAGCTATTAGAAACTATTGAGTAGATAATTGACATGATCTGATTTGTGTGTTACTGGGGTTACTTCAATCTATGCTCCCTTTTGAGTGGTGCACAGCTTTCATCCTTATCATTTTCTCACCTTTTCTTTTTTCTTGCAGAAAGTTTTGTGGGGTTTGTTTGTTGTGGGTTTTTTTTTTTTTTTTTGTGGGGGGGAGGTGTTGTATGTTAAGATACCAAGAGTTGCCAACTATGGATCTAATATAAGCAGTTAGGAACCCCACACCTGTGTGGGACATGAAAGGATTTTTGTTAAGGGCTGCAGAAGTCTTCACTTTTCAGTAAAAGAAAATTTTCTAAACACATATTTTGAAAAGAAGCCACAGTGCTAGACTATCTTATAGCACAGAAATAATTATTTACCAAGTAGCAATTTAATTTATGAAAGACAGGAAGAAGACTACTTCTCTCCCCTTCTGTTGTTTACATTTAATAATAAGAAGAAAGAACCAGTACTGAAATATTTTATTGGTAATCAGAAATTAAATGCCATTGGTTTTTAGCTATAGTAATAATAATTTCCAGTATCCTTTTGTTAAAATACAGATTGAAAAACAATTCTCTATAGCTTATACCCTCTCTTTCCAGAGCAAACAAGCTTGAAGAATGGTAGTTGGACATGGCTATGAAAAAAGTGGTAAATAGGGAACCTAATGTTAGTCTTTAATTAATTGTGTCAAGTAAGTCATCTATATATTTCTGAACTGGGATTATTTCATCAACAGTCTGTTGAATGCTTCTAATTAATTTTTTGAAATGTCCAAATTCTATCTGACCTGTAACTGTTATCTATTTTCTGTAAAGAGCTTTGGAGTGATGCCATTGCTATATCTGGTAAGCCTACCTCTTGTGGTAGCCTTGGATCTCATATTTGAATACAATTATATTAGAGAGCACAGATTAATTTGTTTTACATATTCAGAGCTAGTTTTTTGGGAAAATGCTATGCAAATTTATGTAAATTGGAATACATGTTTATGTAAAACAACATGTGATTATGCATCCCTAAATTTACAAGAAAAATTCTGCTAGTCTTCTCTTAAAGTAGAGAAAATACAAATATACTCACAATCCCAGTTTGGACTAGGATTCTTGCTAGAATGGTTTGTCTGGCATGTGGAAAGGCTCTCATGTGCCATGGCATTGGTTAAGGATTCTGTGTTTCCTTTGCTGAAACATGGTTTTCGGCTTGAGTTTCAGAGGATGTTGCCAATTTTATCTCCCCTTCTCTGCTTTCCTTTATTTCTGTGATGAAAGATCCTGATTTCCACTAAGTAATTCAAAACAGTTTTGTGGGTTGGTACTCATTTTATAAATAAACGTATATTGGTCGAGGCCACTGCATTTGCCTTTTTGTAATGAACTGTCATGTCATAAACAGAATGGCTCATCCCAGCTTTCGGAGACACTCCCTTTGTTCTTTCTCTTTTTGCCATGCATAGGAATACGATTGCTTCATTCTTTTTGGCTATGGTGACCACATATGTAATATTTGGTCTAGACAAGGACACCTTTGAGAATAAACAGGTTGTAATCATTAATTTTTCCAGTTTTAGGGTTTGAACAAAGACCAATCCAGGAAAGCTGAGACATCTGATTACCCTAACGATGGCTAATTCTAATTGGTTTTTTCTCCCTTTGGCAAGTTTATGTGACTGCTCCATTTGCATGTTCAATCCTAATTTTTTTATTTTTCTAAGTCTTGCAATTTTTCTCAGTTAGATATTCTCTAGAATTCTCAGGCAAGAATGTTATCTTTACCTATCAATCGTTTTAACTATTAGTTGTCAAATTTCCTTTTCCCAAATGATTCCTTTCACTGTTGTTTGGCTTGGTTAAAAGGTAGAAATTTCTCCATTAGGTTTTATGTTTATCCTTCTCAGAAAGAGAGAGAAAGAGTAATTGAAACATAAACTCCCATCCTTAAGCAACCTCAGGCACTGTTTCTTTTCTTCACAAGTTCTGTCAGTTGCTTTCTTTTTTCAAGTCTGCATGTTGCCAACCTGAGAAAAATCTTACCTTCCAGGAAAGGCTTAAGGCTGTGGTAGGCAAAAAGCACTGAATGTTGTAACAACTAAATAGTGAGCTATTTTACTTGCTGGAGGTGATTCCATTTTACCAAGCTTGATGGTAATTGGAATGATACATCCTGAAAAAGGAGGAGGGTCATGAGAAATTTATACACAATTTCTCGGAATGAGACATTGTTCTAGCAACCTGGGGGCTTAGGTGACAGAAAATTGAACAAATTTTGACTCTCTTTATTCAATAATCTTTAAATTATTTTCCACTGTTGCTCAAATATGGTAGGAAAAAAAAAAAACATCTCACAGGAGAGTGAATAGAATTGAGGCAGTTTCTGCACCTTTGTGAGTGTGTGACAGGGCAATGGAAGGACAGCTAGCCTACTCAGAGGGAGACTGTGATTTCAGTTTACTGACTAGGTTTGAGGCTTGGTTTTTGCTAATATTAAAGGGGGGGGGGTGATAATTATCTCCAGATGATACACTTGAAGTCTGGAGGAACAAATGAGACATTGAATATTGAAATATGTTAGACATCACATGAATGTAAGTAATATTATAATGCCATGTATCTACATAGTAGGAATTAAATGAAAGTTAATTGCCTGATTGTTAAATGATGAAATGAAAGTGTCAGTGTGCAATTACAATTTCTTCTCCCTCTTTTAGCAGATATATGTATTTTTCATCCCTAATACTCTAAAATAACTTTTTGTAGAAAGAGAAAGGCAAATTTATTGATTTTAGGACAAGCAACTTCCTCTCCGATAATTAGTCATGGTATTCTGTTGTCTCATATCCTTTTCAGAATAAGGCAAAGTATGAATAAATGAATGTATAAAAAATCATGGTTTTAAAGGAAAGCCTCGTGAATCAATGGTTACATCCTCATGAAGCTGGAACAATGGATGAAAACTGAATAAATATTTGGGAACATCCAGATTGCTTGTCTTTTACAATGTGTTATCTAGAACTGGAGTTTGAATCTCTGAACTGTTGGTCACAAAACAACCATCACTTAATATCCATGTATTTTAGCTGGATTACCCACTAATTTCTATACGTAATTTTACTTTAATTGATCTATAGTTAATTTCAGCTATTAATATGAATTATTGTATGTATTTCTGCAACTCTTCCATTTTACTAATTGTGCAGTTCAGCTGTAATTTGTATCCTCACAGTTTTGAGGACTTTCTATATTATTTCATCCATGTTAAGGGATTAAAGTGAGCTTTATCCTAACCCTAGTATTCATGACCCTTTTCTGTTTTGGATTCTTTGTGAAGGAAACTGCATAATTAAAGGACAATAGTGACATGGAAACAAATTAATGCTTCAGCAATGGCCTATCAAGTGTCTCACACATTCTTCTTATTCCAACCTTACCTCCCCCTACCTCCTTCTTCATCTGGTCTGAGGGCAAGATATTTTGATAAAGTTAAGAGGACATAGCTTGGTTTTGAAAGGTTGCAAAAGCAATTTTGCAATCCTTACATTCAGGGATGCCTGTAGAGGGAAAAAGCCCGGTGATTGTGCCCTTTTGAGTCATCAGCTCCATGGTGGACAAGAAGGAGGAAATAATTTTCCTGCCCCTACAACCATCTGTTTGTTCATGCTTACTGCACGAGATACAGCAATCAAAAGACAGCAAGAAAAAGGGGCGTCTGGGTGACTCAGTTGGTTGAGTGTCTGACTCTTGATTTCAACTTGGGTCATGATCTCATTGTTCCTGGCATCGAGCCTTGAATTGTGCTCTGAGCTGGCAGCATGGAGCCTGCTTGGGCTTCTCTCTCTCCCCTTCTCTTTGTTCCTGTCCCACTCACACACACTCTCTCTCTCTAAAAATAAATAAATAAACTTAAAAAAAATTTTAAATGACAGCAAGAGGAGTGTGGATTATTATTGCCATTAAGGCATAGTAATATCACATACTAGTAAAATGTAGTCCAAGCAATGCTTCATGTACCCACCGGTCGGATGATCAGATCCTCCTTGGATGGGGAGCCAGTGGTAGATACGAGTAGATGAGCAGGAGCCACCCAGAAAAGGAAGGAAAAGGAAGTGGTAGTTCCCTCTTCTTTATCTATCATGTCTTATACTAATGGGTTAAGGGATAATATTGGTCTATGTTACTTGCTCTTCAAGGTAACAAAGAGTCTTTGAAAATTCTGATGTCACATGTAAGTAATGCCACAGTTACGGGTTCTTGAGAGTATAAGGCTTAAGTTTTGCATTCTGCAGGCAAAATATTGAAGAAAATTCACCCCACCATTTACAGTCTTGAAAGATACATGTCCAGAGAATAGCAGCCGCTCTGTTTTCTCACTTCTCTTGGCTAATCTTCATCTCCTAATCTTTTTTGTATCTTCTTTCAGAACAAGGAACCAACTAAATGGTATACACTGAGTCATTAAGTATATTAGACATTTCAACCACTGTTAATTATCAAACAAGTCACAGGACTGTAGGGATATATAAAACATATAACAATGAGCATGACTCCCATACTCCTTATGCGCCTCCCCTGACTTTATCACATGCACACATGTGTTTGGAAACACACATACACACAGAGCAATGTTTTCTGTACAGTGCTGTTTCTCTTTTTTTGTAGCATGACTTGTGTATCCCAGAGATAGCATCCTTTCTGAATTGTACAAGCTCATGGAAGTTCTCAACTATGCAATAAACCTGGCCAAGAAGAAAAATGAGTAACTTATAAACTATAGACCAAATAAAGATTGATACTGGATAAAGAGCCTCTAGTGTGGATAAAGAGCTCCATAGTAACCTATGTTTGAATTTCTCACCTAGGGCCTAATTTAAATATTCAAGTTCTAAAACCAACTAGTGTTATAATCCTGATTGGACGATTGTGAAAACTAACATTTGTTGAGTATACAGTAATTGCCAGTGACTTGCTAAACATTTTGAGAATCTTAGTTTATCTAATTCACACTAGCCCTAGGATGACACTGCTGTTATCATCCTGATTTTACAGATAATTTTTACATCTAGGGGCTATAGAAGGTAAATACTTATTTCTATATGGCAGAAGTCCTTTGGAATCCAAAGCTAAGCTCTTAGCAATTTATTATTGTTTCTCCTATGTCAGGTTTTTGCTTTGTGTGCTCATTTTTATGTATACTCATTACAGACATGTGAAATATGGTTATTCTGAGACACAGTCATCTATTTATGGGTTGGCCACCCAATTAGATCTAAAAAGTGACATACATTCATTTCTTCATATAATTTTTCATATATATGTGTGTGTATATAAATAATTTACTCATGAATTTATAATTCATCTCAAGATCTATTTTTAAGAAACAATGCTGAGTGCTGACTGAAACAAACATTACATTGTTAGATTCTAAGAGAGAACATAATGTTTAACAGTTGCTAGGCACAATGGGACAGTCTTCTTCTCTCCCAATTTATTAAAGTAATGCCACTTATTGTTTGACTGTGCCAACTATTTCAGATGGCTTTGAATACCGACTTGGTAAATGCTTTACTGAAACAGTCATTAAGTTCTCCCACTCCTGAGGCAACCAAATTTTTATCTCTCAAGATGAAATAAAAGTGATCTCAATGTTGCCCAAATCAGCATCTGAGAGGGAGGAGAAAGGTCACTCATGAATGGAGTTAAGTTCTGACTACTTTGCAAAAAAGGAAGCAAGTCAAATCGTAAGTCATGCACTGCTGATTTAACGTGTGGGAACAAGAAAGACAGGAAGAAGCTTAGAATGCTGGAGAAAGCTATGTGCCTGCCAGTGTCATAAAATTCTCTTTGTAATTCAAGAAAAAAAGAGTTGTGCTGTTGGAAATAGTCCAAATTTGGCTGCAATACCTTTTTTTTCATATATCTTAAAGGGTTATTAGTGGCTCTTTTTGGATTTGAATGATTCTGTAGCAATAGTTTTCCTTTAGGAAGTATAAATTGATCACCATCTGAACTAGAAAATTAGCCTAACTCATCAGTTTGCAAATCGCTGGCACAGGATCAGGGTAGTAGGGGAGGATTAAAGTTCATGGGTGGTCTGGCCTGGAAGGAAGAGGAAAAGGTGTTTCCAGGGCAGTTGTCCTTGGCATGTAACTGTTTACCAGTCCTCTTCTTTCCCTGGCCACAAGCAAAGTCCTGCCACTCAGCCTTTCATACTCCAGACTACTCTCTCTCTTCCTCATTCCTCTCTTGATATCCATTGCTGAAGTTGATTTTAAACAGATTTCACAAATGCATGTTGACAAAGAGATTCTCTTCTAAAAAAAAAAAAAATGAATAGTTTGTGCCTTAATTTTTTTGATAGAATTAAATGAAAAAGCTCTAAAAATGAGGAAGAGTAACTCAGTGGTTATTTTAAAATTAGGTAACGATGAAAGAATTTAATTTTGTTATTTTTTTAAAGATTATTTATTTATTTTGAGAGAGCGAGCATGAGCAGCGGAGGGGCAGAGGGAGAGGGAGAGAGAATCCCAAGCAGAATCTGCACTGTCAGTACAGGGCCTGATGTGGCGCTCGAACTCACGAACCATGAGATCATCACCTGAGCTGAAACCAAGAGTCAGATGCTTAACTGTCTGAGCCATCCAGGTGCCCCATAGTTTTGTTATTTTTTCATGTGGTGAGAAAAGAGGAAGAAATGGGCTCACTCATATACTCATACATATCTTCATCTATCATCTATGTTTATGTTTCAGGCACTATGTATAAATCAGATTTTTAATATTTTTTTAAATAATATTTAAAAAATTTTTAAATAATATTTTATTGACTGCCAGTGTGATAAAACATGAGAATTAAGAAGAGAAAGGAAATAGCACCTAAGTTACGGTGGTTTTCAAGAAATGATGATAAAGTAGAAACAGATTGAAAGGTTCAGTATGTTTTGGCACAACCCTATATTGGAATATAATGTTATTATCATTATACAAAAAGAGCAAGACTCCAAAAGGATTAAGAGAAAGCAACTTTCTCCTTCTTTCTCTGTGGAAGCTAGTTTTCCCCTATCCCTTGGACAAAATCCAGGGGCAGTCCATGATTCTTAAGGTCACATTCTGATAATAAAAATTTCTTTAGTCACTTTTAGTTCCACTCTAATTTTAATAACTGGAATGACCATTTCCGCAGTCCAAACTCTGAACTACGTTTAAAGATGCTTCTCTTCCCCTGCTGAGTGTAGAGACTTCTGGTGGGAAATAGGTGTGGTCAGCTGTCTTCTCCAACGTTCTCTTCTCTTTCTCCTCCTATTTCCTGAGCCAAGGCTTCTCAAACCAGGAGAGTGGGGCAGAGAGGAGTAAGTTGTTACTTTATAGGTATTCTTATGACTTGGCATTGACATACTCTGGGGTTAGCGGATACTCCAAATAGTCTCTTTTTTCAAGATTGTTTGGTGTTCTTTGGACGTTGACTGGGGGGAATCTCTCAGTAGTGTAGTTCTCTGACATGGGCATAGCACTACTCCCCCAGCTCCTGCCCCTGTTGATATATCTGACAGCTTCTTATTGCTGAGATTTCTTGGAGAGATTTCTAACCCAAATCCCTTCTGCATTATCCATTTGGGCCGCCGAGGACGCCATGCATGTTTGTCACACCAATTAGAGGAGTGTAGTTGCTTCTACTACTGTGCTTTTTATCTCCTGCCACAGACTTTGGCATTTGTTCTTCTCAGGTGGGGTTCACATCCCAGAAAATATATAGCAAATGCTGTAATGTCCTTTCAAAGCTCTCTCACTTCTTGAGATAAAAGAGAGCACCTCTTTTCCTTTCCCCTAGCAGGGGAATCACCTGGAATTCAGCAACCTCCACCAATGAAACACTGTCTCTGGAATCCTTAGCCTAATTCTTTTTATATCTTCATATAAAGTGCATTTTACTCTCTGAGTGGAGTTCATGGATAACTTACATTTTTCCTCCTTGTGTTTTCTATATTTTTTCAAGTTGTCTCTAATACAATGTCTATCTTTAAATGCTCCCATATAAAGAGTGATTAACACAGTGCTGCATATTTGAACCATTCACTGGCACAAAGGCAGACAATAGTAGTTTCTCACTACAAGGTATGTGATAACTTTACATACCCATCCAACACAATTGTATGAATTATGTAGTGCTTTTTTTTTTGAAAGTTTTCATATGATCCCAACATAGCATCTTATTTGATCAATGATATCTTAAAGAAGTGATGAGTAACTGGAAAATGGAATGAGATTTTTCTTTCATCCATTTTACAGCAGAATGCAAGTCATTCTAGTTGCAATTTCCCTTTTGCAAACAGCTGCACCAAAGGGTAAAGTATTTAAAGGTCTAATTTTACTTTGCTTTGGTGCAGGGAGGAGAAACTTTGTAACAATTACCTCATGAGTTTTGAGCATTACATTTGGGAAGCATGATATGATGGACACTGGGATAAGAATTTTTCAAAACATCAAGAAGGTATTTAATTGATAAGTAAAAGGACAAATGGCCTTTTGAGACATGTGTGAAAGGAAAGTGTCTGGATGTACAATTTCAGAGTGGGGTGGGGTGTGCAAGGGTGAGTAACTGATAGCCCAATTGCTTTCAGTCTCTTTCACTTCTAAGGGCCTGTATTATCTTAAGAGAATTATAGTTGACAGCTAGGATGAAAACAGGTCATCATTTCCAAATAATTTCACAATCACCCATGTAACAAGAATTCTTTATAAGGTTAAAAAAAAAAAAACTTATGCTGGCAAATTCAAATAGAACACAAGGCATTTGAAAATGTTTGCCTTATAAAGAGTACCTTAAAGAACAATATGAAGAAATGTCTAATGGTTTTTCTGTGAACTTGTGTACAGACATTTCAGACTACCCAGAAAAATGTATGATTAATAATTTTAGTTAACAATGAAATCTAAATCTATACATGGTTTATGTTTGGCAGTGAAGTAAATCACTAGCTATGCAAAATTTATCATGGTGGTTGGAATTTGCACATACAAAATATAATACCACTAAATTCTTTGCTCTTAACCCTCTGTTGCTTATATCCTAGACCAGTGGTTAACAAACTGTGAACCTTGAACCAGTATCATCATCACCTGAGAACTTGCTAGAATTGTAAATTCTGGGGTCTTACTGAGTTATAAACACTAGGAATAGAGCCTCAAATTTTGTGTTTTAATAAGCTGTTCTGGTGATTCATAAAAATACTACATTTGAGGACCACTGCACCAGAAAAAAAACAAAAAAAAACAAAAAAACAGAGTTTAAAATACCCAAGCCCTTCAGTCTTTCCCAGTTAAAGGGCTATGTTCAAAGGTGAGTGAATTGCAGTTTATTAATATTTTGGTGATCAATCCAAGAAGTGAAAATTCTTGCCATGGAGATGGAAAAAAAATTATGCAAGATACAAACAAATATGTATCAGTTATGCATCAGACAAGTATTAGTAGATTCATATATTGTGTAATCCAGGATTCTGAGAAACTAACTTTCTCCAGTATCCAACCATAGCAATAAATGCTGATATCCACTTCAAAGATGTACTTCTTTAAGGAATTTTTTTGATGGAGCTAGGTATATTTTAACTACCTTAGGCACTTTGGGCGAGAAAAATATGGTTGAGGGAATGAGTTGGTGTACTGAGCTTGTGATCACAGTATGAGAGTGGGACATCATTACAGATAAATATTAAAAGGAACGGAGGAAAAGGTCTAGAATTTGTCCTTTGCAGGGCCTCTTTCTATTTCTGGGACAGGACATTGGCATTTATCCTAGCCAGTAGCTTAAACCTGAGGAATGGAGGGGCATAAGAAGAATGTGTTGTATTGTAATGTGCCACGTAGTGTAATGTGCCATATTGTAATATGGTACAATATGATTTGTATTGTAATGTGTATCTCAACATAAATTCCTAACATAGTATTAAACATCAGAGGAGAGAGGAAAAGGGGAATGAAATGATACAAAATAAAAAATATAAAAAGAATACAAAATTTGTTACACATAGTATGTGACATACTGATTGTTCTGTGACAGTGTAAAACTCACAATTTTTGTTAAGATAAGCTCAAAAACCACAGGTAAACCATGAAGACAAATCCAAGGAGAAATCATACCAAAACAGGCTGTATTCCTCTACCATGTTTCTTTTTGTCCCCATTACTTCTGGTGTTCTGATATCTAAGATCGTGTCTATGTGAAATGTGTGGTGCATGAGCCATGTATAGATTACCAATGGCTGTGTGAGCTGCTTGGGTGGATGGAGGTGCTTGAGGTCCCTGGGAAGGAACAAGGTCATCTCTGGGCCTCAGACACTGTAGACTAAAGATAAAGCAGATGCATGTTTTCCAGATGGTTCTGTTGGGTCCTTTTCACCTCCCATTAGCACTCAGTGAAGCTACTTGGCAAGGGAGAACACTGCAAAATGGTCACGTTGGTCAAATCTAGGAGAGGTATATAACAGCTGCCCTCCTTTCCAATGTTACCAGACCAGTGGTGAAGAAGCACATACAGGACATGGGATACTGAGAATTTTGTAGGATTCTCAATGGTCAGGGAGGAGTATTTACTGTCATGCTCAGGAAGGTTATCGTTTTTGTCCATGAGGCTGTGCCACCGCATGTCAGACCCTCTCCAATTTATTTGTTCAAGTTTAGAAGTTTTGGGCCAGCAGAAAGGTATTATACTGTTGGCAATGAATAGAAGAGGCAACATAGGAACTCCATATACAAGATAGCATGGAATGCAGGGGAGCAATATAAAGTTTACTTGCAAGGAGGAAGTTCACAGTCAAATGATGGAAGCAGCATGGGAGGGTTTAATGGGATTACATGCCTAACAGTTTATAGAAAAGTGCAAGAGCTGGATGAGGTAACAATGATGTTTTTAATCCATAGTGAATCAAATTCAGGAATTTGAGACTATAATCTTGTTTGGAGAAGGACGGATATATAGTCAGTCTCCATATAACTTGGTGAATTCTGCCACCTATACAGGTAGTGGATTTTCTTCAGTGTGCCTAAAAATTCTTGCTTGGCACAGTTATTCTGTGCAGCCAAGAGAAAAAAAAAAAAACCTCTTTTATTATATTATTTTTGCTTTCCCACATAGAATCAGTTTGTGGATTGCATAAACCACAGGATATAATTCTACTATTTCAGCTAGAAACTTTCCCATCTGACCAAGACAATTGCAAATATGCTAAACTTGCTTTAATGAAAAGTCATTCTTTACATAGCTTACATCGACATAAGATGACAAGTCACCACCAGATAAAGGGTTCTTTGTCTGAATCAAACAATAAGCCAGCTCTTCCACAAAAAAAGCCATTCTATTCTGAACTGAATGCTTTTTCAACTAATGCTGTATTCAGGACCAAAACCAAAGGAGGCCCATCTGCTAGGAAGGCCAAAAGCCCATTGTGTGGTGTGTCAGTCCAGTCTGTTAGGGAAATGGTCACTCTAAAATTGTTTGCAATTTAAAAGTGCATACTGAGAATTATGTTAACCTCTATTGACTGACTTCGTTAAATGTGCCATTAAGAATCCAATTTACCCTGGCTTCCTCTAAAATGTTGTGCTGAGGGCATTCTGATAGGTACATGATGGCGGTCAATTGTCATAGGCTAAAAGTCAGTACCTCATTAGCTCAAACACACCAAGCACTTGTTCCCAACTGTAATAAGGGCTCTCTTGCCCTGGAATTATGGGAGCACTGATAGAATATAACCTCATATGATGATTTGAGGACTGTCAGGCTGAGTCTAGGGGTAAATGCTGATTGAACAAGGCTGAGAGACCCTAGATGGTGAACTCTGACATCACTCTTTGCAAATCTGGCTCTGCGTCTTCTGCTTAGAGTGAAAATTTACAGAGGTTAGAACCCGAGTGTCAAGTCAAAATGAGATGATGAATTAGGTCAATCACTACATGGTAGTCATGCAAGTCACGCTAGTGCTTAGTAAATATAACATGCTTTTAATTACTTTTACTGACACTCACATTTATTTTCTTTTGTCATTTAAATCATCACAGGATTGTTAATGAAGTGTCAACCTAAAAACAAACAAACAAAAAATCAGATCAAGAGGCAAAACGTTTATTTGGGATCAAAGAATTGTACACAGATTTGGGTAGAAACCTGAATAGTGTCCCAATTACAGGACATAGACTTGGGGTTTTTATGGGGAAATAAAAGGAAGATTAGTAAGTTGTTTTTGGGAAGAGTTCATTGGTGCTGACAAGCAGGGCTAGGTTTGTAATTCATCGATTGGTCTGACAAAGTGGTCACTAAGCGCAAGTTCACCTTTATCAGTCTTTTCAAACAGGATATTCTTGTTCTTGCTGACTTCTAGGAAGGTTGGTGGTTTGGCCTAGGTTCAAAGATTCAGAAAACAGGACATGCAAGGCAGTTGCCCTGAAAAGGCTGCTCAGGCTCCATCTTAAAAAGGCTTTAATTACGTTTTTTCGTAAAAGTTATCAATTCACTGGTTAACTGCAGCTTTCTTTCTTTATAAATGTTTCTTTACCATACTATTGAAAAATAATCCAAAAGCATCTTTGCTAATATTTTCAGGTCCTTTTTCTAATCCTGTCTTTTCAATGATGCCAGCAATGAGATGAAATTGCCCATCCTAATATTACTCATTAGGTTAATTGTAGCTAACTCATTTTTTTTTTTTTGAGAAGTACATGTTGAAAACCTTTCTCAGTATAAATCAACATAAACCAATGTTGGTTTTGTAACTTACTGTATTCTGTGAGGTCAAATTTTCAACGGAACTACTGAATTCCACCTGAAATGAAATGTATCAATCAAATATGTCTTCTTCCTGAGTTACTTGAGACACTATTAAAACTCTCCTTAGAATTTTCTTGCTTCCCCTGCCACCAAACAGAATTGAAAAGGTGTTGATCACACCTCAGATCTATATTCATATACTAGAGTGTTTGTTTTCCTTAGGGACAGTTGCAATTTATTTGGAAATTTCTGATAGAACTGATTTCACAAAATTTTAGTCATTTTAGTTTCTTTGTTGGAAGTACTGATTCAAAGGCAAACTAGTGTCTTAGAAAAAGTACTAATTTTAAAATACACAGCTTTGGTTTGAATTTCAGTTCTGGCTCTTATTGGCTTTGTTACTTCCAGCAAGCATTAAGTCACAGTGTCTGTAGCTAAATTCTGAGAAAATAATAACAATATTGTTCTAATGTGAAAATATTTTATATCCAGTAAAGAGCAGTTCTGTTAGTAGTAGCTACTACACACTCAAGATTTGGAAAACCTGGAGCAGGATGGGAAAATAAACCTAATGGGAATGCCTCTGGTCATTCAGAGCTCATCATGCAAATCCTGGGGTTGATCTGTGACATAGGTTCTGTTCTTTGGAAATCGGTTACAACCTGTGACACTCTGAAATGCATGTCAGGTGGCTGAGTTCTTCTGCAAGAACACTAACCAATCAGGAAGGAATAAGAAAATCTCTGGAAGAAAAAAAAATATCATTTTTTATAGATTCCGTTATTAGCCAGATAAGTCTTGGTTTTGGTGTTAAAACATAAAAGAAAAAATTTAATCAGGTTATGAAAACAAATATGCCATGTTTCCATTTATTGTCTCTCTGTCCTAAATCTATTCTTCTCTGTCTGCTATGTGATCATAGAGGTAGACTTTGTAAATATTTCTCTTTCACAGATGGCATGATATTAAGCCTTGCCATTTGGAGGGGCAACGGGGGACAATAGTGGAGGAAGGGATTGTTTTTTTTTCCTTTATGGTTCCAGTGTTCCTTGCTGGTCAGTTTCCTCCAGCATTCAACTCTACCCGATGTTTTCCTCCTGCAGAATGCAGTTTCTCTGGTGCTAGCCTCCTGCAAGGTGTGGTTTGCTCTGACATGCAGAGCACTGTTTCTCCAATGCTGACTTTTGCAGACTGTGGCTTATCCAGATCTTTGTCCCTGCAGCATGGGATGACCAGCAGAACTCAGTGCCCAGCAGCCCTCACTACTACTTTCTCCAGTGTCTTCATGATGGAGTGCTGCTGGTGAGACATTGCCCCTTGGATGACCTCTCCCAGGGCCTCTTATGTGACTTCACATCAAGTTCTGAGGTGCAGCGCCTCCCTCAGAATGACTTCCCTTACTTTACCATTCACAGAGACGTTTTCCAGCAAAGCCCATTAGCAGGGCTTCTCAGCAAGTTCCTCACCATCCAGAGAACTCTGGCTGAGCCATTCCAATGAGGTCTTGATCTCAGCCCTGGTCAGGCAGGGCATGGGGTGATTGGCCCTCCCTTGGGCATTCTACCTCACCACTTGGGGTAAGGGCTTCTCCCTACATCTGTTATTCCTTTACTCTTTATATTTTTCTTTAGCTCTCCCTAGTCAATTCCTTATTACTCCTCTCTCTTGTTACTAAGTCTTTATTTTACATTTCTCTGTTGAAACTACTGTGTGATTTCTATTTCCTAATTGGACTCAGACAGATTTAATAAGCCTCCTACTTTACCTTATCCTACTTTACCTTATCGTTGATGGAAACCATTATGGGGCATCATTAGACCTGAAATCTTGGATACTGAAATAAGAATAAGAATCCCAACAAATTTTAAGTATTTTTTCATTCATTGATAATTATTAAAATAAGAGAACTAGGGGCGCCTGGGTGGCGCAGTCGGTTAAGCGTCCGACTTCAGCTCAGGTCACGATCTTGCGGTCCGTGAGTTCAAGCCCCGCATCGGGCTCTGGGCTGATGGCTCAGAGCCTGGAGCCTGCTTCCGATTCTGTGTCTCCCTCTCTCTCTGCCCCTCCCCCGTTCATGCTCTGTCTCTCTCTGTCCCAAAAATAAATAAAAAACGTTGAAAAAATAAATAAATAAAATAAAAAAAATAAAAATAAATAAAATAAGAGAACTAATTTGGATATGGTTTCAGAAAGTCATCTAAATTTTAAAAGGGAGCATAACCATTAACATTATTATTTACCAGAGCTTTTATATTACTGTGCAGACCCACTCTGAATGTAGCTAGTGCCATTTAATGACTGAATCTGTTATTATTTTACCAGCTGAGGTTTACCCACAACCATAAATCATTATAATTTAAAGAACAGTTATGTGGATTTTAGCTGAGCCCCAAAGTATGAGTTATTTAGTAAATAAAATGAATTATAACATATTTCTGATTAAAGTATAAAATACTATTTCCCCATCCTACCTTTCTAAGTAAAACTAACCCATGCTCAGTCCATGCTTTTAAAAATATAGTCTTAGTTTATCAGTGTGTAGGTCTATCATTTGTTTTCTGACTAAGGATAAACTCTTTATCTTTGTTATAGGCCAGTTTTCCTGTTTTTGAAATAGAAATAATAGTTTGTCAAATTAAAAACATATGGTGATTTTATGGGGGGAACCAAGATGGCGGAACAGCATGGAAGTTTTTTGTGTGTCTCACGTCCATGAAATACAGCCAGACCAACACTAAACCATCCTGCACACCTAGAAAACTGATCTGAGGATTAACACAACAGTCTGCACAACCGGAACCACAGAATTCAGCAGGTACAAGGGGCAGAGAGTTGAACTTGGGGAGAGAAAAGCCGTGCTGGGCACTGAGCCGCTTTTGCGGGCGGAGAGTGGATGGAGACAGGGCGGGGGAGAATACAGGAAAAACACCCCTCCCCAAAAGCAGCTGGAGAGAAAGTGGAAAATTGGAAACAGCCGCAGGGACTAAACTAAAAAGGGAGAAAGGAGAAAGCAGAGGGTTTAAATTCCATTAAGACTGTAAACAAGGGGAGCGCAGAGTCTGCAACTCCGCAGCTCAATACCTGGTGGTGCTCTGGCGGGAAGGGCGAATCCCCAGGAGCAGACTGGGGTCCAGGAGATTCTTCGGCCACACAGGGAAAAGTGGTTCCACTGCTGGAAGGGCATTTGGTAGAGGCTGTTGAGGCCACCTGGTCCCAAGAAACCCCAGAGAACAGCCACATTCGCTGGTGCTGGAACAAGGTCATTAAGGGTGAAGCCTGGTGCCAGATGTGTGTTGTGATTTTCCATAATCCCTGAAAAACTGCTGCTACACCATCTCACGAACTTTTTCTGAGGCGGGCTGGCCCCCGGCCGCAGTCTCGGGGCACCGGCAGCAGCAGGGTCCTGCAAACATTCCTGGGTGCAGCTGACATTCGGCCATTGCTCAGTAAGACCCTCCCACAGAGGGGCGGAACTGGTCTAAGCTGCGGTCCTTCAGAACTAAAGGGCGGGGGGGAAAACAGCCGCATCTGAGACAAAACTCGGGAGAAAGGTACTGCCTTGGGATTGGTCACGGACAGTGAAAAAGCGGGAAGTGGACGAAAGCTGAAGGCAGAGAACGGTGCATGATTGCTGATCAGGAGAACAGAACAGCCTGGGTAGCTGGGTGACGTCATTTTCACCGCTCCCGCTCATGCGCATACGCACCTATGAGTGCCACAACAATTCACCCAAGTAGGCTAACAGCGCCATCTAGTGGAGAACGGAGCCGTTACACTAAGCCCCGCCCAACTGGGCCAACCTCGCTCTTCAAGAACACAAGTCTCGCGGCCTGCTTAGTTTATGGACTATGAAGCACTTCATAGTCTGACTTCTAGGGGAAAACGAAGTAATTTCAGTCTTATTTCAATCTATCAACAGGTCCATCTATTCAATTTTCTTTTTCTTTCTTTTTTTTCTCTTTTTCACTTCTTTTTCTTGAATACAGAAAGAAAAAAATCAGTTTTATTTTCAATTTTTATTAAAAATATTTTTCTTTAAATATTTTTACTATATTTTTTACTTTTGTATATTTTTTTTGAATTCTATTTTACTTCAATCATTTTATTTTAGTCTACTACAGTGTATTCACTTTTTCAAATTTTCAAACGATTCCTTTTTTTCTTTTTCATTTCTTTTCTTTTTCTTGAATACAGAAAGAGAAAAATTCATTTTTATTTTTAATTTTTATTCAAAATATTATTCTTTAATTTTTTCTACTATATTCTTTACTTTTGCGTAAATTTTTTCAAATTCTATTTTACTTCCATCATTTCATTTTAATATACTTCAGTGTATTCAATTTTTTCAAATTCTCAAACGATTTCCTTTTTTTTTTCTTTCCCCCTTTTTTATCTAATCTATCAAACCACTTTCAACACCCAGACCAAAACACACGTAGGATCTAGCATCTTTATTTGACTTTTTCTGTGTGTGTGTGTTTTTAATTTTTTAATTTTAATATTTTTTTATTTTATTTTTTTATTTTAATTTTTCTACCTCATTAATTCCTTTTCTCCCTTCAAAATGACAAAACGAAGGAATTCACCCCAAAAGAAAGAGCAGGAAGAAATGGCATCCAGGGACTTAACCAACACAGATACAAGCAAGATGTCTGAACCAGAATTTAGAATCACAATAATAAGAATACTAGCTAGAGTTGAAAATAGACTAGAATTCCTTTCTGTGGAGATAAATAAAAACTAGTCATGATAAAATAAAAAATGTTATAACTGAGCTGCAATCACGGATGGATGCAAGGATGGACGAGGCAGAACAGAGAACCAGCGATATAGAGGACAAATTTATAGAGAATAATGAAGCAGAAGAAGAGAGGGAGATTAAGGCAAAAGAGCATGATTTAAAAATTAGAGAAATAAGTGACTCATTAAAAAGGAAAAACATCACAATCATAGGGGTCCCAGAAGAGGAAGAGAGAGAAATAGGGGTAGAAGGGTTATGGGAGCAAATCGTAGTGGAAAACTTTCCTAACCTGGGGATAGACACAGACATCAAAATCCAGGAAGCACAGAGGACCCCCAGTAGATTCAACAAAACCCGACCATCCACAAGGCAAATCATAGTCAAATTCACAAAATACTCAAGCAAGGAGAGACTCATGAAAGCAGCAAGGAAAAAAACGTCCCTAACCTACAAGGGAAGACAGGTCAGGTTTGCAGCAGACCTATCCACAGAGACTTGGCAGGCCAGAAAGGAGTGGCAGGATATATTCAGTGTGCTGAATCAGAAAACTATGCAGCCAAGAATGCTTTATCCAGCAAGGCTGTCATTCAAAATATAAGGAGAGATAAAAAGTTTCCCAGACAAACAAAAATTAAAGGAGTTTGTGACCACTAAACCAGCCCTGCAAGAAATTTTAAGGGGGACTCTCTGAGGGGAGAAAAGATGAAAATATAAATAAATAAGTAAATACATACATACATACATACATACCAAAAGCAACAAAGATTAGAAAGGACCAGAGAATACCACCAAAAACTCCAACTTTACAAGCATCGTAATGGCAATAAATTCATATCTTTTTGTACTCACTGTAAACATCAATGGACTCAATGCTCCAATGAGAAGACATAGGGTAACAGAATGGATAAGAAAACAAGATCCACCTACATGCTGTTTACAAGAGACCCACTTTAGACCTAAAGACACCTTCAGATTGAAAGTAAGGGGATGGAGAACCATCTATCATGCTAATGGTCAACAAAAGAAAGCTGGAGTAGCCATACTTATATTAGACAATCTAGACTTTAAAACAAAGACTGTATCAAGAGATGCAGAAGGGCATTATATCATAATCAAGGTGTCTCTCCACCAAGCAGACCTAAAAACTGTAAACATTTATGTGCCAAATGTGAAAGCACCCAAATATATAAATCAATTAATCGCAAACATAAAGAAACTCATTGATAGTAATACCATAATAGTAGGAGACTTCAACACCCCACTCACAGCAATAGACAGATCATCTAATCAAAAAATGAACAAGGAAACAATGGCTTTGAATGACACACTGGACCAGATGGACTCAACAGATCTATTCAGAACATTTCATCCTAAAGCAGCAGAATATACATTCTTCCCCAGTGCACATAGAACGTTCTCCAGAATAGACCATATACTGTGACACAAATCAGCCCTAAGTAAGTACAAAAAGATCGAGATCATACTGTACATATTTTCAGACCACAATGCTATGAAACTCAAAATCAACCACAAGACAAAATTTGGAAAGGTAACAAATACTTGGAGAATGAAGAACATCCTACTAAAGAATGAATGGGCTAACCAAGAAGTTAAAGAGGAAATTAAAAAGCACATGGAAGCCAATGAAAATGATAACATCACAAACCAAAATCTCTGGGACGCAGCAAAGGCGGGCATAAGAGGGAAGTATATAGCAATCCAGGCCTTCCTAAAGAAGGAAGAAAGATCTCAGATACACAACCTAACCTTACGCCTTAAGGAGCTGGAAAAAGAACAGCAAAAAAAACCCAAAACCAGCAGAAGACAGGAAATAATAAAGATTAGAGCAGAAATTAATGCTATCGAAACCAAAAAACAGTAGAACAGATCAATGAAACCAGAAGCTGGTTCTTTGAAAGAATTAACTAAATTGATAAACCACTGGCCAGTTTGATCAAAAAGAAAAAGGAAAGGACCCAAATAAATAAAATCAAGAATGAAAGAGGAGAGATCACAACCAACACAGCAAAAATAAAAATAATAAGAGAATATTATGAGCAATTATATGACAATAAAATGGGCAATCTGGAAGAAATGGACAAATTCCTAGAAACATATAAACTACCAAAACTGAAACAGGAAGAAATAGAAAATTTGAACAGACCCATAACCAGTAAGGAAATCAAATTAGTAATCAAAAATCTGCCAAAAAACAAGAGTCCAGGGCCAAATGGCTTTCCAGGGGAATTCTACCAAACATTCAAGGAAGAGTTAACACCTATTCTCTTGAAGGTGTTTCAAAAAATAGAAATGGAAGGAAAACTTCCAAACTCTTTCTATGAAGCCAGCATTACCTTGATTCTAAAACCAGAGACCCCACTAAAATGGAGAACTATAGACCAATTTCCCTGATGAACATGGATGCAAAAATCCTCAACAAGATATTAGTCAACCAGACCCAACAATAGATTTAAAAAAATTATTCACCATGACCAAGTGGGATTTATACCTGGGATTTAGGGCCGGTTCAATATCCACAAAACAATTAATGTGATTCATCACATCAATAAAAGAAAGGACAAGAACAATATGACCCTCTCAATAGATGCAGAGAAAGCATTTAACAAAATACAGCATCCTTTCTTGATAAAAACCCTCAAGAAAGTAGGGATAGAAGGATCATACCTTGAGATCATCAATGCCGTATATGAATGACCCAATGCTAATATCATCCTCAATGGGGACAAACTGAGAGCTTTCCCCCTAAGGTCAGGAACAAGACAGGGATGTCCACCCTTGCCACTGTTATTCAACATAGTATTGGAAGTCTTAGCCTCTGCAATCAGACAACACAAAGAAATAAAAGGCATCCAAACTGGCCAGGAGGAGGTCAAACTTTCACTCTTTACAGATGACATGATACTCTATATGGAAAACCCAAAAGATTCCACCAAAAGTCTGCTAGAATTGATTCATGAATTCAGCAAAGTTGCAGGATATAAAATCAATGCACAGAAATCGGTTGCATTCCTATATACCAACAATGAAGCAACAGAAAGAGAAATCAAGGAATCGATCCCATTTACAGTTGCACCAAAAACCATAAAATACCTAGGAATAAATCTAACCAAAGAGGTGAAAAATCTATACACTGAACACTATAGAGAGCTTATGAAAGAAATGGAAGAAGACACAAAAAAATGGAAAAATATTCCATGTTCCTGGATAGGAAGAACAAATATTGTTAAAATGTCAATACTACCCAAAGCAATCTACATATTCAATGCAATCCCTATCAAAATAACACCAGCATTCTTCACAGAGCTAGAACAAATAATCCTAAAATTTGTATGGAACCAGAAAAGACTCCGAGTAGCCAAAGCAATCTTGAAAAAGAAAACCAGGAGGCATCACAATCCCAGACTTCAACCTATACTACAAAGCTATAATCATCAAGACAGTATGGTACTGGCACAAGAACAGACACTCAGATCAATGGAACAGAATAGAGAACCCAAAACTGGACCCACAAACATATGGCCAACTAATTTTTAACAAAACAGGAAAGAACGTCCAGTGGAATAAAGACAGTCTCTTCAGCAAGTGATGCTGGGAAAACTGGACAGCGACATGCAGAAGAATGAACCTGGACCACTTTCTTACATCATACACAAAAAGAAACTCGAAATGGATGAAAGGCCTCAATGTAAGACAGGAAGCCATCAAAATCCTCAAGGAGAAAGCAGGCAAAAACCTCTCTGATCTTGGCCACAGCAACTTCTTACTCAACACGTCTCTGGAGGCAAGGGAAACAAAAGCAAAAATGAACTATTGGGACCTCATCAAAATAAAAACTTCTGCACAGTGAAGGAAACAATCAGCAAAACTAAAAGGCAACCGACAGAATTGGAGAAGATATTTGCAAATGACATATCAGATAAAGGGTTAGAATCCAAAATCTATAAAGAACTGATCAAACTCAACACCCAAAAACCAAATAATCCAGTGAAGAGATGGGCAAAAGACATGAATAGACACTTCTCCAAAGAAGACATCCAGATGGCCAACGGACACATGAAAAAATGCTCAACTTCACTCATAACAGGGAAATACAAATCAAAACCACAATGAGATACCACCCTACACCTGTCAGAATGGCTAACATTAACAACTCAGGCAACAACAGATGTTGGCGAGGATGAGGAGACAGAGGATCTCTTTTGCATTGTTGGTGGGAATGTAAGCTGGTGCAGCCACTCTGGAAAACAGTATGGAGGTTCCTCAAAAAACTAAAAATAGAACTACCCTACGACCCAGCAACTGCACTACTAGAGATTTATCCAAAGGATACAGGTGTGCTGTTTCTTTTTTTTTTTTTTTTTTTTAACGTTTTATTTCTTTTTGAGACAGAGAGAGACAGAGCATGAATGGGGGAGGGGCAGAGAGAGAGGGAGACACAGAATCAGAAGCAGGCTCCAGGCTCTGAGCCATCAGCCCAGAGCCCGACGTGGGGCTCGAACTCACGGACCGCGAGATCATGACCTGAGCTGAAGTCGGACGCTTCACTGACTGAGCCACCCAGGCTCCCCAGGTGTGCTGTTTCAAAGGGGTACATGCACCCCAATGTTTATAGCAGCACTATCAACAATATCCAAAGTATGGAAAGAGTCCAAAATGTCCATTGATGGATGAATTGATAAAGATGTGGTATATGTATACGTATATATATACATATATATATATATATGTATATATATACGTATATATGTACACACACACACACACACACACACACACAATGGGGTGTTACTCGGCAATCAAAAAGAATGAAATCTTGCCATTTGCAACTACGTGGATGGAATTGGAGAGGATTATGCTAAGTGAAATTAGTCAGAGAACGACAAATATCACATGACTTCACTCATATGAGGGCTTTAAGAGACAAAACAGATGAACATAAGGGAAGGGAAGCAAAAAGAATATAAAAACAGGGAGGGAAAAAAAACAGTAGAGACTCATAAATATGGAGAACAAACTGAGGGTTGCTGGAGGGGTTGTGCGGGGGATGGGCTAAATGGGTAAGGGGCACTAAGGAAGCCACTCCTGAAATCATTGTTGCACTATATGCTAACTAATTTGGATGTAAATTATTTTAAAAACTTAAAAGAAAAAAAAACATATGGTGATTTTATGAAGAAAATTTCAAGGTGAATATTGGAGCAAAAAAATCTTTAAGTGATCAAGAAAAGGAGTAAATAGTTTGAGATGCTTTAAATAGTAACAATCAACTCTATATTTTCTTTGTTTTTCAACTCTATAATTTCTAACTCAATATTTTGTGTACACAGTGAAGTTACTGAGCCAAGTAGAAGTTTTGACAGTTTGACGACTTTTAATATATAGTTGTTTCTTGAACAACACGGGGGTTAAGGGCACTGACCTCACCCCCAAAGTTGAAAATTCACATATAACTTTAGACTCCCCAAAACTTAACTACTAACAGCCTACTGTTGATCATAAGCCTTACTAGTGATATAAATGGTTAATCAACACATATTTTGTATGTTATAGGTATTATTTACTGTATTTTTGTCATTAAGCTAAGAAAAGAAAGTATTATTAAGAATATTATAAGGGAAAATACTGCACTGTATTTACTGAAAAAAAATCCACATTTAAGTGAGTCCCTGCAGTTAAAACCCACGTTGTTCAAAGGCAAACTGTAGTTTTGTTATTTGCATTTACTTTAATTCTTTCATCATTAAAGATAATGAGAGTATATGTAGTGCATGGTAGACATTGTTGAAACATTGACTATTCTATTCCTCTCACTATCTTCCATAGTATCATATTCTGTAACTAAACAACTAACTTAATCTTGTGCAATAAATGAGATTTTTAAAAATAAGTCATTGTTCTCTCAAAAAATATATTTTTTAATGTTATTACAATGTTATTGACTATATTCCCTATGCTGTACTTTTCATCTATGTGACTTATTCATTTTACAACTGAAAGTTTGTACCTTTTAATCCCTTTAGGCCTCTCAAAATATCATTAATATGTTATATTTTTGTAAAAAAATGTTTATTTACTTATTTTGAGAGAAAGGGTGTGTGTGCATGTGTGCACAAATTGGGGAAGGACAGAGAGAGAGAGAGAGAGACAGAGAGAGAGAGAAAGAGAGAACCCTAGCAGGCTCCATGCCCAACACAGAGCCTGACCGCAGGGCTGAATCTCACGGCCCTAAAATCACAACCTGAGCTGAAATTAAGAGTCAGACACTCAACCGATTGAGCCACCCAGGTGCCCCTGTGTATTATCTTTTGATATAAAAAAATAAAAAGGAAATAGGAGCTGTATTTCAGCTTAAACCACCAAAAAAGGATTATCATTACAATTGAAAATGCCAACTAAAGTAATATGAAGCTTAGATCTCTAGCTCTTTTTTCTCCACTGACCACCTTCTTACAAAATATTTTTCATTAATATAAAAGCGAGGTCAATAAATGTGAATTCCTCCACAAATGTTGGATAAGGAAAACCCTGGACCATTAAAACTGCGATAAAGGACCATGAGAGTTTCCTCCTAGCTGCTAATTTCTTCATCATGTCACTTACTGTGCTATAAGAACTTTATTTTTTCTGATATAAATTTTAGGTAACATATCACACAGAATCATTCTGTTCATACTACTACTTTTTAGCAGCTGAGAAATAAAATTAACATTTGTTTCTTTGTCAGAGTCCAGATAATGGAAGTCACATTTATGCACAGTTGTGGCTGTTGCATTTCAGTAATATTTTTATGTGTAAGATATGCAGAGAATAGTGTTACAAGTGAAGGCTTTAAATAGGAACCCTTCTACAATCTCTTTTCTAAATTTTTAATTATAATGCTTATATAATTCTGCTTTCATTTACTGTATGTGTGTGTTTTAAGAAAGAAGACAATGTTTAATTCACTATAATCCGACTTCTTACTCCTTCTGTGCCATGAAATTTCTCTCAGTAAGGCCTCTCAGGAATCTCATGTTGCCTGTTTCAAAGGGAACTTTTTAGTCTTTACCTCAATGATACTCTACCTCCTTTCATAATTTGCCAATTTGACTGTTGTTCCTCTGAATGTTGTAAGTCATTTCTACTTGGCTTCTTTTAATACATATATATTTATTTTTGGATTTTGGAAATAGGACTATTATGTGCCTGGGGAGATTTTCTTCAAATTTATTATGCTTGCCTTTGGAAACTATAAGTTTTACTTTTCCACCATGTTTGAGAAGTTTGGGGCCTTTATTTCTTCAAGTATTTTTCTATTTTTTTTCTCTTACTTTTTAAAGAAAATTTGAGAGAGAGAGAGAGAGCAGAAGAGGGATAGAGGAAGAGAGAGAGAGAGAGAGAGAGAGAGAGAGAGAGAGAGAGAATCCCAAGCAGGCTGCATGCTGATGACACGGGGCTCAATTCCACAATCCTAAGATCATGACCCAGCTCAGAACCAAGAGTTGGATGCTCAACCAACTGAGCCACCCAGGTGCCCCTGTCTTCCTTTTTGAGACCTCTGATTACCTATATGTCAGACTGTTTCATTTTGTCCCATGGGTAACTAGGTTCTATTTATTAAAAAAACAAAAACAAAAACAAAATCTTTTTGTCTCTTCTTCAGATCGTGTAACTATTAATCCATATTCAGGTTCATTGACTATTTTCTCTGTTGTCTCTTATCTGTTAGTAAACACACTGATTTAATTTTTTATTTCAGATATTTTCTTTTTCAGCTCTAAGTTTTCAGTTTGGTTCTTTTATATAAAGTCTTATTCTTTAAAGATGTTTTTATCTTATTTCTTTACTCATTACAAGCATAGTTTCCTTTACTTCAATGAGCATTATTATAATAGCCACTTTAAGATCTTTATTGGATACTTTCAACACATATGTCATTTTAGGGTCAATTCAGCTTCTCTTCCTCAGGAAACCTTCCTTAACCTCAGCTGGGTTGTTATAGGCTACTTTCTGCTCTCTGAAAGTTCAGGATGCACTTCTTTCTTATTATTCATTATATAAAATTAAAATAATGTTTTTTTTACATGCCTATATTCTCAGCTAGATTGTAAATTTTTTAAGGACTTCTAATCCATATCTTTTTCATCTATGTTCCTCCTACTTTCTAGCATAGTAATTGGAAAATAGTATATATTTTTCAACGTTTTTTTTTTTTTTTTTAATTTATTTTTGGGACAGAGAGAGACAGAGCATGAACGGGGGAGGGGCAGAGAGAGAGGGAAACACAGAATCGGAAACAGGCTCCAGGCTCCGAGCCATCAGCCCAGAGCCTGACGCGGGGCTCGAACTCACGGACCGCGAGATCGTGACCTGGCTGAAGTCGGACGCTTAACCGACTGCGCCACCCAGGCGCCCCTGAAAATAGTATATATTAAATAGATGTTTGTTTAATTAAATGGAATTTAGGAAGGCAGTGTGGCTCATTATTCAGGTAGAGCACACTGAAAAGCAAGAACTGGCGTTTAGGCCTCAGTTTTATCGGCCAGAAACTAAATTTGGTTAATATACCTAACGTTGGTTCAGTTTTGGGAGCTCATTCATACTGTCCAAAATTGTAATGAATTGATGCATAAATTAGAGTTTCTATCGGTTAAAGTACAACAGTGTATATGCCTTTCTAATGATTAATCTATGTCTTCTTTTCAGGATATAATATTTCTGGTGCTGTGGGTCTGGGAAATAAACTTTTTAATCAAAATATTGTTACCTATAGTAAAATAAATGTAGTTCTATTAAACAATAATTCATTTAAGATGAAAAGCCTTATAAAGCATCCTTACCCCTTGACCTGGTGTGATCTGAGCATGAGTCTGCTCTCCACATGTTCTCCCTTGGATAGTTCTGGGTAAATACAGATATCCTCCCTTTTAAACTCATTTTTTTTCCTCTCTCACATCCTTAGAGACCATCTTTTAAACTTAGATTAATTCTTTCATCAGGTAGATTACAGGTTTAAAAAAATCTGTGCTGTATTTATACATGTTTCTGAGTTTATATACTCATTAGTCACTTTGTTTGAATTTTAATAAAACTCAGCTTTTAACAAGGTTTCCCCTTTCCCTATGTTGATTTCAAGACAGTTAATTACCCTCATCCATTTATATTTAGTTTATTATAATTAGTTTAGTCATAAAGGTAACATTATTTCAAGTTTTGAAGACATTTTTTTCTTTCATCCTTAAACAACTACATAAGTTCTTAACTAAGTAATAAACAACTTAGGGTGTGTATCCATCCATCCATCCATCCATTCATCCATCCATCCATTCATTCTTCTATGCATTACTCACCCCATTATTTATTGAGAGCCACGCAGTTTTCTAGCTGAGCCAGTGCTTCTTACAGACTACAACAACAACAGCAAAAAATTGTTGTTAAGGAAATGGTGAAACAGAGTGTAATGAGTATTATAAGAAAAAAGTTCATGGGGCGCTTGGGTGGCTTAGTTGGTTAAAGTCCGACTTGGACTAGGTCATGACCTCACAGCTTGTGAATTCAAGACCTGCATCGGGTTCTGTGCTGACAGCTCAGAGCCTGGAGCCTCCTTCACATTCTGTGTCTCCCTCTCTCTCTGCCCCTCCCCTGTTCATGCTGTGTCTCTCTCTGTCTCTCAAAAATGAATAAACATAAAAAAATAGAGGTGGCAGAAGAATGGAAGGCTAGAGGACAAATCGTGTCCTCCCAGTTTTCTTTCTATTCCCATTTCCTTTTATTCCTATCCCTGTTTGCTTTCTGTCCCATCTCTTACCCCATCCTCACTTCGTCCTGAAAGTAACAGTTAATTTCAGTAGCAACTGGTTGATTCCGATTTTCAGTTTTCTCCACCCAGAATCCACTCCTTTTTGTTTTTAATGTTTATTTATTTTTGAGAGAGAGAGCCCAAGTTGGGGAGACGTCTGGAGAGAAGGGGACAGAAGATCTGAAGCAGGCTCCACACTGACAGCAGCGAGCCTGATGCAGGGTTTGAACTCACGAACTGCAAGGTCACTGCCTGAGCCGAAATCAAACGCTCAACCGACTGAGCCACCCAGGCTCCACTCCTTTGTAAGTCCCTCAGAGGCACTAGTAACATCTTAGTGCTGGTTCCTCAGCCACTTAGAAATCTGGGCAGAGCCACAGTATGACTTTCATAGGCCCTGGGCACTTATGCCTTTGGGAGTTCCTTCATCCATAGTAAAAATTGTTTAAACTGTATTTTATGATGGCATTAATATAAAGACAAATATTAATATTATTTATAATAAATTTTCCTTTGATCTTAAAGTTTACTTTTTTTGATTTTATTAAAAAAGTTTTTTTAATCTTTATTTATTTTTGAGAAAGAGAGAGAGTGTGAACAGGGGAGGGGAAGAGAGAGAGGGAGACACAGAATCTGAAGCAGGCTCCAGGCTCTGAGCTCTCAGCACAGAGCCTGATGTGGAGCTCAAACTCATGGACTGCGAGATCATGACTTGAGCCCAAGTCTGACGCTCAACCGACTGAGCCCCATATTCTTCTTCTGATTTTAAAACAGATCAAAACATTCTCATGAGCCCAGAAAACTATTTTGGGTCTGTGCACTGTGTCCACATTGCCTAGTGGATAATTTGGCTCTTGTTTCAAGTCTCTGATCCACAGGGCTCCTCCTCCTGGCTCAGAAGCACCAATATTATTCCAGAGGTACTTCTTCCAAAGTTCTAGACCCCAGGTCGATGGGTGCCCTGCCTCTAATCTGGTTTGGTCATTCTAACCTCTGTCGGCAGAGGTCTCTCTCCTCGACTTGGAGACAACCACTTTCTTGCTATGTCCTCACATGGTTGTTCCTATGTATTTTCTGTGTCCTAATCTCTTTCTATCAGTACACAAGCTGGATCAGGGTCCACCCTAAGGACTCCATTTTAATTTAATTACCACATTAAAGTTTCCACAGTCACATTCTAAAGTACCAGGGCTAGGGCTTTAATACATGAATTTTAGGGGAGGACACAATTTAGCCCATAATAAGTGGATTTGCCAACACTTATTTAACCAGAATCGTATTGATAAGCAGTTCTGTGATTTTCAGCTTTAATTATTATCAACATGTTTTCTTTTTTTATTATTTAAATTAAAAAAATATGTTTATTTATTTTTGAGAGAGAGAGAGCAGGGAGGGAAGGGCAGAGAGAGAGAGAGAGAGAGAGAGAAAATATCTCAAACAGTCTCTGTGCTAATAGTGTGGGACTCGAACCCACAAACCATGAAATCATGACCTGAGGTGGAATCAAGAGTCAGACGCTTCACTGTCTAAGCCACCCAGATACCCCATTACAAACATGTTTTAATGAACAGTTTGAATGTATATCTGACCAAATCTTTGTGAGTGAAACTGTGGCATTAGTTTCTTAAGTGAGGTGGGAGGGGGGATGGGCTAAATGGGTAAGGGGCATTAAGGAATCTACCTCTGCAATCATTATTGCACTATATGCTAACTAACTTGGATGTAAATTTAAAAAATTAAATTACATCAAAAAAAAAAAAGAGTAAGACTACAGGATACCTTCATATTTAATTTATAATTTTCATACCTATTGCCTTGCTACATTACTGAAACTTTCAAATTCTTGCTCAAAATACATGAACTTGCCAGCATTGTCATCAAAGTCTACATTTGCTGATCTAATGAGTGAAATACGATTATACACTTGTTTTGATTTGTATTTCTTTAAATATGAGTCAGGGTAAGCATTTCTTTTATGTGTTTATTTTCCACTTATATTTCGTTTTGTGTAGACTGCTTGTTCATACATTCAGCTGGTTTTTTGTTCAATGTTTGCTTTTTCTAATTGATTTTTGTGTGGTAACCATCATCTCTGATTTCTTTAGCTATACTCATGTTTTCACATCAGCTAGTTAACTTGTCATTATTTTCAGGTCTTAGGTTAGAAATGACCCCCAACATAAATTCCTCTATGATCTTTCCCACAAAATGCCTGGATCAGGAACACTCCTAAGTATCAGGCCTCTTTATCTACATTTAGCACTTATCCTACCTCCTAAGGAATGGAAATTGCTTTTTACTTTTTTGTCTTCCCCACTAGATATAATACTGACAGCAGAGACCTTGATTTATTTATTGATGAAGCCTAGGTAATTAACAGTGTCTGACTCTAAAAGGTATTCGATATATAAATACATATATTTTTGATCTGGCTGAAGGAAAGAAGGAAAGGATCAGTGAGTTTTTATTGAGCCATATCTCTTAAGGTTTCACGTTCGAAAACTATTGATTCATTTGGAGATCTAGTCGGTTAGTGTATTTCCTATGTATAACTCTGGTTACTAAATTTAGCCAACAAAGTAAATTACACTGGTTGTGAGCAAAATGTGGTACTTTCTATCACAGCAGAGCTCATTTTATTTATTTATTTCAGACTTTAAAAAGCATTTTGATTATTTTTTGGGAGTGGCCATCTCTGCTGCTCAGGGATAGTTCATTAATAGAGACTTGTTTGCCTTGTCTTCTCAAAAGAGGCAAGAGTGCATAGCAGATGAGAACTTGGGCTCAGGAGTGCATGCATTTCCATCTTTGTTCCACCACCTCTAGCTTTGTGGCCCTGTCCATGTTACTTAAACCTGATCCCTAGTCTTGCCATCTGTAAAGTAAGGATATTATTATCTGCCACATAGTGTTGCTGGAAGAATGAAAAGAGATAACATTTACTAAACACTTAGTACAGAAAACTTAATACATTAGATATCATTATTATTAATACCATCTTCATCACTTAGAGAGTTGACGCATCCTTTGAGAGTGGTGAATTGGGAGTATTTTCACTGACCTATTGCTTTCCAAGGACGATGAGGCAATATACATTGAGATTACCATAGAAAGTAAGTCAGCATTGACTACCATACATAGTCACAGTGTGAAATAGAGACCAGTGTATCAGTCAGTGAGGAAATAGTTTAAGCAGTAATATGGATGTGTGTGCACAGCTGCATTGGTACATCTACATGCATTCTTACATATATAGATGCACAGCCATCCCAAAAATCTCATTAGGAAATCACTGTTGTTCCCCCCTCTAAATATTTCTAAAATTTTGGTTTTTTATTTTATTATTTCTTTACTCTTATAAAATTCCCCTGATATCTATTGCCATTCTATTTAATATATATAAAAAGATACGTGAAATATGATACAGACAGAACTGTGCCTTTAGCTGCCATGGGATTGATACTGGTCAAGTGTAACAATGAAAGCAGAATTCTTAATTGGTTCTAGTGATGCCTGATTATTCTAGAGTCTGTCTGAAATGGAATGCATTTTGTGTGTGTGTGTGTGTGTGTGGTCAGTTTTGTGATTGAAAGAAGAGGCAGCTGCTCAAATGGTGAGATTTCAGAAGGTCCCAGAAGTACTGTTTCTCAGTATCTCTTCATCATACCTGAAATTAGAGGACCATTTTGAGTGGGTAAATCTTTGCATTTTTCATAGGTGACTTCAAGAAATTCAAACATCATGGAAAGAATAAGCCATTCTTGTTTATTAACCTTTTCAAGTGATTGTTTTCTGATTATTTTCTAATGTAAAGGCTAATCTGGATATATATATATATATATATATATATATATATATATATGTGTGTGTGTGTGTGTATATATATATATATATATTCAACCTAATGCTTTAATTTCAAATCCACTGACCAAACTGGTATTGCCTTGAGAGGAAAAACATCTCTCATAGAGTATATCGATAATATATTTTTTCAAGTCTAAAATGCATTTTATTCACTTATGTGTGTTAATGTGGTTATTTCTGGGTTATATAGTTAGAAATGATTTTAACTTTTTAAAAAAATTTTTTTAATGTTTATTTATTTTTGAGAGAGAGACAGAGCATGAGTGGGGGAGGAGCAGAGAGAGAAGAAGACACAGAATCCAAAGCAGGCTCCAGGCTCTGAGCTGTCAGCACAGAGCCTGATGCGGGGCTCAAACCCATGAGCCTTGAGATCACGACCTGAGCTGAAGTTGGACGCTTAACCGACTGAGCCATCCAGGCACCCCTTAACTTTTTCACTATACTTTAGAAATTTTCTAAAACTGCTAACTACATGTTTGTTTAATTAGAAGTAAGAAAAATAAGAAAATGCCCATTAGATTTCTACCCACACAAGGAGTTGTAGTTACCTAATTCCCTGATCAATTATGAAACAACCTGTGCTTTAGAGAAATTAGATTGGAACAATATAAAGCTATTCAAAGTCAATAGAAGTGACTGGATTTCAACCATAGCATCAACAAAATCAGAAGGAGAATTGATAAAATGCAAAGTTGATGTTAATTTTGATGATGTTAACTTAGCAAAATAAATCCTAAGAGAACAAATAATTTCCTAACTTCAATTTTATTATTTTTAATGTTTTTGTTTTATTTTTGAGAGACAGAGAGAGAGAGAGAGCATGAGTGGGGGAAGAGGAAAGAGAGAGAGGAAGACACAGAATCTGAAGCAGGCTCCAGGCTCCGAGCTGTCAGCACAGAGCCTGACGCGGGGCTCGAACCTACAAACTGTGAGATCATGGCCTGAGCCGAAGTCAGATGCCTAACCGACTGAGCCACCCAGGCGCCCAACCTAACTTCAATTTTAAAGAGAGGAAGATAAAAACCTTTTCCCACACTGCATGCGGAAATGAGTCAGCTTCATTTCAGCCCAGGAAACATTTATTCTGTGTCTACTGTCTACCTACCAGATATTACAACATGCTCAATATACAAACAAGAAATCAAATATCATGGGGCAAGTGTTTTAAATAAACAAGGAATGTGTCTAGAAGGGTGTAAGACAAAATTGCCAAAGGTTTATACTGCAGAGTAAGATTACATGACATTTTCTCATTTTGCTTGTCTATTCTCAAATGTGTACTGTGATATATATTTGTGTGAATGTGTGTGTGTGTGTGTCCCTTATATGACATTCCTATCCACATTTGATACTCAACCTCCTTTGTAACCTTTATTTCTGCTTTCTCTCTCCACAATTCATATATCCTCTGATTAATAGCATATTTGTGGGAAGGAACATTTTGTACATCAGTTTTTGACTCTATTTCCTATCCCTGCTGATGGTCTGCTATTGTCAATTTAAATATCACCTGCTTCAAACAGTCCCACATTATGAGTGAAAACCTCTCTGACCCTGAATTCCTAAACCCTTATTTCTCTCAGTGCTGAGCATTTTGTGATACGGTGTCTTGCATTGCTATTTTACTTAATACCTTACCCTATATGGTACTTTACTTTCATAACAATTTTACATAAATTATCTTATTTCATTCTGTGAAATAAGGTAGATATGATCTCTGTCTTCTGTGTGGGAAAAGAGCAGTATTAAGTGACTTGCTTACACTTCTGAGGAGCCAAGCCAAGAACATAGGTTTTTGACTCTTGGTATAATTTGATTTTCATTAAATGGAGCCACACTTAGTTTACTTTTGCTCTCTGACAAAACTGTATATCAACTCTATGAGCTCAGGAACTCTTTAGAAGTCAAGAATATGGTGTACACAATAGGTGCTCAGTAAAATCATTGATTAATGTTTTCACAAGATCTATAAAGCAAATCAACATAAATCAAAGCAAATTTCCTGGCTAATTAAGAGATAACCTCTTCAATATTAAAATCTTCAGGTCTGTCTTTCTTCAAGATTTTAAAATTCTATTTGTAGGTATTTGCATTTGTTTAAGATATAAGGAAGATATTTAGAGAAAAAAAATCAGCATTTAGAAAGAGAAGGCAACACTTTTATTCACCTGAAGGGAAAGTTTACTAGTGGAATGACTGGTTGAGGAGGAGAGAGCAGCGTAACTGGCAAAAACCCTCACTGTATTAGGAGAAAAGGAATCCAGGGAAGAAGAAAGCACCATGAAATGCCATGATGTTGGGCTTTGTTCTGGATTTTGTATATTTCTGACAAGAGTGGAGAGAGCAGGACCTCACAGAAACAAAGCAATATTCGACACGGTTTATAAGCTACTGATAAAATCTCTGCTCACTGGTGGTTTCCCAAGTGGACAACAACTTAGCAGGCCAGTCAAAGAGTGGTAAAATTTCATGTGGAGCTCTGAGACTTCTGTCTTAGTTGGCTGGAGTCAGGAACAAGGTGAACTGCCCACAAGCTAAGGACAAGCAATACCCAGGGGAGAGTAAACATTTTTCTCATTGCAGCAAAAGACTAAATCTAGTTATGCAAACAATGACGACAGTGAGTGGGGATACTGATGGATAAAGTACATACTGTACAATTCATTCAATCTTTGTGAATCATATAATCTGAAAATAATTTTTATGTTATAATGAGTAATTGAAATAAATTAATACAATTTTTGTTTTGTACAAAAATAATAGTGGCTAGAAGCATAGGCTTTATACCCCCTCCTTTCTTGGGTAATTTCTTATGGAATGTACTTTCATCCATTCAACACTTATTTAGCAAGCACTGTATATACCAGCTCCAATACTAGGCCCTGGAGTTGTAACTGTGAAGTAAACAGACCCGAGCTCAGGTCTGGAAACTGGGCACAGTATCATGACTTTTTATTATAATGACCTTCTCAACCTCCTAATTATCCATCCTTAATGGATACCATTGGTAGCTGCCCGTCTTCCTAGTTCCTTTGTATGCTACATTCTATTAACTCTCTCCATAGGTCTCTGCAGTACAGGCATCCCCTCCTGCCGCCCAGTATGATAATTGTGCCTACCTCGCTTCTGATCAGTAAGTACTGCCACACTTCCTCTATCATTTCCTTATTTCAACACCCCCTTTGCTTTCATTGTCTTATGTCCTACTCAATGTCCTTCATTGTCCTACTGTCAGGGCTGGCTGAGACCAGCCATCACTGTGCTTCTAAGAGTGCTCAGCCCTTCTTACCGATGCATTTCATACTTTGGTTATAGGTGATTCATACAGGCTCTCCCATGGAATAAAGTGAGCTGGAGTTTGTCTGCTTTATGTAGTATGTCCACACTAGCATACTACTTCTCTGAGCCTTTGGGTCTCATTTTCCATGGCAGTTTCAGCATTTCACTCAGTACGGACTATTATGAATCTTGCAAACTCCTAGTCCCAGGTGTTTGTGAAGTCTTTTGTCTTTCTCTCTTTCTCTTTCTTTCTTTCTTCCTTTCTTTCTCTTTCTTTCTTTCTTTCTACTTTATTGAAATATAATTCACATAATTCGCACACCATACAATTTATCCATTACACTCATTATCTCATATAATCCTCACAATAACCCTCACATATGCTATTATTGTCACTATTTACAGGTAAAGGGATAATGTCTTAACGGGGCTGAGTAACTAGCCCAAGGTCATTCATATGGGAAATATTGGGATCTAGATTTGAATCCAGTATTGTTTGATTCCAAAGTCATGCTGTGCTTGTTCTTAAAATGTAGACTTATTTAAAAATTGAAAACTCTTGCCCTCATTTTAAATAAGCATTGTTTGGGCTTCTCAGTCAACTCCCTCACCTATGAAGTCATAGTCATTATTAGTAACTCACTTATTTCTAGGAAGGAACATAGAACATTCAGTAAATATGATTTAATTTTGTATTCTGTCCTCATTTTTGGAAAATGACTGGGTGGGGACCTAATTTCAGATGGGAAAAGTAAGATGTAAGTAGTTGATTGACCAGTTCAAGGTAAAAAAAATTAGCTGATTCTGGGGCCAAGAATGGAAGTATGTCACCAGCTTCTGACCAGGGACATGTCCTACCATGGCCTTGTGCTGCCCACAGAGGAGTTTCTTGATGGGAATACTGCCACTCACCAATAACACTCTGGAGAAATGCTTCCAGGTAATAGTGGAGAAAACTGGAAACTAGTGCAGGGGAACATCACTGACTAAATTAGAGCATGACCAACAGGCCGGAGGGCTTTGTGAGCTCATAACTCAATGGCAGCTCGAAGTGGCTGTGATTTTTGTGCACTTGAGAACATTAAAACCTGGTGCCTCTTTGCAAAGGCCTGGTTTGGAAGCAAGAATTCATCCACACATTTAACTCAAGCTTCGTATCTGAACCTGGGTCATTGTAGTTACCAGAAGAATTGAAAGATGGATGAATTGACATCTTTCAGTGTTTTTTGTCTATCTGGCAAAAATGGCCCAACACTGCATGTAAATAATTATAAATAAAACAGAAAGTCAGAAGACCTTCTAGTTAATATTTAATGACCAGTTCTCTGGCAGCAGTGCACATTCCAAAGATTTCCCAACCAGTCGTGTTTATACTGCTATAAACTCCAACAGGCCCAGCTTTTCTCTGAGGTTAGAGCACACTCCAAGAGCTAATATTTCTCCTACCTGAGAACTTGAAAAATGGTCTAAAAATCCAAAGCCAGGAATGTGCTAGTTGCTTGTTGATGTTTTTGTTAACCAAGAAAAATTGGTGGCGAAAACCACCTTCTTGTTTGTTGCAGAAGATTATGGGACTCCATTTGAGAATAAATTATGAAAATATCTATTTTTGCCAGCTTTGTCAGAGAAGGGAATATACGTCCAAAGAAGCCAAGTCATTTCAAAACTTGGTATGCAAGCTATTTGTTTCTCGAAAATTAGGAAAAGAACGTGACCTTAAAGGAAATGAAAAAGCTCAACAGGAAATTTCGTAAATTGTAATATTCTGACTTAACCACTTTTTAAAAAATTCAGATACTGAGATTCATTAAATAAGTAAAACTAACATTTTTGTAGGTCTTAATGTAAAGAATAGTTTGCCTATGTTATTGCCTTTGAGTCTGTTAAAGTTTTGAGGATTCATGAAACGCTAAAGTAATGAGAAGTATCACTCTGAGTATTCAGGAAGTGTGAGTGTTGGTGCTTGTACCGAGTAATAAACCACTGAATCCTTTCCCAAGGAACTTCATAGTACGGTATTCTTATAACAGCAGAGTTAGCCAAAGGATTCTTTATTTTAGCTTTAGGAAATAGCACTGGGGCAGGGGTATCTATTTCTAAATGAATATACTCTATGTATACAAAACCATGCAGGGTGAAGATCAAATCTTTAATTAGTAATTAGCATAAGAAAAGCTATAAGGAAGTGATGTAGTCTATAGGAAAAAGATTTCAAGTTACAAATCAAGAAATGAGAGTGCTCTTAAGAGTAACCATAACAGCAACGTGCATTTATTTCATTTTTAGTTTGTGCCAAGAATGGTTTTAGGCTTTTTCTCTATTGCCCATTTAATCCTTGTAACCGCCCTCTGGAGTAGATACTGTTGTTATTCCTGCTATGCAGAATAGGACACAAAGGGATTGCTGGGTTAAGTAACTTGCTCAAGGGCACTGAACTTCTTCTAAGTGTAGTTGCTGGGATTCAAACCCTAGAAATCTACCTCTAGAGCTCATGCTCTTAACTGTTCTGCGAAATTGCTTTTTGATTAGTAGTTCTACCTTTGCTAAGTGAGCCTGGTCAATGTTTTTTATTTTATTTTTCAATCTTTTCAAATTATCTGATATCTGCTATTACTACTCTCACAAAGTTGTTTTCAGGATTAACTGAAATAATATATTTAAGAGCACTTTAAAAGATAATGTGCTCTTCCAATGAGGTGATATTATTACTTTGTATACAATGGTTAGTTACTCAGAGCAATGGTCCATTAAATGGTCAGCAATGAGTGCATTTGGTATACTAATAAACCGAACCACCATAATAGGCTTCTTTTAGATGTACACACATTAGTTCTTCCCAGAACTCATGAGCAAGTCAAGGCTCAAACTGCCACTGCACACAGTTATTTGGAGATACATGGGCATATTTCTGGAAACAGGGAGGAACTGCTGTAATTGTTTGCACATGCAGACATTGTCTCAAATTATGATTTTGCTATTTCAGAGATTCCCTTGTCATAACTACCAAAATGACACAAGCAGTACTTTTTTGTAATCTCCATATTTGACGCATGAAAGAAGACTTAATTCCTGTTTGAATAAACAACATAATAAGGTTATTGAGATTAGAGACCATTACTATATAAAATTATGTCTAAGTGGCAGATATAATTAACATTGGATTGTAATTACACTAATTACAAGTCACATTAAGACACTCCAGTAATGACAAAGTGAGAACCCTATAATTGAATGGAATAAGTAGGGAAACATGCTGCTCACACTAATTACCTAAATGAGCTAATATGTCTTCAGAGTGACAGTCTTGCTCAATGTTATTACGCAGACAAGGCAGTTGAGTGAGGTATTTTTTGAAATATATATATATTTTTTCCAGTTTTTCCCTTTATTCTCTCCAGGACCTATTTCAAAGCATCAGCAGCTTCAGGATTTCTCTCTTGAGCCAAAGAAAAGTAGAGCTTTCTCTAAACTTCTTACAAAAGAGCACATACAGCCCAGATCCGAAGACCTAGGTAAGACTTAGATCTTAGTGTGTATGGAATGAACTGAGCACTAGCTGGTTCCTTGGATTGGCTAATGCCCTCCAATTTCTCCTCTGTCCTGTCTTTCCCAGTTTACCAGATAAAGCAGCTCCAGCTTCCTGTGTATTTTGCAGCATTGAGAACAATCACGTTGTGGGTTCCGAAGTACCAAACATGGCTTCCGCTGCCCGGCCCCAGAGAGGCCCTGGAGAGTGATAAAATTTGAATTATTCACAGCAATTAGTACCAGCACTGCACTGGGACTCACATCTCAGCCCAAGCTTTTAAGTGAGAATATAAAATAATACTGGAATATGAATTCATGGCACTGTGAAAGTTTATTTTTTGTTGTTTCTTTTCCCTCCTCAAATACCTTTCCTCTTTGTACTTCTAACTATCTGGGGCACTGCTTGGGTAAGGTTAAAAAAAAAAAAAAAGGAAACAGGATGTAGCTATTTAAAACCTTAAAAGAAGATATTTTGTTTTTAAGGCAGGGATATCACAATATGTGGGAAACTGAATTGATGCACTTATATTGATAAATAATGCTGAGTGGAGCTTTTTTTTCTCTTCTGTTGGGGAAGAAAGGAAATGGTATCAGACATGCCTTTGTCATTGGGGCTTTCAAACTGTTTCTGTATATAAGTCTTTTTCCTGTATTAATGAGATTTCCTTCTCTTTGTCCAGAAACTGCAGTTTTGCCTCTAAAGATCCAGGTTTACGTGTTTCTAATACAAAACACTAAGCCAAGTGTGCAAGGTTCATTAATAAGTAGATACTACATTAGTCCAAATGTGGCAATTTGGCCCGCCTACCCTGTTAATATTTGGTGTGTAACTCAGAAATAATGACTCTGTTCTCTTGAAAAATTCTACTTCCAGGTTTTGCAATTCTTGCAATCAATCATTTTATTTCAAAATGGATTTAGTGTTGAATTTGAATTAGGGGCTATACTCAATTAATTCTTTAGTTATATAAACTCATATAATAAAGCATTAGGAGTTTACATAAGAGGGTGTTGATTGAAATAAATAGAGTTGGAGGCCAGCCTTCCACTAATGGCCATGCAAGTCAGAGGCTAATGGACCTGGCCATATTTAATCTAAGACAAGGAGTGGGGTGATTAAGATTTTATCCTAGCACTATCCTGTTCTCACTGATGATTTTGCAAATTACTCATACCTCTGTTTTTATAAGATGGCAATTCAATGGTTCTTTGCAACTTCTTTAGAGTCCTGAGGCTTAAAGCAGCCCAAGAACTTTTTGCACTTTATGTCACTACCTCTAGGTAAAGAATTAGCCAAGTTGGCAGAGCAAGCAGATACCCAAGACTAGAACCTTTCTGTAAAGACTCAGATAGTAAATATTTAAGATTTTGGGGGTCACATTTGATCTGTGTGTATACATATATACATAGATAGATAGATAGATATGTGTGTATGTATATGTATATATGAGTATATATATGTGTATATACACATATATATATTATAACTCTTTAAAAATGTAAAAACCATTCACCATTCTTGGCTTGCTGGGCTTTAAGCTTTTGGGGCTGTAAGAGGCTACAGGTAGAATTTGGGCCACAAAGCCAAATCCTGCTCCACAGTAATGTAATTGAACATCTATCACATTGAAGAATTGTTCTTTAATAGGAACTAAATATAAAAGTCCTTCAGTCAACTCTTCCCAATGTACTGAAAAATAAAATGTAGACGATAGATATTTAAAGTTACAGACATTTTTTGTTTTGTTTTGTTTTTTCTATTTATACTTGAACCAGTTGCTCTACTGGGCAGATCAAAGCTTAAGAGAGGAGAGGCAGTTTTCACATAGGCTATGGGAGAGACCTTGTCTGGGTCAGAGCCAAAGTGAGGTGAGGAGGGCAGCTGTGCAAAACTGGACATGACAGACTGCTTATACACAGAGGGTGGATCAAATAAGTAACTATGTTAAGGATAAGGTGACCCGGGTATCAGAAGAGAGTTATACATATATGGAAAGGAATAAAACCAGAAAGAGCCCTTAATTTTCAGTACATATAGATACATAAAGAAATATAGAATTATATAGATATAAATATAGATGTAAATTATGTGTAAATATAAGAATATATATACATATGTGTGTATATACACATACACACACATATGTATATATATGTTTATACATATATAGCAGACCTGGTACCCAGATTGCTGCTTCATAATATCATGAACAGACCTAGTGCCTAGACTATGGCCCCATAATATCATTTTCCACTGAAAGAAACCAACGCTCCTAGGATAAATGGTTGATTCCAGAATAGTTGATTGAGGCAGGGCACATTTCAGTCTAAAAGATCTTTCTTGTCCCAGGAAAAATTAAAAAAGGCCCCAGCATGATTGGGTAATGTCAAAAAGATCCAGAAACCAGGATTTCTGAAAGGACTCCCACCAGACAAACCAGTGATGATTCCAGCATCAAAAGGAAAACATGGCAGTAAGAATAGTACGTATTTGAAAAGTTAGGACCATTTGATACATTAAACGTTTGAGGAAAGATGGGAAATTTACATGGTTTTAAAATAGATCCCTACAAAATATGCATTTATTACCAAGGAGGCTAGGAAGAATTACTTTATGGAGGAAAAGCCTGACAGACACCACCTTGATCACTGATTAAAGTGAGCATCGTCAGTCCTGAGACAAGTCCAAATTGTATGCCATTTAATAGGATACAGTTAGGAAAATGTGATATTTTCATCAAAAACATAACTTGAATCTAATCATGAGGAAACATTAGACAAACCTCAACTGAAGAATATTTTACAAAATAACTGGTTCTAAAGTCTTCAAAAACACAAGGTCATGAAAGTCAAGAAAGGACTGAGAAGTAATTCCCTTGTGAAGAATAAAGAGATATGACAGCTATAATGCAACACATAATTCTCAACTAATTATTTTCCTATAAAAAACATTGTAGGGACAATTAACAAAACTTGAATGGGGTCTAAAGATTAAATGATAGCAATGTATCAACGTTAGTTTCCTTATTTTGATTTTTGGACTGGTTATGTTGGAGAATACCCTTGTTTGTTGGAAATGCACATAAAAGATGGGGCATTAGGTTGGTAGATTACTCTCAAATGGCACAGAGAACAGAAATGCTTGTTCTGTACTTACAAATTTTCTATAAGTTTGAAAATGTTTTATAATAAGAAATAGTTTTAAAATGAGCTGCCTTATAAATATAATACAGTGAATTAAAAATATAATTAAAATGAGCTTTCTAGGGTGCTTTCCTATAGAAAGATAACATTGTGGAGTGTGGATTTTGAAAGTGTAAAATCTGGATTGGAATTTGATTCAAACATTTGATAGCTGAATGGTTTGAGTTAGGCCACTTAACCATCTTACAAGTTAAATGTACCTGATATTATCTATAGTGTAGTGCTATTAATAAATGAGAGAAAATTTACTTAATGGGCCAAATATAGTGCTTAGAACATAGAAGGTACTCACTAGAAGCTAATAATAATAGAGATAAATTGTAGTAATAACAGTAACAGTAATAATAATAATAATAATAATAATAATAGGAGTAGTATTGTCAATGATGTTAGCAGCAATATTGATGGTAGCAATCGACTTTTTACTACCATAGTAGCGGTAGCTGTTGTTGTCACAGGCACCATTAATTATCATGATCATCGTGGGTCCTCTCCAGGAGGGCTGACCTCGGTGGTCTGCTATATGAAAGAGCTTCAGTAATCATGATCCATCATGGGAAAAAGACGTTATCAGGCAAGAGGATGTGAGGGGAACAATTATATGGATGGAAAACATCTTCATTATCAAAGGTGAGTCGATACCTAGAAATAATCCATGGTATGAGTATGTCCATCCAATGAGCCCACTCTCTTACTAAACATTGTAGAAAAACACTTGGTTCCACTCTGGCTTTCTCCAACATCCACTCCAACACACATAGATGTGAAATTCCTACACCCCGTGTCAAGCACACTGATTTCCTTATCTTCTGAAACTTGCCTGTCTTCAGAGTATTGTGTGTGTCAGAAGACATATCGGTGCCAAAGCCAGTTGAATATCTTGAAGTTGCCACAATAGGCCAGTGCAGGATTTTCCATATTCCTGCTCTGATATTTGAACTATAATTCTACTAATCTAAATTCTCAATACTCAAGATAGATTTATATGTATTAGGACCTCTTATCTAGACTTTTTAAACATGCTGTTTCATATTCCTTTTTTACCCTCTGGGTTTCAATATGTTGTATTTCAGGGAATAGACCTTCAGTCAATGTTTTTGTGTCTAATAATATTATACTTAAAGACTTTTCCAGGGGCACCTGGGTGGTTCAGTCAGTTAAACATCTGACTCTTGATTTTAGTTCAGGTCATGTTCCCAGGGTTGTAGGATCAAGGCTTGGGTCATGATCCCAGGGTCATGGGATCTAGTTCCACATCACTCTGGGCATGGAGCATGCTTAAGATTCTCTCTCTCTCTCTCTCTCTCTCTCTCCCTCCCCCACCTTGCACGCATGCTCTCTCTCTCTCTCTCTCTCTGAACAAACAAGCAAACAAACAAAACCCCAAAACCACCCTTCCAGAGATCATCACTTGACTTTGTGGTGGACCAATAATGATTTATAGTCTGGGTCCCTGTGTGAAAGTCCATTTGTATGTATTACCACTTATGATGAAGAAAGTGGACGTCCCATTTAGGCTTCATGTTCCCTAGGCTTATTTTTCCCAACACTTCCAGATACGTGCAGTCAAGTCTTCCAAATACATACTCAATATTCTGCCTGATTCTGAAGCATTTTTTACTAAACCAGGATATATAACAAGTGCCTCCATCCCTCCATCTGACAGGACTTGGAATTAAGACTCTGAGGTGAACATTTGACTTAGTTGTGACTGACAGGCTTTCCTATTGCTTCCCCAATATCTTTGCTGCCAAGCAACCTATAACCAGAGCCCCAGGAGCATTTCCTATGAGTCTGTGCCTCCTCATACCCCTTTTCTTCTCTTTCCTGTCCCCATGTTGGCTCAGTCCAAAGGCTTGGATTTCTGTGGTTCCTGCTCTTTGCTTCAGGCTGGAGCTCAGTCTCATAGCTGGAGTACTATAATAGTTTTTCTTGTGCAAGCCCTTTCCACCCAAGAGTCCTGCGCTCTGTATGCAGTCCAGGCTGTTGATTAGTCCACTACCATCTCTGACAAATATTTTCAAATAAAACTTCTTTCCCACAATAAAAAGTAAAGTATTTTTGAAATGTGGTCTGAATTAGATTCCTTCATTGATGTTTGGTGCATAGGAGTGCTCCTTTGGGACCCCCTATGATAGATTTCTCTTACCACAACTAATCCACTAGGTCCTAACTTCCTTATCCTTCCTGCTCTCCCATTGCTTTTTAAGTTTACTCTTGCCTGAGTTATGACAGTTGCAGGCAAGTCAGCAGTCCCAGCCCTCACCTTGCCACAGTACTTTTAAGGTACATCCTGGTACTACATATTATTCTATCCACCAAGTGTTACTTTAAATGGCCTTATACTTGAGACACCACTGATGGAATCTACTAAGATGCTATTCCACATTTTAGTTCCTCTCAGGGCTCCAAACACAGTTAAGAACAGGATTCAAAGTTAAATCCTCACCTTCTAATTATGGGAAAGTTATTTATTTCACCTCTGATCCTGGCGGACATGAGAGTAATGTAGCTAATAGTTCATACATCCCAGGTTCTTAAGTATTGATAACAATAGCAATGTATCAAGTGCCACCAAATGCCAGATGCTTTACATACATTATTTCTAATTCTTAGAATTATACTGCATTGTGGACTATATTCTCATTTTATAGATGAGGAAATTGAGGCGCACTCAGTTTAGTTAGGTAATTTGCCCTGTCATCACACTAAGCAAGTGGCAGAGCCGGAATTCATTTTAAAGGTGTGGCTGACTCTTAAATTCTAGCATATTTCACTACTCTTGCACCTCTGATGGGAAGGTTTCTTTCAAAAGAAACAAAGAGACACATTTCTCTGTGGCATTTCCTGTTTTCCTATTTCAAACATCTTTTTAGTTGCCGAAGAGTTGCCAGGATCAAAGACATAATTTATGTATTGAACTGCTGCAGGCTAGAAAGAAAAATGCATTTTATCATGCTTAATCCTTTAACTCATTCACTACGGGTATTTAAACATTTCCAGTGAGGTGTCAATAGACATATTTAAACGAGAATGCTTAAAGACTGGACATGGGTGGGGCGGAGGGACGTGTGGGGCGGAAATGGTGAATTCCTAAGGTTCCTAGCCTGTAATGCATCAGGTGTTGCACAAAATGGTAAAAAAATAAAGTTTTTGAGGTCCTGGGGAAAGGAAGTCTTCCAATGTTCTAGAAACCTCTTCAAGACAGTGTTTGTGACTTTAGTCTTCAAACTGTTTCCCTAAGTATTTTTGATCTTGACCTCTTTATTTGGTTGATAGCATTTTTTTAATACTTGTAATTATTTTATTATTGTTTTATTTTTTTTCAATCTTTCTCCTTTGCTGTAATGGAGATTCAATAAAGACCACGATCATGTTACATACTGAATGGCACAGAGTAAGTGCTCATTAAGTAATTTTTTAGTGGGGAACCCCAGCCCTCCCCTCCAGCCTCTGATGGATGGTCGTAGTATTCCCGCCTGCTGCCTGAAGCCACTGCGCAGGTCCGCTCAGGGGCCGAGCGTAATCCCAGTGTGTGGTTTGCTTTAGCCCGGCGCTGAAACCGCGGCTTCCTGGGAAACTGGGCGTGGCCAAGAAGGGTGCCGCCCCTAGCCGGTCTTCCAGCCGGTGGGGGGGAAAGTGGAGCTTGGTTGAGGTCCCGTACTGTACGCTTTCCAGCGCCCGGTGGGAGGGCCACTGGAGTGAGCCTTGCAGTCTTGGGCGCGGGCAGGGGAACCGCAAAGTTAAAAAAAAAAAAAAAAAAGTTAAATGAATATGACAAAAGTGCAAAGAAGATCCCCTCCCTTTGTGAGAAGATCTACCACAGGTATCGCCAGAGTAAAATTCGCGTACTTCTATGTAAAGGTCACCAGGGAAAACAATACAGTGCGTGATACGTGTTATTAATGCTCCTTCTGTGCACTTCTCATCACAGAAACAGACTCGAGAAGGGGATGTGCTGGCATCACACCTACAAAGGCGAGCAGGGAGGGGAACAGGACGGGGTAGAGCTGAAGAAATGGGGCTGCAGAAGTTGTTGAATTTGGCCCAAGTGGCCAGGCAGTCCCAGGCGCCATTCACAGGTTGTGGACAATTAGCAGATGCTTCTTTTTCCAGGTAAGTCCAATCCCACAGGTATAGGCTGTGTTTATACTGAGTCAGATGGTGGTGGCGTCATAGCAGTATGACCAGGGGATTTTGGCCAGGGGATGGCTCCTCTCTTCTTGAGAGCCAGGACTCAGTGTTCCAACGTTCCAGGGAAGATACTGGTAAAAATTAAGAAATGGTGGTTTGCCTGTGAGTTCCCCTGAGTCATCAGCACCCATCGGTGATACACTATACCTGACCCTGTGGCCTTTAAATCATGTTATAGAATTTGAGTGACTAGGAAAATATTCACATCAAATAACTGATAAAAAGGGTTATACAACCATATGCACCATATAAGGCAAAATATCTCTCTATTTTTATCTGCAACTATATATGAAGATCCATATGAAGAGGAAAATAACAGATTGGGAAGAAATGCATGAAGATGTTATTAGTGGTTATCTCCAGGTGGTAGAATCTCAGGTGATGTATAGTTTCATCTGTGTATTTTCCAAGTCTTCTGTAGTTAACATGGATTACTTATAAAAAAGAAAAAGCAAATATTGAAAAAAAAAAACACAGAGAAAGACTCCACTAGGCAGAATAAATCTAAATAAATTAGACCATGCAGGTAACTGTTTTCATTTTTTTGTTTCTGGTCCACTGGAGTGGACTTCCTGGATCTTTTTTGGACCTCAGACTGCACTTACCCCTGCTGACTCAAAACCCAGCCTTTATGCTCACAGGTCAAACCTCTTTGAGCGTCTTACAGTGTATAATGATGAAGGTGCTCCTCTCCTGCTCTTCTGTTTACCTCCGCATTCAGTGGTGGTGGACCCAATAGGCCTACGCTTTGGCTTTGTTCCAAGACAAAGAATCTGGCAGGGAAACAGAGGCAGATTTCACACTTTGGCAATGTCCCCCTGATCTCTGCTACCCCAGGTGTCAGACACCTTCAAGTGGAAATCTTTTAACTAAGAGTGCCCCATGGCAGCTCCCTTAGGCTTGTATGTGTGTAGTGGAGGGGATGCTGGGATTTGGTGGAAATGTGAGAAATCAAGTATTGAATCTGTTGGTTTATTGAGAAGATTAAAATGGCTGGTTTAGAACCAAGGATGAGCCTAGTCCTGCAGTTTTTCATGAAGCTGGAAAAGGCAAACAGAGTAGTCTGTTCTGTGTTTAGACCATTTCCATCACCTCTCTTGCCCTTTGCTCTTATTTTCCCAGTTATACCTGTCCTTTCCTACCTCATAAGAGAGTCTGTTTGTCACATTTTCCTCTTAATTAAAATGTACAAGTCCTATATTTTATTCTTCAAGGTCCCTGCCAGGTAACTGATTACTTGAATCTAAGTTGAGGTGTTGATAGCTAATAAGAAAAATGTGTTAGATGTGTTAATGTGTATGCTGGTAACATTGACATTTCTTCAGTGACCTTTAGAATCTTAGGTCTACTGAGCATTTAAGACATGAGGTGCTGTAAAATAAAATGTGTGTGTGTGTATGTATATATATATGTATATATATATATATATATACACACACATATATATATACATACACACATACATGTACATATATATGTACATGTATGTGTGTATGTATATATATATGTGTGTGTATATATATATATATATGAGGGCAAACAGGATAACCCCAGATAACATATTATACTCTCTAATTGAATTCAACATTTGGCCAGTTCAGAGCAAATTCTCTGGAATCAAGATGTTTACCTCTGATTTGGTATAATACCTTATATTTAAAACCTAAATCTAAAAAAATGTTACTGGTTATTTGAGAGGAGTTTTCGTGTTGAATTTCAAAGAAAATATGATATATATATGTAAGATACATATAATGTTGTATATATATGTATCTATATGGCTCCATTAAGGTGTTATGTACTCTCTCCATCAAAGGACTAGTAATAATGGAAGCAGTGGTAGCTGTGACATGGTATATTTAATAATGTATCCTTATGCACGTTAGTCAAGGATAGAGAATTTAAGTTGGCTCAAAAAAAACAAAACTGTGAAATTCAACGATAAAACCTTTAATCATGCTTAAAAGGTCAATTGAAATGGGCTGATTATAGTTAGTAATTAAGTGGTCCTTAACCTATACTGTGCTGCTTTTCTTTGGTGGAGCTTCGTTTTGGGGAAATTACATTTAGATTTCTGATTAAGTCTTTTTTTTTTTTTTTAGAATTAGGAAGAGAACATCAGTCACCCCACTTTTTTTTTTTTTTTTTTTTTTTTTGGTTACAGTAATTTATGCTTTGTCTCATCTTCTCTTTGCTTTAACTTTTGTTTGGCTTGATTGTCTATGTCATTTCACTTTAATGCATGTATCAATTTTTCCTTTTATATCCTTTTAAGATACAAGTCTGTCCATTTTTATTTGGCTGTTTCATTGTAATTCAGTGTGTGTGTGTGTGTGTGTGTGTGTGTATATATATATCAGTTTGAAGTTTAAAAGAGAAAAAAAAATGAGATCAGTTTTAAGGTTTGTGAAAATCACTTCATTTCTATGTTTGTCTTATGTAGAAATTAAGAATAATAGTGTCTGTCTTTTCGTATCTCAAAGTGTAGTTATATAGTTCACAATGAGATAATAAAACAAAGTGTTTTTAAAAGTATAAAATCCTGTTTAAACGTAAGAAAGACGTTACTTATATTACTTTTATTTTTCATAGTTTTGCTTTTTAAATTGTACATTTTAACTGTTGGTATGTTAAACTGTCCATTTTTCCTTTCCTGTTGGTGAGACAATATCTAAAGATAACGTGTCTACCTATTTTTATGTAAGGATGTACAAGCATATATACAAATATTTTCCTTTAATTTTTTCATATAGTGTAAGCTTTTCATTTTGACTCTCAGTGAATAACGATTCCACATTTAGCAGTCTGATTAACATATATGTGCTTTGTCTTTATAAAATTATGGTGAAGAATTTAAGTTATAGTTCTTTAAAATGAAATAATACATATTTCATTTCAATCTGATTAGGATTGTAACTATTCTTGTTTTGGCATGTGGTTAGAAGACAATAGAACTTGTACTTTGGGGAACTAAATAAGTAAAACAAATTAATTGGCCACTAGGCAAAAGTCTTTGTAAAAATATGACCATTCTGCAAAATACTGGGAAAATATTGAACATGAATTTGAAATCAACAATTTTAAGAAATTTTTATTTCCCTTTGGCATTATGCTTTATTGATCTATTAAGTAGGTCAGTGAGCATCCAATCTCTTTAACTAAGACATCCTATGCCACATAATCCCAGTACAGTTCTTGAGCCATTTAAAATGAAAGAATAAGCAAAGAATTAGTGATCTATAGGATTCTAGGGAATGGTTGGGCAATTTTATTCTTCAAGTGTTAGGAAAATTCATATTGGTAAATACTATATTAATACAAAAATGCATTCACGTTTTTTAAGAGACTTAAAATAATTAACTGCACTCTTTGGCTAATGCTTGCCCCTGTAATAAATCTGTCATTTTTTTTTTTTCTTGGAACTCTACAGTTAAAGGAATTTCTAAAGTCTCTGCAAATGCGACCTCATTTAGACAACTATTTTTAAATGTTTGCCAGAAAATAAACAGGAAGCAAATCTCAAAGTAATTTGAAAAAGTCAGGAAGATATTCTCTTTCCAAGAATCTAACTCAGTTACCGCTGCTCTCCCTGTCCCTATTTAATACTCACACAGGTTTTTTGTTTAAAGAACCACATGACAACTATAAATTAAGTGGATTTCAGCACCTCCAGATACCTCAAAACAAAATCACCCAGATTCTTCTCCCTCTCCTGCCACACCATCCTCCTCCTGTTAAATGGAGAGTTGTATATGCTGCAAGAGACTATTTGATCATTGAAGAGAGACAAAATGTTCTGCTTTTCAGCACATTTTAATCCACAGCTGGTGCACAGATTGGCATAGAGTATATGTTAGTTTTAGCTGTGAATTTTTTCAAGTTGAGGTTGCCTATATTTAGATCTCTGGAGTTTAAGGATTGCTGAAAGTAAATGTTTGAATGAGAAAAATATTGACTGGAGGAAAATACTGTTTAATAGAGGTGTTGATTTTGACCAGCCTAAAACATGCTCATGTTGGGAGAACATTTGTAATGGGAAAGATGAAATTGTGGGTATTACTGGGAATGTACATTTATTCTATTATCGTGCATTAAAGATAAATAATAGTGTTTAATTTGGTGTTTAAGGAATACTTGACTGCTTTAGAGGAAAAAAAATGCTTTTGTAGGTTCATTTTAGAAAGGAAGGTATAACACTGTAGAGAGACAGAAACCAACACAAAACCTAATTTAGACTTTGCAATTTTATTTCCAAAATCATCAGAATCCTAAAGTAATTATTTTACTATTGATTCTTGGACTGCCTTGCAAAACAGCCTCTTTATCCACAGGAGGGAATGTAATGTTGATCTATTTTATTTTCTCCTGAGCTGGCTTTTAATTCAGTCAACAAATATTTAGTGAGCACCCATTAAGTGCCAGGTAATGTGCTAAGCACTGAGGATATTTTAATTTAACTTTGATTGTTATTGGTCTGTGAGGTAAAAATAAACCCTAAAGATTTTTTTTACACTGATTATATTATATGCTTTTCTAGTTAGGATGTTGTTTGAGTCATTTTAATTGTAGGTTTACCTAGTAACTCAATTCAGAATGTCTAGGTTTTACTCAGAACTCACCTTCATTCAGTAACAGATGCATAGAATATGGACTCAAAGTAATAGAAACTATGAGATTAAATGATCATTTTTCTTCCAGTATCTTTCCCACATGTAAACTGAAAATGTCTGGCTTTGTTGAGTATATGAAAGAATAATGTATTGGGGCGCTTGGGTGGCTCAGTCGGTTGAGCATCCGACTCGACTCAGGTCATGATCTCACAGTTCATGGGTTCGAGCCCTGCATCAGGCTCTGTGCTGACCGCTTGCTCAGAGCCTGGAGCCTGCTTCAGATTCTGTGTCTCCTCTCTCTGCCCCTTCCCTGCTCACGTTTTGTCTCACTCTGTTTCTCAAAAATAAATAAATGTAAAAGAATAAAATAAAATAAAAAGAATAATGTATAAAGAATAAGTATAAGGAAATGGTTTGGGTTGTTTATATGGGAAAGCTATAGCTTAACTTAAATAATTTTTATTTCATTTACATCTTATCGCCAGATCAGGAATGATAATATGTTCTAAATTAACCTTCATGGCAAAAGGAGAAATTGGAAAGATGTATTCAAAGCCTATACAGCATTCATTATCTTTGAAATAAAATACCTCAACTATGAATTTATGTAGGGAAATCATCAAAGATATAACTTTAGTTGCACGAGGAGATTCAGAATTAAGGTCTTTGTTATAGTGCAAAAATGGATGCCAACAAAACATATTTTATAAAGTATTTACTAGATGTTATGATACAACATAGACTGAACATGATGGCATGCTGAGTGACCATTAAAAATATTTTTGTGGAGTGCCTGGGTGGCTCAGTCAGTTAAGTGTCTGACTTTGGCTCAGGTCATGATCTCACAGTTTGTGAGTTCAAGCCCCACATTGGGCTGTATACTGATGGCTCAGAGCCTGGAGCCTGTTTCAGATTCTGTGTGTTCCTCTCTCTCTGCCTCTCCCCTGCTCATGATTTGTCTCTCTCTATCTCAAAAGTAAACATTAAAAATTTTTTAAATAAAAAAATATTTTTTAAGTTTTTTTTTTTATTTTTTATTTTGAGAGAGTATGCACATGAGTGGGGGGTGTGAGGGGGCAGGGAGAGAGGGAGAGAGAGAGAATCCCAAGGAGGCTGCAGAGCCCCACGCAGACCTTGAACTCACGAACCTGTGAGACCATGACCTAAGCTGAAACCAAGAGTCGGATACTTAACTAACTGAGCCACCCAGGCATCCCTAAAAATATTTTTTAACTGTATATCAGGAGTATGCTTCTGTTGAGTTCTGTTAATATCAAGATAACCAGTAAAATTCATAGAGTAAAATTCAGGAGTCTCATTTTCTGAATATATCTTGCTTGACTTTTCTGTAGTAATCTTGCATACGGCTGACCACACTCCCCCTTTTGAAATGCCTTCTTGGACTTGAGACACCACACTTTCCTGGTTCTTTCTCTTGTAAATATTGGAGTGCTCCTGGGATCTTCGTTCTCCATCTATATTTTCTACCTAAGTGACCACGTCCATCAATGATGTTACATGCTACTTATAGGTCAGTGGCTGGCAAATATTTGTTCACAGACTTGACCTTTGCTTAAAACATATTAAGTAGCCTACTTAATAGCTTTACCTAGGCATTTGAAAGAAATTTAAAACTTAACCGTGTTATAATTGAAACCTTGATTTTCTTATTCCTCCAATCTGATTACACTTTGTTTCTCAAAGCTAGTATATTCTGTTAGTATCTACCAGTTTTCTCATATCAAAAATTCAGAATTGTCCTTGATTATTCCCTTCCCTTCTACCTCCCTCCAGCCCACATATATTCCATCAGCAGTCTTGTTCATGTAATAGCACAAAATGGAAAATAGAAAATCTACTCATTCATCCATTCAGCCATCTATCTAGCCAGCCAGCACGTGTTTTTAGAACCTTGCTAAAATATAGACTGTCTGTTCTCCTTTCTAGTCATTCTCTATTGATTATTTTAAATGCAATATAATTAAAATTTCTAAAAGACTAATATCAGTCAATAGGGTTTTCTACTGTTATCTTACTGTATACTATACTATCGAACATAATTTGGATATTGCCTACAATGCTTTTCAGTTCTTTGTTAATGGATCTTTCAAAGATTCTGGTACTCTGAATTTTCCAAGATAAAGTGTGGAAAATAAAGCATTCTGACTCTTATTGAAGACATTTTGTCCTTCTATTTTCTAATGAAACATTTAACAGAAAACAAGCATACTTTCTGGATACAGATAATATTTTCATAAGATTTTGCTAACCAATTATATCCTTGTCTTTTGTTGCAGTATGTATATACTGGTAAAGGAATGTTGAAAGTCTTGCTTTCAACTGTTATAAGAGCATTCGTCACAATTTAGTAACATCATTTTTTTTTCCCACAAAAGAAGGAAGAATTGTCACATGGTCAATCCTAAAGAAAACTTTAGCTTTTGAAAAATTTTCAAGACATATGGAAATTTATGTTTCTGTCATTAGTTCTGTATGTCTTCTTTTTCATAAACAACAGTCTCAATCTGTCTGTCTCAATCTCAACAGTCTCATCTTCCTTCATTTTCTCTCTGTTTTATCCTCCCCTCCCTCCTTCATCCACTTCCCCTCCCTTCCTCCTTCCATTCCTCCTACCCATTCTCCCTTTCTGTCATTCCTTATCTTTCTTTCATTTTCCATCTTTCTGCAATCCTCTCTAGTGTCTTGTCTGTCATTCTTGTTTTCCCTCACATTTCCCTAATTCTCTCTTTTTCTTTTTCATTGATCTACAATTATGGAGACATGGTTTGGTTATATTCACCCTTAAAGTTAATTTTCCAGAGTTGATATACATGGGAGATTTTGCTTATACATGAAGGAAGATGAGGATGTTAGTGCCTGAGACTTTGGAGGAGAGAAAGGAGGTAGAAGGTGATAAACAGGGATCACCACAGATTATGGCCTCTCTTTTCCCAAGGGACTCTATTTCCAAAAAAGAGGGATAGTAAACATTAACTTTATTGGATTAAGTATACTCTGAGTCTTGAGGGACATATCGCACTATTTTGGGGCCACAAAATAATGTCTTAGCAGAGATGAACAATTGACAATTTTTCCAACTCTACAACAGATCCCTGGGCAGGTCTGGCAAATTGAAAGCTCAAGAAAGCCTCTGATAGGAGAGTTGACAGAGGATGCCATAGCAAAAGAAAGCAGAGTAGAAAAATATAAACAGACTAGGCTTAAGCACATGTGGCACAATCCAAACAACTGCTAGGAAACATTTTGAGGTTAAGATTTTTTGCATGCAGGAAATCAGGACCATTGAAATTCAAATATTAGACTTATACATGTCAATTGTGTCTAAAGGGTTATTCCATGAGAAATTATGGATGACCGTTACTTTAGACATTTCTTCATATCCCAAGTTTGCTTTAGTAAACATCTATTGATCTTATTATCAGGATCAGAATGGATTTTTTTTTTTAGAGGTGGGGAGGAGCATAGGGAAAGAGAAAATCTTAGGCAGGCTCCACACCCAACACAGAGCCTGACATGGGGCTCCGTCTCACAACTGTGAGATCATGACCTGAGCTGAAATCAAGAGTCAGACGCTTAACTGACTGAGATACCCAGGGGCCCCATCAAACTTTTCTTTTTAAAGATAGTATTTGTAAATGACATACTTTCCTTTTCTAAGTGACTCCTTAGTTTTTCCTAAGAAGACAATTTCATTCCAACTACAAATAATAGTATTCATTTTATTCTTTTTAGATCTTCATTGCATTAATGAGAGCTCCAAGATAAATGTCAATCAAGTTTATGGTAGATATCCTTCACTTTAATGGAAATGTTTTCCATGTTTGTCCATTAAATGTGAAGTTGACTTTTGACTTCCTGTATGAATTTTATCACTTCAAGAATATATATTTCTATTTATTTACTTCACCTCTTAAAAATTCAATAACAGGGGTGCCTGGGTGTCTCAGTCAGTTAAGCATCCAGCTCTTGGTTTTGGCTCAGCTTATGATCTCATGGTTCATGGGATTGAGCCTCGCATTGGGATTCTCTCTCTCCTCTCTCTCTCTCCGCCCCTTCCCTGCTCTCATGCATGTGTACTGTCTCTCTCTCAAAACAAATAAATAAACTTAAACAATATATAATGCAGTAACAACTTTCTAGATACCAGGCATTAGGCAGTGAAGGGCAGTGTTCTCTGATAGTTGTCAAAAGATAAGATGAATCTTACGATTGTCCCAGCTTACTTCCTTGAATGACTCTCCAAGCAGACTTGGCCCATGCAGTAAAATGTGAGATAGATGATTGGCAGAGGTGGTAAAGGGTCCATGGCTGAGGCTATTAAAAGACCACAGCAGGCCTTCTAAAGTCAAGGAGCAAATCAAACTAAAAGTCAGCAATTAAAGACAATGTGTCAAAACAGTATAGGTTGCAAAAGCTTTATGTTCTTCTGTAATAAAATATTTTATGTCAAATATGTGATTTCAGACTCTCTGAGTTGAGGAGATACAGCTGAAAGTCTGGGAGATCAGGGCAGTGAGAATTCTCAGGACAAACTACTTTAAGGGAAAATGATCAGAAAGAGATCCCAGAGACCAGCAAAGAGTCTCTCTTGATTATTTAGCACAGCACAGCACTGATCAGTGCATGAGTGTGAAGAAACTCTCCAAGGCCAGGGAAAGAACCATAAAAAAGGATTAAAGGCAATAATGCCTGATGCTTGCACAGACCATCAAGAACCATTACCACCAGCTAGACTGGAAAGCCTTATTACTAATGGGGATTGCCTAGAGTATGTAGACCACTCTTGCCTCAGTAGTAGAAATAATTAGTCCTAGAATGAACCCTTCCCTGGTTATGCCTAACAAACCTTAAAAGCAAGGTCCAAGAGGATCAATGTGATTTTAAGTAACATTTTAAGTTTCAGAACAAAGTTCAAGAAAATTTTTAGGAATATAAAATATCCAGCACCTAGAAAGATGGGTACAAGTACACAAATGTAAGACTTCTTAATGAGGAGAATAAACATATCAAAAGGAACCCTGAACTGACACAGATGTTAGAATTAGCAGAAAAGAACACTAAACATTGTTACAACTTACTCCATATGTTACCAGATTTTAGCTGAAGATACCGTAAATTTCAAAAAGATACAAATCAAATATCTAGACATGGAAAATTCAATGTGTAAGGCAAAAAACTTACTGGGTGGGATTAACATTTGATTAGACATTTTGGAAGAAAAGGTTAGTGAACTTGAAGTCATGGCAATAGAAAGGATTTATAAGGGAGCACACAGATTAAAAAAAAAAGAATACAACTGTAGCAACCACAACAAATACATCAACAGAGCATCAGTGATCTACAGACAACTTCAGGTAGCTTAACATGCATGTGGTCATTCTCTGTAGGAGAGAGGGAGGTAGATAAAACATTTGCATACATAATGGGCATTTTTTTTTTAATTTGAGGAAAACTATAATCTTGCAGATCCAAAAGCTCAACAAACTCCAAGGGCAAGAAGCATGAAGACAACCACACCAAGATACATAATAATGAAGTACTCAAATCCAGTGATAAAGACAAAATCTTAGAAGTCATCAGAGAAGGAAGAAAGTCTTTTACTTATAGAAGAACATAAAGCTTTTGCTACCTATAAAGTTTTTGGCATGTGATATTTTATTATTGACTTATAGGGTTTTTTAATGTTTATTCATTTATTTTGAGGGAGAGAGAGAGAGAGCACAAGTAGGGGAGGGGCAGAGAGAGAGGGAGAAAGAGAATCCTAAGCAGGCCCCATGCTGTCATCTCAGAGCCTGATGCAGAGCTCCATCTCATGAACCGTGAGATGATGACCTGAGCCAAAATCAAGAGTCAGATGCTCAACCTACTGAGCCACCCAGACACCCAATTGTTGACTTATAGTTTGATTTGTTCTTTGACTTTAAAAGACCTAGTCTCTTAATATCCTCAGCCATGGACACTTCATCACCTCTGCCAATCATCTGATTTACAATTTATTACATGGACTAAGTCTATAATAAATAGATACCTTCAATAATCTCATTAATTCCTATTGCATGTTTGTTAACATGATGGATGACTGGTTAGTGTGTCTTCATAAAGATTGCCTAGTTAATCCATTGGTCTCTGGATCATAGAGAGTCATGTAGATATTTATATAGTTGGTTATCCTTAAGCCTCTTATTAGCCAGAAAATATAAACTTTGCCAAATCACAAAAGTGATGAAAGTATAAAACCATTTCCTAATATAGTAGCTGAGTAGATAGCTATTGAATAAAAAAGTGATAAAAGAACCTAACAGCAAAATTACTTTAAATTAAAAAAGTAGAACCTCCAGCTTTCTCAGTGTGATAATATTCACTGCCATAAGCTCTTGTCAACAGATACTTTGTAATGATTGAACACATCAAAAAGGGATATGGTATTTAAGATTTCTGAAGCTGATAAGTTTATTTTTTAGCCTATCTTTAGAACACTGGCCTTTTCACTAGAGAAACTCCAACAGATTTATTTTTTGTGACTTAAACTCTGTGTATGCTATTGGAACATTATTAATTTTTAAAAGCAAGAAGTCAGTCACTGTAAAAGAACTAATTTATGGATTAATCAGAGGTAGCTTTTTGCAGTTCTTATGTATTATTATTTAAAAATAAAAGCAAAGCACAAATCCTTTTCACCTAAACAGGTTATTTGAGAGATGTTCAAGCTAAAAATGGCATCTGAATTAGTTTCTCTTTCCTCCTAGATTTCGGTGGGAAAACAACAATGGCAACAGCAACATTGTACGAAGCCCTGTGGTTTGCTGACCTATATGGCTTTATGCCTCACTTTTTCTCTTGAATCTCAAACATTTATAATTATACCCAAATGCTCAGGTTTTATTCTTCCTGGTGAATCTTGATTCTTTCTTCAAGAATCAAAGATAGATCCTCAGTGAAGATTGTCCTTTTTACTGAAGCAGAGTTAACAGACACCTCTTGTGTATTCCATAGCACTGTGTATATATGTTGCATGCTTCCATTAAGGTTCCTGTCAAATGGAATGATCACATTTGTTAACATACCGTTTTCTGGCTTAGATTATGAAGTATTTGAGGGGAAGGCCATATCTGAGTCTACCACAGTAACTATCATAGTCTCTGGCATAAGAATAAATACTTTGTTTAAAAAAAAAATTTTTTTTTTACATTTATTTATTTTTGAGAGACAGTGAGACAGAGCACAAGTGGGGAAGGAGCAGAGGGAAAGGGAGATACAGAATCCAAAGCAGGCTTCAGGCTCTGAGCTGTCAGCACACAGCCTGACACGGGGCTCAAACTCACAAACTGTGAGATCATGACCTGAGCCAAAGTCGGAGGCTTAACTGACTGAGTCACCCTGGTGCCCCAAGAATAAATACTTTGTAAATGCTGTTGGAAAAGCCATTTTTCAAAAAGTTTACTTATTTATTTTGAGAGAGAGAGAGAGAGAGCGAGAGAGCGAGCGAGCCAGGGAGGGGAGAGAGAGAAGGAGAGAGAATCCCAAGCAGGCTCCATGCTGTCAGCACAGAACCCAGTGTAAGTCTTGAACTCATGAAACATGAGGTCATGACCTGAGCCAAAACCAGGAATTGGACACTGGACCAACTGAGCCACCCAGGCACTCCTGAATAGTCATTTTTAAAGAAATCTGACAACATTTACCTTCATGTAGTTTTTAAATAAGCTATGTGTATTATTCTGTTTCACTCCTCACTCCATTGCTAGTATTCTTTTCATTTTTCCGGTGAGGGTGTAGGCAGCCTCTCTTTTCTTTCTAGAAATGTTTTATGAATAGAAGACAGGAAGTTGATATTTACTAGTATTTTCTACACTGAGTGAAATGATCCCAATATCTTTAAACTTTTATATATATTTTTTTCACAAATGAAGTCATATTTTTGATAAATATTAATTTAGATAATATGATTCAAAAATATATATTATAATGTAGCTTAAAATGCTTCAAAGTCATAGAATACTATGCAGAGATGAAATGATAAATATTTCACATCCAAGAATCATCATTTCATCATTTCATAATTTTAAGAAATGAATTCTACCAGGTAAACTTTCATGACCATGATGTCATCTTTGGCTTCTAAACGCCATTTTAAAAGGTTTGCTGCTGCCCGCCCCCCCCCCAAAAAAAAATTCAACAGAATAGTCAGCATTGTCAGAAGGTTATAGGAATCAAACAAGGATGCATTATCAAACCTTGGTTCTCTGAATAAAGACAGAGTTGAAGATGACACTGTATCCATAATAGATTTTAATATATCCTTGGAGAAGTAGGAATGGGTCTGTGGGAAAGTCGAAGGACTTGGAGTCAGGAAAACTTACACTCTGGGTATCATTTCAACCATGCATTGAGGCTAAACAAGGCACTGATAACATGAATATCTAGGAACCAAAAGGATAGTTATTTTTAAATCGCGTTTCCAGATTTTATTAGACATTTATTTTTTAGATTATCCTATATACATTTTCTGTGCTAAAATAGACCGTTGTTTTGCAACTACCTTATTCTGGATGAGTCTTCAACTATAGTCTTTCAAGTGTGTTAAATTATAATTATAGTGAGTATGATCTGGCCCATTCATTCTTGCATGTAATTTGGTCACATACTCTGCAAGCATGAAATGATTGAGTGTATGGAATATCAACAAGCTTTATTATGAGAGAGAAACCCTCTGTTGGATTTATTAAAGCTTTGGTATGGAAGTCCAATATGGTTTATTTATTCATATGATCAGCTATTTCAATTTAACCACTAACTTTTGGAGAGTCATGTGTATATTTATTTATATGTCATAGTCATCACCTGCCTAGAACAATTGCCAATTTGTGGATCCTATTTATATTTCTTTCACAAATGGTATTCTTTTGTAGATTGACTTTTGGACTTAAGCCTTCACACAGTTGCAGTGCAAAGGGCTTATTTCTGTTTTATAATGCCAGAAGGTTGTTAGGAAGATCTAGGGAGATGAGGTATATCTCTGAAAATGCTTTGTAATTTTCTAGAAACTATCCAATTACAAGGTATTAATTTTATTTGTTAGAATACCTAGTGTGTGCTGGGCACTGATAAACCTTGTAATCAGCGTGATTTAAATTGATACTAGAAAATCCCAAATGACATTATAGGTTTATTATTTTAACCACCCAAGCATGATTGCACACTTTAGAAATAGAAAAGCTCTTTTCATTCACTGATGGAGATTCATTAATTTAGTCAAGGAAAAACAATTTTAATCCAACATATTTTATCATTTGATATTATCTAATTGTGGAATTAGCCTCTCTTTGGTCTTTAGTCACAGTGCATTGTCTGTTGTTCTTTAATCTAGCTCCATTGTGATTGTGGAAATAAGTAATAATAGTAAAAAATTTTATTGGTAAGTAGACTATAAGTCATCTTAATATCAATTGTGAATGCTCACAGTTTATGTTTATGGCCTAGCTCCATGCTAATACACCGATACTCAGGCAAATATATTTCTTGTTAGTCCTTCCTGTGGCAAGCCAACGTGTTTAGTACACTGGGTATTTACGTGGTAGTATAAATATGTTACATGTTGGAGAGTCTTGACTGAGTACTTTGTAACCAACAGATAGAATACCAGCTATGGTTCTACCTGCCTGATTCTCAGGATAGATTTATTCCCTGATTCCAGTTGACAAAACCAGCCTCCAAGTATTCACCACAATTTTTTAAAATCCCGGTATAGTTGAATACAGTGTTATATTAGTTTCAGGTGTGCACTGTAGTGATTCGACAGTTCCATATATTACTAAGCACAGTTTTTATACCTATAAACACATTTGTCACAATTGAAAACATTAAGAAGTGTTAACACGAGTTCTCTCTCACTTTTACTCTCGCTTTCATTTTTCACAGACCAGTCAGGAGCTTTTCAGTGTTTTCAAACAACCAAATAACCCCTTTCCAGTGCAGTCTTTGCCTACAGAGAACAACTGTGTAGATCAAGAGGAAAGGGATTTTTTATATAAGAACTTTTGTTCCTAGGAGTCTGTGAAATTAAAAAGAAATGTTTTTTTCATATGAATTTTTCTAGGCATGAATTTCAGGGGCAGGTCCTAACTGAAGCAAGTCCTACTAGAGGCTCATGTTTTGTAGCTCATGTACTATCATTTAGGTTCAGGTAATGCTCAGGATCACTACTTGGCTGAATTGACCCACTACAGAGCAGGATAATGCTGACTGTTCTCCTGTGGGCCTGTGTCTTCTTCCTCTGTGGGTTCTGGCATGGGTGGTCATTTGATAGTCTTTGCTCACTTCATAGCAGACTCTTCGGTGAGATCCTCAAGCCAGAATTGGAGTTCTTTCTATACTATGTAGGAGCTGAGGGCCGCTGAGAAGAACTAAACCTCAGGAGCATCTTCTTGACCATTCTGGGCTACCCAGGACACCATGATGTACGTGTGCTCAGGTGGTTGCAGGGTAGCCTGCAGATGGCCTGCTCCTGGGTTCAAAGGGAGACCAGGATGGAGTAAGAGTCTCCACTGCTCTTGGTGTGGACCCGCCTTATCTAACTCATCTCTTTTCCTCCAGACTAAAGCCTGGAAAGAGGACTATTAACACGAGAGCTCAGTCATTTGGAGCTTCTTTGCAAACTCTTGGTTTCCTTTTCTGGGACTGTGGAGAGTGTAACTTTTATTTTTCTCCTTCAGCATCATGCCTTCCTGCTTCCTGACTCATCAGATCTTGATGATAGAAAGAAATAACTTCTATTATTTCAGGTGAACTCTGCGAACTAATTTATGCAAGCTGAGGGGTTGGGGAGCTTGCAGCAGGAATGAAAGAGTAGAGACATCAAAAAGACACTCACCCAAGACAGCCGGTAGAGCCTGAAGGTTGATTTTTTAGATACAGCCAGGGCAAGGGCCTTGTATTCAGAAAAGCCAAAGATAAAGTTAAAAAAAAGCATATTGATTTGTTAGGGTATTGTCTTTCCCCCTGCTAGACTGTTGTTGGGTATGTTGTAAAGTGATAAAAACTGCTCCAGTAGACACCTTGGAGTGGCTGCTCGCAAAAGATTCTGAGAACATATTTATTTAGTGAATGAAACAATAATACATAACATATATTAAGATATTAACACAATTATTAATTCTTAGGTTTATTATATTAAGAGAACAGAAACTGAATCATTCCATTTTCTTTTTTTTTTTTAAATTTCTTTAATTTTTTTTTTAACGTTTATTTATTTTTGAGACAGAGAGAGACAGAGCATGAACGAGGGAGGGTCAGAGAGAGAGGGAGTCACAGAATCTGAAACAGGCTCCAGGCTCTGAGCGGTCAGCAGAGAGTCCAACGCGGGGCTCGAACTCACGGACCGCGAGATCGTGACCTGAGCCGAAGTCGGCCGCTTAACCGACTGAGCCACCCAGGCACCTCTGAATCATTCCATTTTCTTAGAAGACATTGATATCTTCTTTATACTTTATACTTAGAAAAATAATTGCAGTTATTCTTTGATGCTAGCAAAAATATATATTCGTTTTGGGTAAAGTCTTATCTAATCATTCAACTTTATTAATTATATTAATTATTCCTTTTTCCCTCTTTCCTATTAGTATTTATCTGTTTCTGATTGTTGGGTGAAGTGAAGGTTGAGCTACATTAGACTTTCATTATTATTGTATTTTTTAACAGCTTTACATCTCTGCGCTTCATTTTCTTCCTATCCTTCTCATCCTTCCCCTTTTTTTCCTTCATTTTCCTTCTTTTCCTTTTTATTTCCTGTCTCTTCTTAACTATCCTTTTTGTTTTTCTTCTCATTCTACTTTTTCCTTTTATCATTATTATTTAATATGATTTCACAATCTGTTCTGTGATACCTGATGTATAACACTTGGGTAATGGTTTTCCTTGATGTTGGTTATAAACTTTATGAATAAAACAACCATATTTATATATTTGTTTTCATTTTCTAATTGATTATAATTTTACATGGTAAAGCTTAATTTTTTTTCATTGCATGTGAATTAGATTTCTGGTTTTTAATTTTTTTTAAATCTTTATTTATTTTTGAGAGAGAGAGAGAGACAGAGCGAGAGGGAGACACAGAATCTGAAGCAGGCTACAGACTCTCCTAGCTGTCAGCAGAGAGCCTGACACAGGGCTCGAACTCAGGAACCCTGAGAACATGACCTGAGCCGAAGTCGGATGCTCAACCGACTGAACCACCTAGGCGCTCCTAAATATCTGCTTTTTAAAATAACCTGAAGGGTGCCTGGCTGGCTCTGTCAGTAGAGGCATGCGTATTTTGTATGTTTTCTTGCCTTACGATGTCATGCTTCTTATATTTCCTTGTTATTTTCTTTTATTCCTTACTTCCCATCCTTATACTGACCATGCATTCTTTCATTTTTCTTTTTCTGTGTTTTTGCAAAAACTATTGAGTATTTTTATTCTTTTTTTTTAAGTGTATTTATTTTTGAGTGACAAAGAGTGCGAGTCAGGGAGGGGCAGGGAGAGAGAGAGAGAGAGAGAGAGAGAGAGAGAGAGAGAGAGAGAGATTTCTGTCAGCGCAGAGCCTGATGAAGGGCTTGATCTCATGAACCATGAGTTCATGACCTGAGCCAAAATCAAGAGACAGACACTTAACTGACTGAGCACGCAGGCGCCTTTATGAGTATTTTTATTCTAATTGCAGTTAAATTTATATTTTCAAAGAACACATTTAAAACAGTTATTCCTTTTATATATCTAATTCAATATGACACAATGGTCATTTATTTTGTAAAATGACCCTCAGTTGAGATTTTTTGTATGTTTTTCTTATATTCAGATGGGGGTTATAAGTTTCTGGGAAGAAAGACCATTAATTATCTTTAAAGAGATTTAAACAATGATAAGAATCTGATATATTTACCCAGGAAGGTACTATTTCTGTTGTTTTTCATCAATTTGTGTACATCCATGTTTTCATTTGTGTTCCTTTCTTTGTGCCTGAAAGAATTCCTTTATCTTCTCTTGTAGTGCAAGACTGCTGGTGATGAATTCTTTCAGCTTTTGTGTATCTTGTGTGTCTGAAGAGTTTTTGTTTTACCTTTTTTGGAAAGATATTTTCTCAGGGTATAGAATTCACCCAGATTCTTTTTATTTCTGAACTTAAAGATGTTGCACTATATCTTCTTGTTTGCATTGTTTCTGGTAAAAAAAAAACCTGCTGTCTCCCTTATTGTTCTCCCATGTAATGTCTTTTTATTCCAGCTGCTTTTAAGATGTTCTTTTTGTCACTGTTTTTGAGCAATTTTATTATGACGTACTGAGATATTGGTTATCTTCATATTTCTTATTCATGGGTTTTTTGAGCTTCTTGGAGCTGTGGGCTTACAATTTTTATCAAATTTGGAAGTTTGGGGCACTATTTCTACAAACATTTATTCTGTCCTTCTTCTTGTCCCTTGTCTTTGAAGACTCTGATTATACATTTATTAAACTATTTAAAGTTGTCCTGTAGCTCACTGATGTTTGGATAAATAAAAAAAAAATCTCTTTTCTTTTGGTGTTTCATTTTGGATAGTTTTTATTTCTGTCTTTAAGTTCACTAATCTTTACTTCTGCAAAATCTAATCTGTTGTTAATCCCATCCAGTATATTTTTGATCTCACATATTTTAGTTTTCATCTCTAGAAGTTCATCTATGGGGTATGTATGTGTGTGTACATGTCTGTGTGTATTCTAGGCCTTTACATTCTGAACAAATTGAATGTAGTTATAATAATTTTTTCATTATCTTTGCTAAATCTAAGATCTGTGTCAATTTTGGATTGTTCTTGATTGATTTTTCTCTTTAATATGGATTATATTTCTCTGCTTGTTTGCATGCCAAATTTTTTTGTCTGGGTGGTAGACATTGTGAATTTCACTTTGTTGAGTGTCTTATATTTTTGTATTCCTGTAAATATTCTTGAGCTCTGTTTTTAGATACAATTAAGTTACTTCAAAAGATTTTTATCCTTTCTAATCTTGATTTTTAACATTATTTAGGTGGCCCCAGAGTAGAATTATTCTAGAGCTAATCCCCATGATTGAGATAAGATCCTTCCAAGTATGTGATTGGGTATTCTGTGAATCATGAACTTTTCCAGATTGACTGGTAAAAGACTCAGTTCCTGGATGGATTATATTCCCTCCAATTATTTCAGGTGGTTTCTCCGTTGGTAGTAGAATTTATACTTCTATAATATGAAAGTTAATTTTATAAGAAAAATGCTTTTTCCATTCTCTCTGGTTTGTTGATTTTTTTAGAGGCCCTTATTGCTGTGGTTGGTGTTTTTGTTTACTCGTCTTTGAAAGGCAAGAGATTTATTCAGGCCAAATAGTCCTGCAAATCTGGGTGGGTGCAATCTCTTTGGATCTTCCTACTCGCCTTCTGGATGATATTTAGAAAAAAACAAAACAAAACAACAAAAAAAAACCCTCTCCCATTTAGATGTTAAACTGGAAGGCTTTTTGTTTTAAATTCATATTATCATTAAAAAATCCAGAAAGTTTGGGCCTGGATGAGAGGAGACAAAGGCTCAGTAGGGGGAACTTTATTCCTTCATAGTTTAATTTTTGTGTTTGGAGATATGTGTTCTCTTAGAGGTCATGTTTCTTTTTTCTTTTTTTAAATTTTTTTTTAACGTTTATTTATTTTTGAGACAGAGAGAGACAGAGCATGAATAGGGGAGGGTCAGAGAGAGGGAGACACAGAATCTGAAACAGGCTTCAGGCTCTGAGCTGTCAGCACAGAGCCCAACGCAGGGCTCGAACTCACAGAACGTGAGATCAAGACCTGAGTCGAAGTCGGCCGCTTAACCGACTGAGCCACCCAGACACCCCTTAGAGGTCATGTTTCTAAATCCAGTCATCCCGCTCTTGCCTCCAGTCAGCTCACATGAACAGCTCCTTTGATGCTGTGGCGCAGTGCATCACCATGACCCCAGCCACACCAGGGGACGACCCTAGCTTCTGCCAGTTTTCTGCTTAGTACACTTATATTTACAGTTGTTTTGATGAACATATCTTTATTCTTCTTCGTGTTGGTTCTTAGAAACATTATCACTTGCCAAGAGTTGCAGGCATGTTTAAGGAATCTTTCAGATTAATTGCTTTTTAGAAATTTTGAGCCCTTTTTACTCACACTGTTTTGACTTCTCTATTTACTTACTATTTTATTACTATTTAAAATTTTTTTTTCATGTTTTATTTATTTTTGAGAGGGAGATGGAGCATGAGTGGGGGAGGGACAGAGAGAGAGGGAGGCTCGGAATCCAAAGCAGGCTCCAGGGTCTGAGATGTCAGCACAGAACCCGATGCAGGGCTTGAACCCACGAGCTGTGAGATCATGACCTGAGCTGAAGTCAGACGCTTAACTGAGCCACCCAGGTGCCCCTTATTACTATTTTTTATTAAGGTATAATTAGCATATATCCTTTTATTAATTTCAGGTGTACAGCATAATGATTTGACAATTCCCTACATTGCTCAGTGCTCACCATGATAAACGTAGTCATCATCTGTCACCAAACAATGTTTTTGCAATATTACTGACTCTATTCCCTACACTATACTTTTCATGTCTATGATTTATTTATTTTGTAACTCTAGGTTTGTACCTCTTAATTCCCTTTATCTGTTTCTTCCATTTCTCCACCCAACTCCCCTCTAGCAACCACCTGTTTGTTCTCTGTATTTAAAAGTCTGTTTTTTGTCTCTTTTTTTTGTTGGTTGTTTGTTTCCTAAATTCCATGTATGAGTGAAATTAAATGATATTTGTCTTTCTCAGTCTGACTTATATCACTTAGTATTTTACCTTCTGATATACAAGAACATACAATGGGGAATACAGTCTCTTCAACAAATGTTGAAAGGAAAACTGGACAGCTACTTGCAAAAGAATGAAACTGGACTACTTTGTTACCCTATATAAAAAGTAGACTCAAAATGGATTAAAGACCTACATGTGAGACCTGAAACCATAAAACTCCTAAAAGAAAACATTGGCAGTAATTTCTTTGACATTGGGCTATAGAAACATTTTTCTAGATATGTTTCCCCAGGCAAGGGTAACAAAAGCAAAAGCAAACTAGTGGGACCACAGCAAAATAAAAAGCTCTATCACAGCAATGGAAACCATCAATAAAATGAAAAGGCATCTTACTGAATGGGAAAATATATTTGCATACGATATATCTGATAAGGGTTAAGGTCCAAAATATATAAAGAACTTATACAATGCAACACGTATAAAACAAATAATCTGATTTAAAAATGGGCAGAAGACCTGAATAGGCATATTCCCAAAGAAGACATAGATGGCCAACAAACACATGAAAAGATACTCAATATAATTACTCCCCCTATCATTTTAGGGGGACCTACCATAGTAGAGACCTATTCCATCAGTATGTACTCTCTTAAGTACACTTTTGTTTTCCTCATTATTTAGATTTGCCTTTATTAGTGAGGATAAATTTGTGTGTGAGTTTGTGTGTATGTGTGTTGCTACTATTTGGAATAATTTATTGCTCCTTTAGTCATTTTCTCTAGGATTTTTAGTTCTATGAAACTTTCTATGTTGTCCTTTATATATTAGGGTTATTAACCTCTTCATATTTTTTTATAAATATATTCCCCAGCTTTTTCTCCTATATAAATTCTCTCTTTCCTTCTACCCATCCTTTCTTCCCTCTTTCTGTAATATGTAATATAAATATGTAATACAAATAATGTAAGTAAATGTACATAAATATATAAATATCTAGGGTTTAACGTGTTTAAGTTAACCAAATTAATCAATGTGTTCCTCCAAATTCTTTTCTTTATTTCACTTAGAAAATTATTTCTCACGGAGCATTCAAATAAATGAAGCCAACTCAATCTATTTGTTTCTTCTCTGGCGTAGCTGAATATTTCTTCTTTTTAAAGTTTATTTTTAAAATATTTATTTTTGAGATAGAGTGAGAGAGGGAGAGAGGGAGGGAGGGAGCAGGGGCAGAGAGAGAGGAGAGAGAGAGAATTCTAAGCAGGCTCTGTGCTAAGAGTGCAGAGCCTGATGAGGTGCTCGAACTCATGAACCCATGAGATCCTTACCTGAGCAAAAATCAAGAGTCGGAGGTTTAACTGACTGAGCCACTCAAGTGCTCCTTAGCTGAATATTTCTTAATTGAATGAACGTAAAATTATAGCTTCATTCCCACCTATCCACCCACCTTCCACTGCTTGCACTACTTCCAGGTTTTACTTTGTTAACATTATTAACATATTACATCTCAGGATACAGTGTTAGCTCTTTTTAATGCCCACCATCACACCATTTTGTAATTACATTCAACTCTATTTCTGGTGTCTCTAGAGATGGAGAAGAATTAGTCAGTAGGCTTGATTGACCAGAGAGAATGAAATATCATGGCACCCAAATTGAGGTATTATGGCTGTATGAAACATGATGTCAAAACTTTGTGGTAAAAACCAGCCATTTATTATATCTGTAGATTCTGTGGGTCAGAAATAGGCACAGGGCACATTGGAGAATTCATTTCTTTGTTCTGCCATGTCAGAGTTTTAGTTGGACTCAAAGTCTGGGGACTGGAGTTATCTGAAGGCTGCTCACACACAGGGCTGTTTGTTGATCCTAGCTGTCATTTGAGTCTTAAGCCACAGCTGATGGCTGGAACATCTGTCTGTCACTTTTTCATGTAGCCTAGGATTCCACTTACCATAATAGCAGGATTCCAATGATAAGTGTCCTGAAAGAAAGAAAGCCAGGCAGAAAATGCATTGCCTTCATGACCTAGTCTTGGGAGTCACATTGTATTATTTCTGCCACATTCTATTTGTTAGTCATTAACTTTGGTCCATCTTCAAAGAGAAATGTTATGTCATCTTGTAAGAAGAGCATGCAAGATGGACTATATTGGTGTAGTCATCTTTGGAAAACAGAACCTGCCTCTCTTTGAGATTTAGATATAATGCCCTCCTCAAGGTTTATAAACTTTAAGTTGCATGTTATCTCCCAACCACATCTATTTCCAGTTTCTTTCCCTGCTAAACTTTCATTCTTTCTTGCTTTTCACTTCCAGTAGCTGCTCTTTTCTCCATGCCAATTAAGATGTGAAATGTTGACACTTTCCTTAACTTTCCGAAAAGAACATTTATACAAGATATTTATATATGTAGTAGATTTTACTGAATGTTTAGTGAATATATGCAATGGAGTACCGAGATGGTAGGGGTGAAGGAAATAACATCTTAGCCACTAGGGAGAAAATACTTTAAAATTTGAATAGAAACAACCATGATATGGAAGACCGCTTTGGATGTCCTAGTCACCAAAAACTTCTGACTTATCTACATTTCTTTACTGGGCATTCCTTTTCTGACCTGTGACATGATTTTCCTCTGCTCTGTCTCATTTATTGTTCTCTTTTTCTGCTTTTTCACATTCCTATTTTCTATTTGTGTCACATCCAGAAATGTTTAGGTGTATCATTATTTCACCGCCAGCTTTCAGTTTATGCCGTGGTGGCCTCCTCTGTTATACCAAAGCAAGGAGAACCAAATGTTGGCACCTGAGCTGAAGATGAATTATGGCAATCATTTAAAGGCAGAAACTACACTTATTAATAATTTTAAGAGCAAATTTGCCTTACCCATAAAACTATCAAATAAGTAAGGAAACAAGTAAGCACATAGTTTTCTTCAAGCATATTGATAATACTTTTTTTTAGCATTGAAAATATCCTTTATAGTGGAGAGGTTAGATTTGTGATAGTTTGAGGGGAAAGTTGATCTTGCCTTTCTCTTTTTTTCTTCCCCCTAGGTCCTGCCAATTTCTCCATACAAGTATGTTAACCCAAGTTGAACCCTTAAGATTTGGCAGAGTTTCACATTTTCACATGAAGTGCAAATTAATTGTTTTATGTGTAAATGGGATTTATAATAGGGCTGCCTGAATGTTTGAAACAGCTATTCTCAAAGTGATGAATTTTAAAGGAAATATTTCTTTAGCACCTAAAAGCAATCCGCTATAGCACAATAAGGCAAAACATTATTGGTTCCTTTTCATAGTTCCAGTTTTCCATGACTTGAATGTAGGAAAACATTTTGCATTTTGGGTCTTCCTAGAAATTAAAAGTTGAAATGTACCTGAAAGATCTGAGTTGGGAAGATGATATTTAAGTTAATACACAAGAGATCATTAATACACAAGAGATTTTCTTTTAGTTGGGAAATTCATCAACTAGTTTTAAAGACAACTACTTGGTTGTAAAGTCCACCCTTGTTAGAGTGGGGCATAATAAGCAATTGATGTGTTTATTTCTTCATGCTGGGAAGACCCTGTTTGAAACAATGGTGGACATTCCAAGACTACTTGTAATGTTTGTAAATGATACATCGTGTGTTATACATTGTGAGAACTATGAGTTTTAAGAAAGGGGAACAGTGAAAAATAATGGGTTAGGTTAAGGTTCATAGAACAGATAGTAGAATCTTAATGGTAGAATTTGAGTGAACTCTTTCTGGCTAATCATAATGTATGATAAGGATTTCTGGTCATTTGGGAGCAGTGGCAGATTTACTGTTAAGTTAATGAAGCGGAAGTTTTAGGGCCTCCACTTTTCTTGGCCCTTGGAGTACAGAAATCTGTAGAATATGTGTGTTGGAGGGGTGATTTAGGAAGCAAGGTTGCAAACCAAAGACATATGCATAGGCATTGCTGGTAATTTACCTAGAGAGATTGCAAAAGACTCTATTTACTTTGATTTCTTTTTTTTTCATTCAAAGTAAATATTCATTTCTGTACCCATTTTTATATTTGTAATTTTATACTCTATTTTTTCAAAAGGCCTCCCAATTTGTATAAATGAGACCCTGCAAAACCTGTATCCACCTCTGTTTGGGAAACAATGATGGAAACTGCAAGTGAGTGGTTAATTGAGGGTAGTTCCCTTTGATTGCAAAAAGGCTACCGATAGCTACTGATATTATCAGAGCTAAGAACAAAACTCAGATCTCTTCATTTCTAGTTCTGTGCACTTGCCTTTACACAGCAAGGTCTTGTATCCTTCCACTTTCAAGGGCTCTTCATTTGGTTTATCAAAGTTACCCAGTTCTGATCTAATAGAATGTGACAACAAATAATGTCATTGATAAAGTGAAACACTAAAATCTTCTATATGAAATGGATCTGGCAGCATCTACCTTTCCTCTGTAGATATTATAGTTTTTTAATTACCACCACAGCTGAAATGCCTAGTGTTTAGAAATTGGAATGAGTTCATGTAAGCACTTACATTATCAGGAAATATAAATAGCTCATTTATTCATGGTAACATTACTGTGTTCCTAATATAGTTTTTATTGATGGACACTTGAACTGTATCAATCCACTTAAAATTCAGAATGGTTCTTTTGTGCATGCCTTTATGGCAAGAGCAGTATAATTTAATTTAATATAATCTTTTAAAAACAATGATGTTTGTTTCATAAATGAATATTTTATATGTTGTGTTTAATTAAAATAAAACTATGCCACTGATCTAGAAAACACAAAACAGACTTGAGTTCATATTTATGAAGTGTAGCAATATTGGCAAGGCACAACTTATCTTGTTTATGAGACATGCTTGCTATTACTTGTACAGATTGCAGTCATTTTATTGCTGAGCTTTACATGGTTTACAACCCAACAAATGCAATGAAACTGTCATGAGGAAAATAAGCCTATAAATTTTTTTAAAAAAAGAAGGTGGCACTCACAGATCAAAATGTAGTTTTTTGTTGGAGCATTGGTAGGTTTTGAACTGTTACATCCTTTTAGGCAGCAGGTTTTCTGTATATATCTGTAAATGAAAGGGAAAAGGCTGAGATTAGACACTAAGGTTATTTTTAGCACCTCTGCTTTGAGTATGCAGTTCCTCTGAGACCTTGCTTTTGCTTTTACTCTATTGATATGTTCCAGAAATCCAGGTAAACATAAACGTGTTTTTGACACAGGAACCGTTTGGAAACCAGGAAATGGTGTTTATATGTGAAAAAAAGGGAAGATATGTGGATGAAAAGGTCCCTATCTCTTTATTTCAAAGTGTTCAAACTGAATATTGAATTTGATTCATATTTTTGTAAAGTTGTCTCTGTGGAATTAGAGCTTCCAAGAAAGTCTAGGCTTCAGGCTGAGGTGGTCAGGGGGGTTTGGCTGTCTCTATGGCTTTGAATATAATTTATCTTCCAGGACATTAAGTTGGAATTTTAATTTGCTTTTAGGTTACCTTCCCTTTTATCTGAAAAAAAAATCACTTAATTTCTTGGCCATTCATTAAATATTAGTGACTTTAAGTCTTGTATTTCTGACATATATTCATGTATATCCGTTCAAGATTTAGAAAAAATGATGTGAAAAAACAATCTTAGATTTTTTTTTATGTTTATTTGAGAGAGAGGACATGTGTACAACTGGAGGAGGAACAGAGAGAGAGAGAGAGAGAGAGAGAGAGAGAGAGAGAGAGAATCCTAAGCAGGCTCTGTGCTCTCAGCGCAGAGGCCGATGTAGGGCTCAAACCTGTGACCTGTGAGATCGTGACCTGAGCCAAAATCAAGATTCAGACCTTAACTTACTGGGCCACCTGGGGGCCCCCTGAAAAAACAACCTTAAATGAACTTTAGAATTGTTTACAGAAACAGCTCAGAGGAAAAAAAAATGTTTCTTTATATAGTGCATCTATTTGTTGCATATCCTTCCCTAACTATGTCTAGTGTATCATAACTGCAACAATTACTTCATTTCCTGCTGCAAAAATAATAGTTTTACTCTTATAACTGTCTGATGAGCTCGACCCTTGATGGTATCCAAGAAGTAGAAAAACAAAAGTGTATAAAAGATATTCAGGAAAGAGAAAGGAAAATTTTCAAAAAATAGGAATACAAGCCCTTTACTGTGTAGAATGAATCTTTGTCAGAGTGGTTAGCGATGATGAACATGCTACTTGTTGGGTCTGCACAGTGTCCTGCTTGTCTTCCCATATCTGATTCTTACCCATATTGCAAGGGGCAGCTCACTTCCTATCTGTTCTTATATGCAGACATGTTTCATGGGCTTTTGTCTCCTACAGTCCCTTTTCTGGAATTATGGATAGACCCCACCTCCAGATCCAGGTCCACTGCAGTTTGTCTCGTTTGTCTGGCTGTTCATTGCTCAGCCAGCCCATACAGTGTGCTTCCTCTGTGCAACAGTCATAGCAGAAGGGAGCTTGCACTGTGGTCTCACTGCCATGAGAGGGTGTGCCTGCTGGACCTGAGTGTCTATGAGGCACTACCCACTCACTTTAGTGAGCCCTTGCTCCAGTTCTCTGCTAGATTAATGCCCTGTCTCAGTGTCACTCTGCTCAACTCTGGGACTCTACCATACTACCTTGTTCATGCCAGCCTCATTTTTCTGGGAAAACTGACTCTCTTACTACTGTTCCACATTCATACCTGTTCTACTTTCCCAGGCCATTCAGTTCCTGCTACCAGCTGGTGTCCTGTCATCAATGGGTGGTTTTTCCTGGAGAGTGCTGTAACCACCATCTTCCAGATTTCAAGGATCTCCTAGTTCAATGTCTAATCTATTAGATTTTATGTTCTTTCTTCACGGCCTGACCCCTGACTTCCGCATAGAATCAGTGATGCACTGAGCTATACTTGAAATTGTATAATACACATGTTAAAAACAGGCACTGCACCACCAGGTTGTGCTCCGAGTGCTCAGCCCCATGACTAGATTCATTTCCTCGGTCCCATCACAAGTACTCAACCTCCGCCCCTCATATACAGGCTCATATATTTTTTTAAAATTTTTAACATTTATTTATTTTTGAGACAGAGAGAGACAGAGCATGAACGGGGGAGGGTCAGAGAGAGGGAGACACAGAATCTGAAACAGGCTCCAGGCTCTGAGCTGTCAGCACAGAGCCCGACGCGGGGCTTGAACTCACGGACCGCGAGATCATGACCTGAGCCGAAGTTGGCCGCTTAACCGACTGAGCCACCCAGGCGCCCCTACAGGCTCATATTTTTGAGGCCCTAGCACCTCTCTTACAAAACAAAAAATCTGAATTGAATTCAAGTTGACCAGTAATCTCACCTGATGGCTTTCCCCTTTCCCTGTTTGCATTGTAGGAAATCTACTTAGGGACTCTAGGTAAATTACATTTTTAGTTATTTTGTTAATAGGTAACACATGGGTATAGTACAAAACTCAGAAGTTCCAAAAGAAAGTTAGTAGTTTTTATCTGTGATATTTCCCACACCACCCCAGCCATTCAGTTTTCCTTCTAGATATAACTACTCTTAATAGTCACTTTATCACCCTTTTTGAGATAATGTGTATATGTGTATGTGTAGTATATGTGTAGTATATATAAGCATATGTGGTGTCTGTGTATTTATACGTGTATAAAGTCACACACATGTGCACACACATTTTACACAAATGGAAGCATACTAATACAGTGTAGTACACTTTTATTTTTTTAACATTATACCTTGAAGATCATTCCATGTCATGTTTAAAGAGTTGTCTTATTCTTTTAATGACTGCACAGTATTCTAATTGGAACTCCTTCCCATTGATGCATTTAGAGTGTTGCCAACATTTTATATTACAAACCATAAAACACTATATACAAATGATATTCTAGAAAAGGTATTCATAACTCACATCACAAATGAGCACTTGTCATTCTACAATGTGGTGATATATATAATATATATATGCACAATGATTGTCTAGATATGAAAGTGCTATCTATGCATTGTTATTTTGATAGAAATCACTTAATTTCCCTCAATTGAATTTGTACTATTTAACTACAACTAGAAATTGAAGATGCTTAGGTATTCTGGGTATTTCAAAGAAGATTGAATAAATGGACTATTTACAAACTATGGACAGGATATAGAAAAACCCCAAGGTAATATTCCAAGATAATATCCCAGGGCTAGTCAGGGGGTTAGATTTTGTCCATTAGGCCTTTAAAAGGGGGGGGGGCACTTACTGTTGCCGAAAGACAGAGAGGATGTGTGGAAAGGGCCATCTTTAAGGGACTATGATCTTTGGTCAAGGAGGTAGGCAGCCGGAAACAAACCCTCGGAGAGGAAGCCTGAGAGATATTCAGACTGTTCTCTCCTCCCTCCCTCTATGTCTGGCTAGTGTTATCTTTGGCCAACCTTGACAGATGACCAGAGGGCAAATGGGACCCTTGATGCTGTTCATACAGGTAAGCCAGCTAAGTATAGAACCGGTGTAGAAGCAGGGTTATAAACAGAAGATATCCAGCCCATTCTGCCTCCTCATACTTTCACCAACATGCTGATCAACAGTACTTTTTATCCTTCTGTATCTGAGAGATGTGAATTTTTCTTAATATGAGTGAAGCTCATACTATTTTGAAATAAGTAAGAGATGGTTTTATTTCTTTTTCTTTTGTACCTGTTCATAACCTTCCCCTGTGATGTGTATATGTGTTACTTTTTATTTTAAAATGTTTCAAGTGTACAGAAAAGTTGCAAAAACAGTAGGAAAAATAGAGTTCCTGTATATCTTTCATCCTTATTTTCAAGTTGTTAACATTTTAGCATACTTGCCTTTTCATTCTTATTCTCCCTCACTCTCTCCATATATGTATTTGTAAATATCAATGAATCAGTTTAATATATGTATAAATATGCACAAACATATTTATCACTATATATGGTAAACTATATGAGAATGAGATACAAACTTGATAACCTTTTCAAGTATGTATTTTCTGAAACCAGAGGCATTTGGGAAAAAAATCAGGAAATTAATGTAATTCCATTTTAATCATGTAATCTTCAGACTCCATTCAGATTTTTCCTGTTGTCCACACATTGTATTTGATTGCCATGTCTCTTTAGTCTCCTTCAAGCTGGACAGTTCCTCAGCCTTTACTTGTCTTTCTTAACCTGGACATTTTGGAAGTTGCAGGCCAGTTACTTGTAAAATGTTCCTTACCTTGTATTTGTCTGATATTTTCTCATTTTCAGCAGTTTTACCTCAAAAATGATGCTGAGTTCATCTCATCATATCAGGTGATATGCACTGTCAATGTATTCCATTACTGGTGATGTTAAAATTCATTACTTGGCTAACACGGTTTTTGCCAGGCTTTGTAACTGTAAAGCTAGTTAATAAGGATTTGTGATTATTAATCAATAGACAATTAAGTATCTTGTGGGGAGATTCTTTGAGATTTGTACTAAGCCATACAGTTTTCTCTTCTCACTCATTCACTCATTCATGCATTTGTATCAATCAGGGTTTGAGTAGAGAAGCACAAAGGATTTATTATAGAGGTTATCCTCTAATGCAGTTGTGGGGGCTGACTACACAGTCTTGTAAGCCTTTGTTTCTGTGTCCGGAGCTGGACTGAATCTCACTGGAAAGGCAGTCAGGAAGAATCAATGGACATGAAGTAGGGGAAGCATGCGTAAATTGGCACTGGTGAGGATAGAATGGAATCCACTTTGGTTTCTCATCCCCTCCAAGCCTGAAACTTAGATTATGGAGTATCCTGCAAGAGAAGCCAGTGCCCTTCACCATGGAGCTGAACATACCTCTGGCCAGGCACCAGAGGAACTGAGGCCAAGGTGGTAGCAGTTGCTGATGAACCTGGTTGCTCCCTCCTGACAAGATAAGCAACAATGTAAGTGGGCTGCAACAGCATCCATTATCTGTTCCCTGCACCCACTTGAGTATAATGTAATCCTGCTGCTCATTTACTTCTGTTTTGCAGAATATCACTTCTGGGTCATGGTAACTCAGAACTCTGCAGGAAAGGGAATTCTGGGAAATGTAGTCACAGATTAGCGAAATTGATAAAATACAAATCCATGATAGTATTTATAGCAGTATGAATTCGTGAATTCCTATTTTACTTGAAAGATTACCGTCTATTACAATTATGTTTTATTCTGATGTTCAAATTGTTCCATACTTGCCCAATGGAAGCCTTTTGTGATGACTCTTACATTTCTTTGGCATTTTTCCATTATTCTTTGAGTGTTTGCTTAATTTCTGACCAAAAAGATATTCCAGGGTCATCTTTTATTTTCCCTGTAATAATCCCAGAATCCGTTTTTTCCCCCCAAAAGGTTTGGTTCTTTTAGACTAGAATGGCATCAGAAGTCAAGATCTGGAAACTACTTGTTCTGTTTGGGATTGCTGCTTCTAGGTGATAGACAAAGCTGGGAAATAATAGGAGAAAGGAAGGAGAAAATCTTTTCCCCCTATTTTCCTATTATGGTGTTAGTCTTATTTTGTATTGAATATTGGAAGTTCTTTACGTATGAGGGAAGCTAACCATTTGTGATGTGAGTTATGAGTACCTTTTCTAGAATATCATTTGTATATAGTGTTTTATGGTAATTGGCCTGTTTTGTTTTCTGTCTCTCAGGGAGGTTTTGGTAATATACATGCAATGCAATTTAGATATGTATAGAGAAGGTTTTTCATTCTTGTGGTCATGTAGAAAGAAGATGGCATCTATAAATGGTTAAAAAAAGGAAGAATATTCTTGAAAATGCATGCGGGGTGGTCTCTGTGACTGCTTTTCTAAAGGTAATATCTTTAGGGCAGAGTTCATGATGTACAGAAAAAAAGTGTCAAGATTGGGTTTCATGGAGGATAAATTGAAGCTGTTTAAAGGTTTTTTGTTTGTTTGTTTGTTTGTTTTTATCAGTCTACTAAGTTTTCAGAACAGAACTACCCTGGATCTCTTCCCTTCATTTTGACTTTTATTTGTTTTCTATATATTTCTTGGTTCATTAATTTATGCTGTCGATAGTTCATTCATTCATTTAAAATTCATTCATTAAGTAGCTCCCTACAATGAAGATAGAACTGAACTAGGTTTTGGACAAGCTGGAAAAGTGACTGAAACCATGGTTCTTGTATTCAAGCTTTATTCCTGGGTTTGGAGAGCCAAAGTTATATCATATGAATCATTAGAAAGTAAGAGCCCTGCCTCATAAATAAGCATAAAATATCTAGAACAGACTTGAGTCTAAATTAATAGGAAATACTATATTAGCTTATTCAAAAAGGCATCAGATTTTTTTTTTTGATGTGTTTAAGGCTTAGTTTTTTTAATATATATGCTTCTTATAAAGATTGTGACTTTTGCCCCTCAGAATTTAGGGTAAAAAAAAAGTGAATATATTTAAGGATAGCTTGAGAACTCATCAGAAATTACAGGAAGTTAGATGTGGGATAAATGGGAGCTTTTTTGAATTCAGTTTCTTATTCTCTTTTATATCTCCCTGTACTTGCTCTCATGGCTTATTCTGTATCATCTAAAGGTTTAGCACCACTCACCGATTAAGATTCAAAGCCCTTGCCTCCTATGGAAAGTCTGTATAAATACTCTAGCCAATTATTAATTATAATTGTCTCCCATCTCCAGCATTCCTCTGTCTTTCTGAACTGTCATATCTTTGAGGCTGTATTTTACTGCTGCGTTTTCATATTAGTACTCTCCACAAGGCTAATTTACTAGAGGACAGGGATTATATCTTATTCATCTTTATATTCCCACTTCCAAACACAGTGCCTGGCAAGTAATAGGTTTGTACGAGGAATGAATGAATGAATGAATATATTGGTCTCCCATCTTAAATATTATTGGTCTCTGGGTAGTAAAAGGAGAAAACTGTTCCAGTCTAATCATTTAACCTACATTCATCTTCTTATCCCAACTATTGATGCAGTGGTAGGCCTGATCATCCTGGGCTTGTTAATCTAGTTCGTTTGTTGGCATGGAAAGGATGGAGAGATGAGTTTCAGATGCTGTTTTTATGCCGTCCAACAGACATCTCCTGTCCCATGCCATGTACAGACACATTCTGTTCACCAGCTGCTGATTTCTATTTGTTCTCATCATGTTGTTTCCTGGGCCAATAGTGATGCTGCTGCTACTGGCCTCTTTTCTGCAGCAATGTCCCCTAATCACATCACACAAATATAAAGTCCGTTATCTACACTCCCTTCTGTCCTCTGTTGTTTTTTTCACCCCCCTCTAAGAAATAATAGGAAAATGCTTGCCAGTGCATGTTTCGCAAACTTTCCCAGTCCATGTGATTTACCCCCTAGTCCCTCTTCTAAAGGCTAGTCCCTCCTCAGAGATAACACCAGAATTTGAAATTGTAACTGATGCCTGGAGCAGATCAAAAAAGCACTCTGGGGATTAAAATTTCCATAAATTTGAATATTGGGGTCAAAAGGTTTTGGCTCTAAGCCTGTAAAGGTGAGTGTGGTACAATTAATACATTTTTGCAGCTACTAAATTCACATTCTAATCTGCTGATAAGGAAAGGCAAAAAAAAATGTGAAAAGTAAAAATTTCATCTGTCATGTTATTCATACCCTGGCTTATAAGAGGTGGCCCATGAGATTTTTACATTACTTTTCTCCCCTTGTGCTTTTAAGATTCTTACTCCACAAAATCCACCTGATATTTCTACTACCTAGACTAGTATAAACTTTGAGTAGACATGGCCTCTGTCAGCATTTGCGGACTCCTGTCCTAGACTGTGAAAAAAGGATACATCTGGGGACTCCTCATTCAAATACTAATAAAGTCCGGGGAGGAGGGTGAGGAGAAAGACACTTGGATTTCATGCCTACTTTGTCTTTCTGTTTTAAGGTTATAATCACTGTTGGCAACTGCTCTCTGGCCACATATTCATCCATTTTTTAACTTATTACTTTTACTAAGAATTTAGCAGTCAGTAGGTATTGAGGCTATTCAGAAGTGGGACAAAGTGCCTGACCTGGAGCTCCAGACTCAAGGGAAAGGCATATATGTAAACCAATTTTTGATTGCTTTCCATAGAAATCACATTTTGAATGTTCTCTACCAAGCAAGCTTGTGAGAGTAAAAGTGGGCAGCTTCTTTCACTTTAAGAGACATCAAAGAAATCTTCCTCAGAAGATGAATCCTAGGTTAAGTGTTAAAATATACTAGTAAGGCAGAAGGCATTTGTGTATGCTGTTAGTGTGTGGATTGTTCAACAATTATAGATCTTGTATGGATGTTGGTTAGAAGGTATAAGAACTACTGGCACCTATTAAACAGTTAGTATTAGACTTTCTATTATGTCATCTTTAATTCTTCCCTCAAAATATCTATGGTAGGTATTATCATCATGTTGGACCAATTTTTAAAGGTAAGGTATCACATCTTGGGGTGGGTTCTGTAAGTTGCTGAAAGTTAAATACGACATGGGAGAACCAGGATTTGGATCTAGAACATTTTTACGACAAATTTTGTAGTGTAACAAATAAATGTTAAGAGAAAGAGTTTAAGAGGGGATTGGAGATGTAGTGAGGTGAGATATAAGAGAGAGGCAGGCACCATATCATGGAGAGTTTTGTGGGCCACATTTAGAATCATGGCTTTGGTCCCGAGACTCTAAGCCAGGAAGTGGCATGGTGAAATTTAAATTTGGAAAGATGCCTCCGGCCATGGGTTTAGAAAGGCCAAGATCACAGGCAAGGAGACCTGTTGTTAAATTGATCCAGTGGAGACTTAACCAATGAGTTTATACAGCTCATTAGTAACAGATGAGCCACACCAGTCATCTGCTCTTATAATCATCTTGATTCTACTTCTATTCAAGTCTTTGGTATCAGCTAGTTCCTCTAATTCCATCCCAAAGTATTGCTTCCAGTTTTTAAATGATTTCCTTCCAACCTGCTCAATAGCTCTTGCTTCTAGACCCTTGCATTGAACTTCCTGCTAATTTGGCATTGCCAAACCAGTAGTTGTCATTTTGATAATTCAGTGTTTACGCCACTTAAGTGACCTAACGTTTGTGATCTAGCTTGAATTTATTCCTTTTAATTTAAATTGCATATTAATAAGATTTGGAAAGTGTGCTTGCATAACTCTTACCTTGTAAAAAATATATTTCTTATTTCCATATGCAGTTGCACCTAGTACTTGTGCAACAGAGAATATTCAGATTCTATTAGATCAACTTTTTTTTTTTTTTCCAAAGAATGACAGTAAACTACCATTTTGAAGATGGGAAATAAAGGAAGCTATCACACAGCTTAGTTGGCCAAGGGTAAGATCTAGAAATCTCAGCCAATGGGGGCACCGGGGTGGCTCAGTCAATTAAGCATCTGATTGTTGGTTTCAGCTCAGCTCCTGATCTCACGGTTCATGAGTTTGAGCCCCACATGGGGCTCTGTGCTGATAGTGTGGAGCCTGCTTGGAATTCTATTTCTCTCCCTCTTTCTCTCTGCCCCTTTTGTGCACTTTCTCTTTCAAAATAAATAAATAAATTTAAAAATAGTTTAAAAATTTCAGCCAGTGAAAGGAAGCTGGTAGTAAGTGGGTGAGTCAGATTGGATCCAGAGAGTTAGGGGCTCTGTAAAGGAAATGGTGGCTATGAGTGTTCAGGCAAGCAGTAAATCCAACCCATGGATTCTGTAAATGTTGGAAAGTGCAGGAAGACTTTGGAGGGACTAAGAATCTGTAAAGGCAGCTTCCAGATGTTAGAAGACCTAGACATTTGAACCAAAAAGGGGATTTGCTTTATATCTTCTTTTATATTGCCTCTTGGGTAAGAATTTCTCAGAGTCCACTATTGCATGTCATGGACAAGGGCAAGTTACAATCTTCTAAATGTAGTTTGATCCTTATTGCATGAGTTCTTGGGCTAAGAACACAGCCGAGCTTATTTTTAACTGCAGGAGTAAGGTGAATGGTCCAGTCTGAAAATGCATGTCATAACTTGGCAGCCCAAATTAGTCTACTACAGTCCTAAGGACCTTTCTGTAGAGCTTTGCACTTTGTAAAACTATTTTCATAGACATATATCACACCTATGAAAATTCATTTTTATTAGTAATGTCATTTTACTAGTCTAATGATTTGGAATCAAATCCTCTCATACCAAATCCTGTCTCTCCTTGAAGAACACTAAGCCTGTAGTTGTAGGATGATATGGAAATGTTGACTGAATTTCTGGAAATGGCTATCTGGGAATGTGTCCCTTTCTGATTCTCTTTGCCCCTTACCTATTTAGGTTTATCCTATCTCCCATTGAAGAACCATCCCAAGTACTAACTTCTTTATTCCCTGACAAATTTCTAGTCAGAAGTGGTCTCTTTCCTCTCTAGCCTTCCCATTGCACACTTCTTTTATATCTTTTTAGGGCAGTTATTTTAACTTGCTGTATGTTTTTCCATAGTATATCTACCCATAAACTCTCCCCCTTTTCTTCTACCTTAGACATAGTAACATACTTAATACAATGAATGTATACCATGTGTATTCAGTAAATAGGTGAGTATGTCAGAAAAGTCCAGTTGTGTTTGATTCTTCTAGTGTTGAATTTGGGGATTAGAATACCAAAGAGAATAAAAAGAAAAGTGCAAACATTTATTTACCAATGTAGAGAAAAAGAGTTAAAGATGTACTGATAATAAATTGTACTTTGTCTTTCTCATTTCCATACCTGAGAAGTTTGATACTTGCCTTTTAGAATGGTATAAGCTTACATCACACTAGCACATGCAGACCCAGGCACACAGATTATATTTCAGATAAGTTCTCATGACACTAAATAATATTATAACTTTCTTTAGGTTGGCAGAGGGATTGAAAGAGATGGATATAAAAAGCGAGAGTAAGATAGAGGCTAGTGACAGGTGGGAAGGAGGTCCTGATAACAATTTTCATTAAGGGATCACAGGAGAAATTAGAACTGGGATGGGGGCCTGAACACTGTAGGAGAGCAGCCAAGCCTAAAAAGTTTGGCAGGGCCTCTGGATATGGTCTTCCTATCTCTGCCATAAGTAGAGAATGATCAAATTGGCCAACATTTAGTAAAAAACTGTGGATTACCATCTCCTACCATAGGTCATTAAAGTCATCTGAATTGCTTTTCTGGAAAGTCAGATAGCAATTTGTCTTCTCTCTGGTAGGTTTGATAGTCCTTTGCACTAATTCTTGAAGTGTGTGGTATTGGGACCAACAGTTTCAGCATCACATGGAATTTGTTAGAAATGTAAATAAATTCTCTGCTTTCACACCAGACCTACTGAACCAAAAGTTCTGGGGTTGGGCCCGGCAATCTGTGTTTACTTAGCCCTCAGTGGTGATTCTTAATACTCACTGAAGTTTTAAACTACTTAAATAGAAGAAAGAGAGTTAGAAAAGTAGATTGGAGTGAGGTTGGGGAAAGAGGTAAGAGTTTACTTAGAGATTCATGGGAAAATAATTTAAAAGAAATTAGGATTGAATTATTCCAAGCCAAAGAGCACTTAAAGCTCCTGGTTAATTTGATAATCAGAAAACCAGAATTAAATATTTCCATATATTACCTATCCCTACCACTAATAGTTAGAAATCTTGAAACTCTGGTTAATTTTCTTACTCTTGGCCTTAGTGGTGTGGTGACAGGACAGTGTTTCATTTTGTATCCCCTCTAAAACCCTGGGCACAGATTTAATTAAAACCTAAATTTGGGTGAGACAGCTTTTCACAAAACAATACTAATAGGTGTAAAATGCATCCTTCTTGGTGTTAACTTTTCAAGATTGGATCTGTCCACATACTGGATGATAAGGTCATGATGGAGGGTATCCTGCCTTAGGTATTGGGGAAAAAGCATGACATGGAGAGAAAAGTCTCTCTCCTCACATGGAAATATAACAGCAACAATATGAGTGTTAGAAACTTTTTTGAAATTTAGTTTGATGGAGTGTCAAGCAGAGCTGCATGGGTTCAGAAATATTTACATTTGAAAACCAGAAAGTAATTGGAACAGAAATTCCTCTGCCCCCTCCTCCCTCTTCTGTCTGCTGCTCAGTCATTCTGAGTGGCCTGAAGTTTCTGTACAGACAATCATCTTGCTAATGACTGTAATTCATCACAGGAGGTGTTTCGTTTTGAAAATGAAATATGACTATATATTTTGGAGATTGATAGTGAGGGCTTGTTTATTGATTCTACTCCCAGGAAAAAAATAAAAAAAGAAAAGAAATATAACAGAGAAAAATGCATTTTTGAAGGTCCATCATAATAGTTAAAGTAATTTGACATGTAAAACTTCTTAAAAAATAATCCTACCTATAAAGTTTGCATAAAAAGTAAAAAAAAGTGCTGATTTTGGCATACTGTGTGCTCTCCTTTTTGAAAATAATTTTGAGGAGACTTAAAGACATATATCTTTAATATCAATATCAAGGACATAAATAACTTTTCTCACTATGAAGTCTTCTATTTGCTATCCCTGAGCATTAGCTTTGCCTCTGAGTTTCCTAGTGACTATGGAAAAAAGAGAAAAATATGTGAAGACTCAAATTCCTCAATGAAGAACTGGTTTCATCTTGGCTTTTATGTAGGAGGTACAGAGGGATGTAATGAATAATGCTCTCTACAATAGTTTTAAAATAAGTATAGAAGTGATTGTCATATGACTCTTTTTAAATAAGGAGGTTGGGTAAATTCAAGGTGAGAGCATTTAAAAGTATAGCTCAGGGAAGGTGAATTACTATACAAGGAATTAAGCCATTGAAGTTCACATATGTAGGCTTCCTACATGATAAAAGATTAGAATTGAGAGTGTATCCCTTAGACTCTCTTCTCTCTAGAAGGTTTTAGTTAGAAGTTAATGGGATATCAGTTTAAAATCATTGTAGTTTCTGACATGCTGCTATTATGTGACACTGGCTTAATAGAGCTCCCTATACTTTGACGGCCAGAAGAACATTAGGTAGTGTTGTCATTCTGTTAATAAGAGGAGAGGATATAGCAGCATTCTCACCCAGAAGGAAATCATTCCACTACTCAAAAGGCATAAAGGTTTCCCTTAGGAAAGCATCTTTAGATTTTCCGTAGCTCTTGAAACAGTGCTCTAATCATGGAGTATGGCAGAGTAAACTTACATCGTGATAATTTTCCAAACAGTGCCTCCCCCCTTTCAACAGAATCATCCAGGACTTATTTTCGCATAAATGACGGCAAGCAGTTATTTAAGGCCATCATTAATCAAAAGATTAATTTCCTTCACGTGGGGCACTGAGGTAAATAAACAAACATGGATGGATTTGGGGACTTTCAGAGAATCCTATCCAACTTGTATTTCTCTTTCTTATCCCTTAGGAATCCTATATTCTCTAAATAAGAGCAGTTTCTCTGTAAATGATTTTTCTCTCCCAAATGTATTAAACACCATCCAGTCTTAAAGAGTGTTCTAGGAAATTTAAAGAATTGTCAGAAGAGTTCTTAACTTACTAATTAATTGTACTTTTTTTTTTGAAGCTAACTGAAATATTTTGTCCTGATGATTGGAATGTTCGCATTTAATTTGCCAAACAAAGTTTAAAAATATATTGTTAGAAATGCCGCAGGCTTTGTAAAGTGGCTTTCCACTGGCTGAATGTTAGAGCAAGACCAAATGTTTATTAATTCTTTCTGCCACAGAGCTAATAGAACTGTTCTTTTAATTCAACAAACAGAAGCCTGTGTTCTTTGGATGGTTATTTTATTTCCCATGGAGTCTGCATGCTGTTGGCTGACAGTTACAATGGCTATTTATCTATCTGGCTCTAGATGGCTCTATTGCAAAAAAAAAAAAAAAAAAAAAAAAAAAGAAAGAAAAAAGAAAACCACCACAACAAAACAAAAGAAATCTATCTTTTAATTTGTTTTTGCAATAGTTGTGAAATATACATATTCAAAAGTTCTTGACAAAGTTTCTGGAAATAATTTTTTTCCCTTGGGAATCATTTTTTTTTAGTGTAGAACTGTAAAACTCATAACATGAAGACTAATGATCAATACATAGAATCTCACGTTGTTGAAGTATTCTTCCAGTTTCATTGAAAGTTCCCTCTTGAACCAATAGTATTTTTAAATATATTATTTTTTAAAAAGAACAGAAAACACCAACCAGCCTCTCCCTCTCCCCGCCCTTGCCAACACATGGACCATATTCCATGGTTACTGCCTTATTCAGGATGATGTGAGTAGTTAATGGCAAAGCTGCTATGTTAGGACAGGGGTAGATGAGTGTCTAAACTCTGAGGCACAGCTCTCAAAACTCTCAGATATCCTCACTGCACTTTTAGCTATGTGATCTTGGACAAATTACTTCAACTCTCTGTGGTTTATGTTCCTCATCGGTGAAGTGAGCATAAAGATAATTGTGACTCTTCCACAGGAGTGTTAACAATAATTAGATTAAGCTCATGGAAAAGCACCAGAACTGTGCCTGACCAATAATAAATAAGGCGCAATGAGCTGTGTTCATTCTCCTTGCCCATGAGCTGTCATCCTCATGCATTTCTGTCTTGGTGCTTAACTCTGCCTTGATGCACCTGTTTCCATTAGGAATTCAGTGTTACTTCTATAGGGCATTCAAACGTAAGTGTCCTCAAGTTCTTCAGCTTTAAAATTCTTCTGTTAGCTTTTTAACATTTTTTCTGTCTCTATTTTTAAACCATTGGCTTTCATTTGTTGCTTCCTTTATCACTTGCCCACCCTGAAATTTTATGATTTTAATCTGTGGCAAACTGAGAAATCAGATTATTAACTCAATTAATTTGAAATAAATTAGGAATAATTTGACTCAGAGTAAGCATCTGGAGTGCTTTCTTGTGAGTAAAGCAAATCCTCTTGACTGCATGGATTTTCTACTTGGTGAGGACCTGCTTTGCTTTCCATGGACCTCTTTTGCCTTTAAAAGTGAAGGTGTTAGATTAGACATCCTGGAAAAAATGAGGTGTTGTTATATTAAATTGAATTTCCTTTTGATGTCAGTGTTTGTTGTGTTTACAGAAAGTCTTGCTAAAGAATAGAAAGGAGGTAGAGGAGGTAGTAAGGCACACGTAACAATATTTGTTACAGGAGTGAATGAGATATCTCACAAACATGTGAACTTAAGTATTACCCTGACTGCGTATCAAATCCACCAGCCATAGGTTCCATGCCTGTTGCTCTGCTTCAGGCGAATGGAATTGATACAAGGGGTTACTACAGTGATTCTCAGATGATGCTCCCAGAACCAGCAGTGACAAAAAAATTTAGAAATCCAAATTATCTGCCCAGGAGTAGACCTATTGATTCAGAACTGCTTGGGGTGGGCTCAGCAATCCATGGTGTGACAATCCCTCCAGATGATTCTGATGTCTGCTGAAGTTGGAGACCCCACCCTGACCAAGGCTACTGGTAGTCAAACCTGATTACGTACGTATTAGCTTCACCTGGTATCTCCCAGCCCAGAAATTATTTTAAGGTAAAAAGAAAAACAGACACAAAAAGAAAACACTTTAAGTGATTTCATTGTAGACAATGGGTGAGACCTATTTTTCTAGACCTGCTTTCAGGCTCAAAGTCACTGTTGCTTAAGAGCTGTAATTTAAACAGAACCTCCTTGGTTCAAACTAGTTTCCTTTTAGCATTTGTGACCCCTGAACTCTTTCACACTAATCCTTTTCTGTTTGCATCAGTGTGGAAGGACTCTGTTAAAATGTAAATGTTATCTGTGAGAGATGTTTCTCAAACACTAGCACACATCATAATCACCTGAAGGCTAGTTTAACAAAAGGTTTCTGTGCTCCACCTCCAGAATTTCTGATTGTGAAGGTCCACAAAGGAGCCCAAGAATTGGCATTTAAAAAAAATTAAAATACTTATTTTTGAGAGAGAGAGAGAGAGAGAGAGAGAGCGCGCATGCGCGCATGCAAGAGCATGGGGGAGGGGCAGAGAGAGAGAGGGAGACATAAGATCCAAGCAGGATCTTAGCTGTCAGCACAGAACCCAACTCAGGGCTTGAACTCATTAACCTAGTGAGATCATGACCTGAGCCCAAGTCGGACACTGAACCAACTAACCCAGGAGCCCCAAGAATGTGCATTACTAACAAGTTCCAGGTAAGCTGGCTTTGCTGGGCCTAGGACTGTAAACACCATTTCTTGGAGGAAAGAAGGGTCTTGAGGAATGGGATTCAGAACAAAGAAGGCTTGCTGGATGGGGAGGGAAAACGTCATGCTGCTTTAACCCGAATGGGGGAACCACAGTAACAGGGAGACCACCCTGGGTAAAAAAATAGAAGAGCAGCTATAATGATGAATTGTAGTAACTCCAAAATCATTTGGTTATTAGTAGAATAGTCTGATAACATAAATTTCTAGTTTCCAGGTTTTCATCTAGGGTTTTCCAATACTTGGGATGCAGCAAAAGGACTATAGAAGTTTGTTACAAATGCAAACACCTGGTCCTCAGCTTTCCAACTTCTATTAAGGAAATCTCAGATGAAACCCAGAAATAATCGAACCAGATGACTTTGCTGCAAATGGTCATTTGTTTGTTTATAATCCTTTATTCAGAACAACTGAGGGCTTTTATTATTATTGTTAAATATTTCTGGAGATTTAAGAGTAAAGTAGAAATATTTTTCTTTCTGAGAGCACTTTAAATCTACTTTTGCTTTGTTCACAGAATGATCTCCACCCCTTCTAACTTCTGGGGTCTTTATTTGAAAATAGTTTAGGGGCACCTGGGTGGCTCAGTCAGTTGAGCATCTAACTTTTGCTCAGGTCATGATCTTACAGTTCATGAGTTCGAGCCCTGCATCAGGCTCTGTGCTGACCATTCAGAGCCTGCTTGGGATCCTCTCTCTCTCTCTTCCTCTCCCTCTCCCCTACTTAGACTTTCTCACTCTAAAAATAAATAAACTTAAAAAAAAAAGAAAATAGTTTAGTTTACTACTTAAAAATAATTTGGAGAGGGATGCCCACCTGGCTCAGTCTGTAGAGCATGTAACTATTGATCTCAGGGGTATGAGTTCAAGCCCCATGATGGGTATAGAGATTACCTTAAAAAAACATAAGAGACTCTTAAAAACTGAGAATAAACTGAGGGTTGATGGGGGGGCGGGGAGGGTGGGTGATGGGCATTGAGGAGGGCACCTGTTGGGATGAGCACTTGGTGTTGTATGGAAACCAATTTGACAATAAAATTCATATTTAAAAAAATAAATTAAAAAATAATAAAAATTCCAAAAAATATTAAAAAATAATCCTGGGGTAATTTTTTTTCTGTATTGGATATGTTCATATGAAATAACTCAGGCCTATCTAAATTCAGCATTGATGAGACATCCTTGTTTAGGACTGTTCCCAGTTACGGAAATCAATCCAGATGACAAAGAGCGTGTGGGGATAGTGCATAAAGCTTCATTCTAACAAATTCCAGTGACTGTTCAGGCTTTCTCTGTGGTGATAACTACCATATTCCTGCCATACTGGTGGAAATCTCTACAGATAGGGGGGTTGTCAGTAGACTGTTGTGATTTGAAAACATTATACTTCTAAAAAATCATTAGCGGTTGTTGCTAGCTTACTTTTAATATTCTTGTTCCTTTTGTAACCCCCAGTTTAGGACCCAGTGTAATATAGGATTGTGGCATGCTTATAATGAATCTTGGATCTTACTGCACAAGAGAAAGGGTTGCTGTCCCAGCTACCTTCAAATAATAGTTTGGTGCAGTTATTCTGATGGTTATGAATAAGGAGTGATCCTCTAAGAGATGTAGCTGGCATATTTAAATCTTTAAGCAAATTATGTAAGCCATTATAAAATCTTTTCACTGGGGAGTAAGGAGTGGTCCACTTCTTCAAGAAGTTTATCTCTTTTAAAACAAGTTTAGTCAATAAACCATTGTAGCAGAATACCATAAGAGGAAACTTTTCTGTCTAGAAATCTAATGGTGTTCACCAATGAAACCATGAAAGGTATGAGTCGAGGATATTTAGACAGAAATATGAAGAAATGTTTTATAATTTAAAGATATGTGTACCTCTTTTTTTTTCACTCAGAATTTTGACCTATATAAAGTATTCTGTTTCACTAGGGATTGTTGATAATGCATATAGAATGGCCTATCTTGTTTGGTGAGGTATTCTGGAAATTTTCCTTTGATAACATTTCTTATTTCACTTAATCTGTATCTTAATTAAAAGTCGAAGTTGTACAGCTGGAATGGGCATGTGAACAGTTTGTTGCAAAGTGAGACTGGGTTGAGGTAGCTTAACTGCCTTAAACCACACATTGGTTTGAACTGGCCTGGCTCGTGTATTATTTGGCACTGAGAACTTGTTTTTTTTCTCCCTGTGAGGAAATAGTCACGTTTATTCAACCTTGTCCTCCTCTTTGGTTCCTGTATTCAGAAGAGAGACAGCATGGGAACAGAAGTGGCTGCCTATCAGAGAAAGTTGCCAAGTTTCAGGGTCCCCAAGGAAATGTCTTGAGTAGAACACTCCAGAATATTTCCTAATTTTGATGCTGTAAAACAGTTAGTATTCTGCTCAGGCTGATAGGCAATTCCTGTATTCACGCCATACTAGGTGTTATGTTATAGAAGGCATAAAAAAATTGCTTCAAGCAGTATGTTTTCTTTCCTGGCATTTAGGAGAAACTGAATGCGGGGAGTTGTGAATGTCCCTCTGGATTTGTTTGCTTTCTATAGGAGAGGGTTATTTGTTAAGATCATAGAGACACTTTTGTGAATGGTACCTTATTAAATAAAAGAATATTACTACCTCTCGTTCTATTACCGTTCCTCTCTTTCAGTAATACTATGCTTCTGATCTTGGTGTAAATGTCATATTGTGTGAATATGCAAACATCACATCCGCCTACATATGTTCTGTTGCTTAGTAATTCTTGGCACTGAAGCACAGTGAATTCTGTGCCTAATAAATGAGATATCCATCAGAATGAAAAATGAATTATGTTGGTCTCTTGGATAACATATTGTTATTTCAGATTTTAGTTGTGAAAAGTAGGTTGCATTCTTGTGTATAGTAGTAAAGAAATTTACAAGGGAAATGAAGTTAGGACTATATTTGTTTACTTGTTCATCAAATAATGCCTGCCGTCTAAACCTTTTCTCAAAAAATGGGCCAGTATTTCAAAGTGTTTATTTAAAGATGTACATATTTTTAGATATATAAATTTTTGTTGGAAAAAAATACTTTTTAAGAGTCTGGAAAAATCTCCTTTCATAATAAAAAAAACCCTGCATTAAAGAGTAAGTTCTGGAATTGTGGCTTGAAGATTGATCAGTAATTGCCCTCATTTTAGTACAGTTATTACAGCCACCATTTGAACTCTGAGCCCACATCCCCTTTTGTAATGTCCATTCATAAATTTCTGCAATTTTAGGTTTTTGGTAGGGATCTATCAACAGGTTCAAATCACTGAATTAAAAGATCTGTCTTTATCAACACAATGTAATCCTTCTCTGAATTTGATAGACACTTTCTGTCTCTGCCCTGAGTAATTAAACATGCTTTTCTCTAAAGGTGTCTTTGAATCCACCGAACAGGATACCAAATGTTCCATTCTAGAAGGTCATTCCTTAATTCCTGGATGTTCATTTCAACCCTAGGATTTTCTCCATTTTTATGGTAAAGACAGGGGATTCAAAGATAAGAAAGATACCACCCTTTTATTTAGGAGCTCATGCTTCTGTGGAAAAGACAGACATATACTTTGATGTTACATAAGAAATTATAACAGAGGTCCCCAAGAGACAATAGATCTCCTATAACGAAGGAGATACTGAATCAGTTCTAAAGGAGGACAAGAATTAATTGACTGACTCTTAAAGCCCTCTCCATGTTGAGGGAATTTAAAAAAATGTTAACCTAGGGAGATTGAGGCAAAAGTATAGAGGCAGTGGTTAATATGGCTTGAGTCACAACTTCTCTTAAAGAGAAGGAGCATAGACAGGGAACTTTACAGAGGCCACTGAGAATTTGAGACATTGAATCTGCAGTTTTAGGGATGAGTACAGAGTGTACTGCCTGGAAAATTGAAACAATAAGAGGGATACCTCAACATCTTGTGTTTGCAAGGACATGAGTGGATTGGTGGCCTACCGTATCATGGGATAAAGCCAATCTAGGGCCACCTTACTTAATTAAGCATGTGTTTTGTATCCCTTTGGAGAATGTGGAATAAAAATACAAGTGATGTTTTATAGCCAAGTTACTTTTTACTTCAGTGGAAGCACTGTGCCTCTGTGCCCATGCCTGACCCCTAAATGCTGATGCTCTTCTTTCGCTTCACACTTTGTCTCTTGGGTATTTTACCTCTTTCATAGTTTCAGCTACCTACTGTGAGATGATGGCTTTCACTTTTTATAAATACTCCCTGGACTCCTATCTAATGACGTATGTGATCTTTTCAGCTAGCTGTCTCATGGGTACTTCAGATGTCCAGATAAAGAAACCTCTTTTTAACCTCTTTGATCTGCTCTTCCTTGTATGTTAATTGTGTCCTCTCAAGTCACCTGCAACTAAATCTAGAAAAATGAGTCATCCTTGATACTTCAGTTACACCTTCACCCTGCATGTCCTATAAATTACTATGTAATGTTAGGTTTACCATCATTGCTCCCTCTATATATTTATTACAACTAGTGTAAGTCAGACTTTTCACTTGCTTTGACTCTCACGTAACAACTTTCTGCCTCCATTCCTGTGCCACTAAAATTTATCTTCAGTAGCATAGGCAGAGTGATTTTCGTTCTCAAACAAAAGTCTGAACATGTCATTCCCTTGTTTAAAAATCCTTCAGCAACTTATTAAAACCGAAGCTTTGAAATGTAGTAAACTATTGGTTCCTTGAACTTTTTCCTGTTTATACTCTAGTCATATTTCCTATTGCCCTCCACCTTTGACTTAATGCTAATGTACCATATAAACTCTTGTTCCCACTTACGTTATAGTGTATCTTCCTTCTGAGTCCCTGTTCTTGTGCTATTTTCTCTGCCTTGAATGCCTACTGTGCTGCTACTCCTATTTTAGGATTAGGCGTAGCCATTAATGCTATGAATCTTTCACTGAATGCCCGGTGTAGTGTGGTAAAATTTACTGTGAATATTTTTTATCTTTGTACTGTCACTATATTTATAATATTTGTTTGTTTGTGTCCCCTGCCAGATTGTGTTACTTTTGAATTGTTAGTGTAGAACAACATACTTAGTATAATGGAAGTGTTAGATGAATGGATGGATGGTTGAATGAATGAATCAGTGGCCACTAGTGTTGCTTGATAGTTCATGCTCTAAATGTACACTTTCTATGAAGGCACCAGGTAGGTGATACTTGAAATCGTAGACCATAAAGCCACTCTGGATCGTAGATCAGATTGAATATGCCAGGGCCATGATGGAAGTGGTATTTGATGAATTAACACCTGAAATTACTTGTGAAAAAGAAAGGGATGTGAGTCAAGAACAACAGGAGATTTTGGCAGTTGCCCAAGATGAATATATTTAAGGTGGAAGTGGAAAAGGAAATGAGTAGGTTTGAAAGACACCATCAAGAAAAAATAAGCCAGGAAAATCAAGTATATCAGCTGTAAGTAGTAGTAGTGAGGAACAAAAAGTCTTAAGTGTTGAGAGGATTTAACCATATAATTTGTGATTTCTTAGACAGGGCTGAGTAATTAAGAAAAGATGTATAATCTCCTTGGAATTGAAAAAATCCTACTTTATATAGAATTAACATTATTACACACATTAAAATTTGTAGAATTCTTGTACTTCTGCCATGATGGAGTAACTGGAACTAGTCCTGCCCTATCATGGTAAGCAACCAGAAAATTAGATGAAATGCGTAAGAACTGATCTCAGATATTGGACAATAGACAGTAGAGAACTGTGAACTCTAAGAGGAGAAAACAAGTGAGATATCCTCTCTAATATCCCTGGTTTTCCCCATGGAATCACTTTCTGAATTCTACCACAGAGGTTTATGAGGTAGAAATAAGGATTTGGGGAGGTTAGAGCAGTTTGAATTTGCAGAACAGAGTATTAAAGAGTTAGAAACTATGAATAAAAGAGTTCCTGAAATATGCATAGGCTTGCCTTCAGTTTGTTGCTGAATAATAATGTATATGTGTACAGAGTGAAACCTGATGAGACAATTATCAGGGAGCTAGAAGTCAAGTAATTCCCCGAGCTCAAAGTTCAGAGTCTCTGTTATGTAGAATAAAGAGATCTCTTTGGACATTTAAAGCATTCTGTAGTACACCAGAAAGTAGGTCCAAACTACATGTGAGTGAATATTACTCTAAACAAGCCTAAAAGAAGTCTTTAAAAGCATGTTGTGAATATATATGTCAGACTGATCCATGAGTAATTCAACTGCTTCTTACAACAAAATTTAAAACTTTATAAAGGAACACTAAAATCCAGCCAGTCAATAGCCTAGTATTCAAGGCCTCTCACCCACTCAACAGTTAGTAGGCATACAAAGAAGCATAAACATATGATGTACAAGCAGGAAAAATATCAGTTAATAGAAATATAGCTAGAGATAGAATAGATGAATTTGGAAACCAGAACTTCAACAAAGTTATTAGACATATACTCAATAATTAAATGAAAAGATGACCATAATGAGAACAGAAACTAAAACTGTGTGAATTGGAAATTGTAGAGCTAGAAAATAGGATGTCTATAATGAAAAATTGACTTGATGGGTTTACCACAGGATAGACACTGCAGAAGAAATAATTGATGAACTGAGAACATGGATAGAACAACAATAGAAGCTATCCAAATGCAAGCAAAGAGAATTAAAGCTTTGAAAAAACAGAATGGAATCTCAAGGTGGGACAGTGCCAGTTGATCTAACATGTATAATTGGAGTCCCAGAAGATAAGGAATGAGTAAGACAGAAAAATATTTTTAAAAATGTTTGCTGTATTTTCCAAATTTGATGAGAAGGATGGATTCACAAATCCAAGATGCTGATGACCCCCAAGTAGAGCAAATAAAACAAAACTGCAATAAGAATATTATAATCAAATTGCTGAGCCAGTGATTTGAAAAAAAAAATCTCACAAACATCAAGAGAAAGGACACATATTAGATACTGCAGAACAAAGATAAGAATGCAGATGTTGCATTAAAAACAATGCAAACAGCCTGACTTGTTTCACTGAGCATAATACCCTCTAGGTCTGTCCATGTTGTCTGAAACGACAAGATCTCAGCCTTTTTTATGGCCACATAACAGAGCATTGTATATATATTATTACATCTTCCTTACCTATTTTTCTATTGATGGGCACTTAAGTTGTTTCCATATCTTGGTGGCTATTATAAATAATGCTGCAGTAAACATAAGGATGCATATATCTTTTCAAAAACAGTGTTTTTGTTTTCTTTGGGTAAGTCCCCAATTGTGGAATTATTATATTACATGGCATTTCTATTTTAATTTTTTGAGGAACCTCCATAGTGTTTTCCCACCGCGGCTGTATCAGTTTTCATTCCCACTAATAGCATATGAGGGTTCCTTTTTCTCCACTTCCTCACCAACACTTGTTATTTCTTGTCTTTTTTATTTTAGCAATTCTTTTTTTTTTAAAGTTTATTTATTTATTTTGATGGAGAAAGAGAGAGAGCATGAGCAGGAGAGACGCAGAAACAGGGAGAGAGAGAATCCCAAGCAGGCAATGTCAAAGATTTAGAAAGCTAAATCTGCACTGCAAACCAAATTCTTTGTATTTGCTTTTTAAAAATTTTAACGGTTTAATTATTTTCTTTTTTTGAGAGACAGAGAGAGACAGAGACAGAGCATGAGCAGGGGAGGGGCAGAGAGACAGGGAGACACTATCTGAAGCAGGCTCCAGGCTCTGAGCTGTCACACAGAGCCCGACGCAGGGTTTGAACTCATGAACCGCCATATCATCACCTGAGCCACAGTTGAATGCTCAACCAACCAAATGAGCCACCCAGGCACCCCTAAATTCTTCTTATTTTTATAGAATATTCCAAAGCAGCAGAATATATGTTGGGTACACATGGGACATTTACAGAAAGTGACCATATTCTTGTCCACATGGCAAGTTTTAATAAATTTGAAAGTATTATAACCCCATAGAGTATGTTTCATGAAAAAATTGGATTAAATTAGAAGGCAATATGATTATTTAGATCCTCCAAAAATATGGGAAATTGAGCATCTCCATAAATGCCTTAAGAGATAAAAATGAATAGTAGAAAACATTTGAGCTGCATGAATCTAAATCTTACTAGACAAAGATTTGAATACAACAAAATAAAATTGTGATTTTACTAAAGAAGTTGCTTAGAGGATGTCCATCAACTGATGAATGGATAAAGAAGATGTGGTTTTTATATACAATAGAATACTACTTGGCAATGAGAAAGAATGAAATCCTGCCATTTGAAGCAATGTGGATGGAACTGGAGGGTATTATGCTAAGAGAAATAATTCAGAGAATGATATCATATGTTTTCACTCATATGTGGAACTTGAGAAACTTAACAGAAGACTATGGAGGAAGGGAAGGGGGGGGGAAGTTACAAACAGGGGGGGAGGCAAACCATAAGAGACTCTTAAACACAGAGAACAAACTGAGGGTTGATGGAGGTGGATGGGAAAATGGGTGATGAGCATTGAGGAGGGCATTTGTTGGGATGACCACCGGGTGTTTTATGTAAGCGATGAATCATGAGAATCTACCTCCAAAACCAAGAGCACAGTGTATCTATATACTGTATGTTAGCCACCTTGACAATAAATTATATTTTAAAAAAAAGTTGCTTAGAAGAAATGCTATGGGGAATTAAATGCTTATTAGAAAACCAAGTACAATCAATTTACTAAGCACCTTCCTGAACAAGTTAGAGAAAGATACAAATTAAACTCAAAATGAGTAGAAAGGAAGGTATAATACAGATGAAACTGGAAATTAAGAAAATATAAGCTAGGCAAAAATAGAATATCAATGAAAATGAAATTTGGCTTTGAATAAAATCAATACGTTTGGTAAATCTCTAGAGTGATCAACGGAAAAAATAGAAAACACAATTATTGCTAGAAGGAATTGGAGAGAGGCATTGTTATAGAGCCTATAGCTATTAACATTTTAATAAGTAGATATTATGACTTTTTATGCCAGTATGCCAATATGTGATACATGCTTAGATGAAATGGAAAAATTTGTTAAAAGGAACATACAACCAAAATGGCCTTAAGAAAAAAAAATAATGACTAGCTTTATATCCAGTAGTATTAAATTTGTAATTAAGACTATTCCCAGGAGGAAAATTCCAGTCTTAGCATCACTGATAAATTCTGTCAAAGGTTTAAGGAAGGAATAGTGCCAGTCATACAAACAACTATTTTCAAAAACCGTATAGACATGAATACTTTCCAGGTCATTTTTATGAAGGTAGTATCATCCTGATACCAAAACTAGACAAAGACATTACAATAAAAGGAAATTAGAATTTGATATCCATATGAACTTAGGTGCACAGTGTTTTAAATGATAGGACATCAAATCTAGTAATATATATAAAAAGAAAATAATAAATCATGATCAGTTGGGATTTATCCTAATGATACAAATTTGGTTTAACCCTTGAAGATCTAGTAATTTACCATATTAGTAGGGTAAAGGAGAAAAGACTGGATTCTTAATAGATGCAGAAGCAATATTTGATAAAATTACCCATTTATGGAAAACTTTCAGCATTTTACTGATAAGAACTATCCTGTTTAATCTAAGTAAAGGAAGTTTAAATAAATGGAGATGTTTATCTCTTATGGATGGGAAAAGTTGATAAAGGAAATTTTCTTCTATCTAATCAAACTGAAACTACAGCTAGCCTATTTAGTGGAGGAAAGACTGAGCATTTTTCCTTTAAGATTAGAAATAGAGAAGCATACTCCCTCTCATCACTTCTATTTAGCATTTTCTGGAAGTCCTAGGTCAGGGGTCAATAAACTACAGCCTGCAGGCCAGTCCCTTGTTTTTGTAAATAAAATTTTAATGGAACATGGTGATACCAATTTGTTTACATATTGTTTATGGCTGCTTTTACATTGCAGTGGTAGAGTTGAGGGTAATAGAAAAAAAATAACTAGCTTAAAATATTTATTATGTGATCTTTTAAGAATAAGTTTGTCAATCCCTAAAATAAAAAGTGTAGTGTGTGTGTGTGAGAGAGAGAGAGGGGGGTGGAGATTGTGTGGAGATTGGAAAGAAAAAAAGTAAATTGTCTTTATTTTCAGTTAGCATATTCAGGTACAAGAAATTCCTGGCTACTCTACAAAAAAGCTAATAAAACTACTTCAGGTCACAAGTTACAAGGTCTCGGTTTTTTTTTTTTAAGTTTTTATTTAAATTTCAGTTAGTTAACATACAATGCAGTATTAGACAAGGTCTAGTTTTAAAACAGTTTCTCTTCAATGTACTATCTATAAGCAACCTGAAAATACAAAATTTAGGAAGTGATACCATTTGTATTAGCATTGAAAAATACAAAAAGTTAGAGATTCATTATTTAACCAATTCAAATGTGAAAGCTTGAAATAAGTTTTTTGGCAAAACATGTTTACTAAATATAGAATTATGTGTTGGCCCATTTAAAAGACATGTAGAACAAAAATAATCAGGAGATGATACCAGAAATGAAATAAAATCTAGATAGATGGAAAAAAAAAATACCATGTTCACTGATCTGAAAGCTCAGAAAGTTGGAGTACTTATATTCCTGGTTTCAATAATTAACTATAAAATTATATTAATAGGGTGATTGTGGCACTCGTATAAAAATCACTGGAATAGAATAGAGAATCCAGAAATAGACCCTTTGGACAAGAAGAGTTTACATCCATCCTGGAGTTCAGGTTATAGACAAAAACTCAGCAGCTACTACATTTTCTGTGCAATATCATAAATATTTAGCAACAGCACATGTGTATTAATGTGTAACATGTACGTTAAACATAACAGTATACTAGGAATTTGTAGTATCTCCCCCTTCATTTAAATTATTTGAATTTTCTATAACTCCAGCTAAACACTAAGTCTATAATTTGATTAGATGCTGCTGTTGGTCATTAGTGTTTCACATGGAGGGTAAATATCTAAGATTTGCACAACGAAGAATTCAGACAGTCGTACATTCTCACACAAAGTATATTGTTACTATGTTTACAGTTTAGATATAGAACATGCATTAAGTGCTCTGTGATTTCCATTTGTGCATGACTTGAGAGGTCATTAAAATTACTTTTGAAATATGAATCAAATGTAAGTATGGAATTCATATTAATGGAGTTTATAGAAATATTCCTGATTTAATATATTTACTCGAAGTTGCAAGATCCATTTACTTAATATATTGCCAAATGTGATTTAAATAGATTATCCTGAAAGCAGCCAGGGAACAATACTTTAGATACAGAGGAAAAGCAGTATGAATGGTGGCTGACAACTCTCCAGAAACAATGGAGATCAGAAGACAAACTAAAATTTTAAAGTATGAAAAGAAAATGTCAGCCCAGAATTCTATATTTAGTGAAAATGTTTTGCCAAAAAAACTCATCATTTCAAGCTTTCACATTTGAATTTGTTTCTTCTAACTTGTGTTAATAAGAAATTTGAGGACATTCTTAGCTGTAGTGAAAATAAGTCCTGATTTTCCAGACTGGACAGGAGCTTAAAATATATACAGTCTGTGGGCTGGTTCTAAACAAGACCCTCCTGACACAGAGTTTAATTGTAAAATCAAGCATAATGTATATAATTAACTCTAGGCAAAAAGCAGTTTAGAAATAAAATGTTTCTCAGTAAAAAGAATGTTTGTAAAATTGATATATTAGACATCCAGTACCTGAACATCAAGCATTTCGTGCATTTATCCAACTGTGTACACTCTGAACCTGCCTCACAAAGCAGTCTTCTGAAAATCAAGTGATTTTCCATCTATGTCTGCCAAGAAGATAGATGTAACAGCTATGCTCACACAAGTCTTACATCCCATTTAACGGTATCATTTTTCTGTTGTTAAATTAATAAACTAGCATTTCACTTGATATATCAGTTTCTTATAAGCTTAGTTAACATGAGTTAGCCTCCTTGAACATTATCATAATTGGATCCCTGAATGATCAATTTTAAGACTGCTCTGAAATCTCCTTTTTCCATCCACAGAAATATGCAGAAGATGAATAAAACCCTTCATCCCTTAGCCTTTTTAAAAAATTTTATTTGATGCTTCAAACTTAAGGGAGACTTGAGAGAAGAATCCAAGGAATTCTATTATATTTTTTACCTAGATTTAGGAATCCTATATATTTTTCTCATTGTCTCTTATTATTTTCTCTGTATACACATATCTATATCTATATACATGTATCTCTATATATATGCATACATGTGCATGAAGGGATATTTTTCTAATGATGTATTAGAAACATCATTTTCCCTTTCCCCAAATATTTCAGTATTTCCTATGAAAATGGGCATTCTGTCATATAACAACAGATTATAAAAATCATAAAAATTAACATTATAACTTGATATTATGTTGTGACATAATTGATAGTCTATGTTCAAATTGTTATTTGTTCCCCAAATGTCCTTTATAGCCCCTTCTCCCATCCTCTAGTCTGGTGTTCAATCCACTATTTTAAAAATATTTGTTGTATCTAACAGTTCCTCGCCCAGTCTTTGTCTTTTTTAGTTTGACATTTTCGCAGCATTTTGTAGAATGTCTTTTAGAGTTCACCTGATGTTTCCTTTTGATTATATTCAAGCTATACATTTTTGGTGAAAAACCGTAGTCATGTGTCCTTCTTAATGAATCATACCCCCAAGACGCATCACGATACTATTTTCTCTCAGTTATGGTTATGTAAATGTTGTTCATTGGTTAAGGTGGTGTCTGAGAGGTTTCTCTTTTCTGAAGTTACTCTTTTTACCTTTGTAATTATCCATTCACACTACTCCAGTGGTAATATACTATCTTCTAACATCACAGATTAACTTTACAGGTTTTTGATCTTTATGTATCTAGAATCCACAGGATGTATTCTCCTTGTATGTATTCTTTCATTTTATATTATGTTTGTGAGGTTGATCCATGTTGCTATGCAATTGCTATTTGTTTATTCTTATTCCTATATGGTATTCCATTATATGAATATATCACTATTCATTCATGAGCAATTGAGCAATTTCCGAGTTTGTATTATGAAAAATGTGCTCTGTAATTATGTAAATGTCATTTGGAGAATCTATTGAGTATATACCAAGGAGGAATAGAATTGTTGAGTTGCTTGTATCAATTTATTCAGTGATGGTGAATCACTGAATCATTTCCAAAGATTTTCCAAAAGGTTTGGTTGTATCAACTTTTATTCTGTCCGGAAGTCAATGAGAGTTCTGGTAGGTCTGAAATAATAGCACTTTTATTTTTTCCTTTTTAATTATGATGTCTTTTTTCCTTCCCTTACTGCACTTGCTAGTACCTCGAAGAAATGTTGAATAGCATTTTTATCATGAATGAGAGTTGAATTTTATCAAATGAATTTTCTTCATCTCTTTGAGATGTTCATATGATTTTCACTTTATTTTCTAAGTGTTAAATCATGTGGATTGATTTTTAAATGTTAAACCAGCCTAGAATTACTAGATTAAAACTACTTAAGTTATCCTTTTCATATACATCTGGATTATATTTGCTAATATTTTATTAAGAATTGTTGTATCTGTGTTCATGAGAGGAGTTGGTCTCTGACTTTTTGTTCTTATAATGCCCTTGTTAGGTTTTGGTATCAAAGTTATGCTAGCTTTATAAAAAGTTAGAGAGGGGTTCTCTTTCTGATTTCAGAAGAGTTTAAGTAGTATTAAGGTTATTTTTTTAGATTTGAAAGAATTCTTTGTTGAATTTTTTTAGCTAGGGGTTTTATTAGTGAGAAGTTTTTAAATAGCTCAATTTCTTTGTTAGACATAAGAATGTTCAGATTTATAATGTCTCTGAATTTTAGTAAATTGGTTTATTAGGCAGTTTTATAGCTCATTGAAATCAATAATTTTTTGGCATGAATTTGATAATAATATCTTCTTTTTAAAAAAACATGTCTGTAGAATATCTATTGATGTCCTTGTTTTCATTCCTGGTATTGTCAGTTTGTGTGGTCATGTTTTTTTCTTTTTTTACATGCTTTTTAATTACCAATTTTATTAATATTTTCAAAGAAACTGGTCTTTGGTTTTGTTGATTACCTCTGTAGTGGATTTATTTTCCATTAGTGAATATCTTGTTTTCTTTCTTTCTTTCTTTCTTTCTTTCTTTCTTTCTTTCTTTCTTTCT